>NC_041233.1:27151037-27157518 GCF_002837175.3 Physeter macrocephalus | reverse complement strand
TTTATTGTGCTGTTCATCACTGTTTGTTTGCTCTTTAGTTCTTCTAGGTCCTTGTTAAACGTTTCTTATATTTTCTCCATTCTATTTCCAAGAGTTTGGATCATCTTTACTATCATTATTCTGAATTCTTTTTCAGGTAGACTGCCTATTTCCTCTTTATTTGTTAGTCTGGTGGGGTTTTGCCTTGCTCCTTCATCTGCTGTGTGTTTCTCTGTCTTCTCATTTGGCTTATCTTACTGTGTTTGGGGTCTCCTTTTCGCAGGCTGCAGGTTCATAGTTCCTGTTGATTTTGGTGTCTGCCCCCAGTGGCTAATGATGGTTCAGTGGTTTGTGTAGGCTTCCTGGTGAAGGGGCCTAGTGCCTGTGTTCTGGTGGATGAGGCTGGATCTTGTCTTTCTGGTGGGCAGGTCCACGTCTGGTGGTGTGTTTTGGGGTGTCTGTGGCCTTATTATGATTTTAGGCAGCCTCTGTGCTAATGGGTGGGGTTGTGTTCTTGTCTTGCTAGTTTTTTGGCATAGGATGTCATGCACTGTAGCTTGCTGGTCATTGAGTGGGGCTGGGTCTTGATGTTGAGATGGAGATCTCTGGGAGATTTTCACCGTTTGATATTATGTGGAGCTGGAAGGTCTCTTGTGGACCAGTGTCCTGAATTTGGCTCTCCCACCTCGAGGCACAGCCCTGACGCCTGGATGGAGCACCAAGAACCTGTCCTCCACACGGCTCAGAATAAAAGGGAGGAAAAAAAGAAAGAAAGAAAGAAGAAGATAAAATAAAATAAAGTAAAATAAAATAATTAAAATAAAAATTAAAAAATAATTATTACGAAAAAATTTTTTTAAGTAATAAAAAAAAACAAAAAATGGACAGCAGAACCCTCGGACAAATGGTAAAAGCAAAGCTATGCAGAGAAAATCACACACAGAAACATACAGATACACACTCACAAACAGAGAAAAAATATATATGTCGTTGCTCCCAAAGTCCACCTCCTCAATTTTGGGATGATTCGTTGTCTGTTCAGGTATTCCACAGATGCAGGGTACATCACCTTGATGGTGGAGGTTTAATCCGCTGCTCCTGAGGCTGCAGGGAGAGATTTCCCTTTCTCTTCTTTGTTCGCACAGTTTCCCGGGTTCAGCTTTGGATTTGGACCTGCCTCTGTGTGTAGGTCGCCTGAGGGCGTCTGTTCTTCGCCCAGGCAGGAGGACGGGGTTAAAGGAGCAGCTGACTGGGGGCTCTGGCTCACTCAGCCCGTGGGTGAGGGAGGGGTACAGATGCGGAGCGAGCCTGCGGCGGCAGAGGCCAGCGTGACATTGCACCAGCCTGAGGCGTGCCGTGCGTTTTCCCGGGGAAGTTGTCCCTGGGTCCCGGGACCCTGGCAGTAGTGTGCTGCACTGGCTCCCGGGAGGGGAGGTATGGAGAGTGACCTGTGCTTGCACACGGGCTTCTCAGTGGCGGCAGCAGTGGCCTTAGCGTCTCATGCCCATCTCTGGACCCTGCGCTGATAGCCGCGGCTCGCGCCCGTCTCTGGAGCTCCTTTAAGCAGCGCTCTTAATCCCTTCTCCTCGCGCCCCAGGAAACAAAGAGGGAAGAAGTCTCTTGCCTCTTCGGCAGCTCCAGACTTTTTCCCTGACTCCCTCCTGTCTAGCTGTGGCGCACTAGCCCCCTTCACGCTGTGTTCACGCAGCCAACGCCAGTCATCTCCCGGCTTCCGACCGAAGCCCGAGCCTCAGCTCCCAGCCCCCGCCCGCCCTGGTGGGTGAGCAGACAAAAGCCTCTCGGGCTGGTGAGTGCTGGTCGGCACCGATCCTCTGCGGGAATCTCTCCGCTTTGCCCTCTGCACCCCTGTGGCTGCACTCTCCTCCGTGACTCTGAAGCTTCCCCCCTCCGCCACCAGCCGTGTCCGCCCGCGAAGGGGCTTCTAGTGTGTGGAAACCTTTCCTCCTTCACAGCTCCCTTCCACTGGTGCAGGTCCCGTCCCTATTCTTTTGTCTCTTTTTTCTTTTGCCCTACCCAGGTACGTGGGGAGTTTCATGCCTTTTGGGAGGTCTGAGGTCTTCTGCCAGCGTTCAGTAGGTGTTCTGTAGGAGTTGTTCCACATGTAGATGTATTTCTGATGTATTTGTGGGGAGGAAGGTGATCTCCGCTTCTTACCCTTCCACCATCTTGAAGCTCTCTCGCGTGTATCTTTTTGAGTTAGAGTTTTCATTTTTTCCAGGTACATGCCCAGGAGTGAATCCCATATGCAGGATCATATGGACCATATGCAGGATCATATGGTAACTCTATTTTTAGTTTTTTGTCTTTTAAGGAACCTCCATACTGTTTTCCATAGTTGGCTGCACCAATTTACATTTCCCCAGCAGTGCAGGAGGGTTCCTTTTTCTCCACACCCTCTCTAGCATTTATTATTTATAGAGTTTTTGATGATGGCCATTCTGACTGGTATGAGGTGATACTTCATTGTAGTTTTGTTTTGCATTTCTCTAGTAATTAGTGACATTTAGCATCTTTTCATGTGCCTGTTGGCCATCTGTATGTCTTCTTTGCAGAAATATCTGTTTAGTAGGTCTTCTGCCCATTTTTTGATTGGATTGTTTATTTGTTTCTTTTGATATTGAGCTGTATGAGCTGTTTGTATATTTTGGAAGTTAATCCCTTGTCAGTTGCTTTGTTTGCAAATATTTTCTCCCATTCTGTAAGTTGTCTTTTTGTTTTGTTTATGGTTTCCTTTGCTGTGCAAAAGCTTCTAAGTTTCATTAGGTCACATTTGTCTGTTTTATTTCTTTTGCCTTGGGAGACTGGTGTGTGTCCCATGTAAAATTCTTTATCCACAGGGTCTAGTGCAGTGCCCAGCACAGAGTAGGTTCTGTTGGTAGGTTGGACTGAATGATTTGTCTCACCCCACCTCCCATACTATCCTCATTCTCTCAGGGAGATACCCAGCAAAGTGTCCCTTTTCCATTCCTGGATTAGCTCCTCTGCCCACTGTTGGTTGGTATGTGCCCTGGCTGTCATTGAGCAAATACCCAGAGAACTGCCTTCTCCCAGTGGTGGAAGCAGGTTTGTGCTGCCCAAGAAGAGGACAGTGAGTGAACCCTGGTGTTTATATGTACTCCCTGGGCATAGATGCCCATTGAGACCTGAGGTTTGTAAGCTCTTTGGAACCGCCTGTGTGGGTAGTTAAGACTATGGCCATTGTTGATTGAGGGAGTGGCTTCTCTGAGGTTCTGCTGGGGCCTGATCCTGGTGTGGCCGCTCCTGGGGCCCCTGGAAGGAGACGTCTGGGCTGCCCCTGAGTAGAGAGGGAATGAGGAAGATGAAGAAGGGGTGAGCTACTGTCTTTCTCTGTGGATTGAGAGGCTGTTTCATGGCCCTAGTTGCTGATTGCCACCTCTCTCTGCTTCTCCCCTCCGTGTTTGTAAAGCAGTTGCAGCCGTTTACCTAAAACACACAATCCAGGGGCCACAACGTCTTTAGATGCTTCAGTCAAATGTTGACTCGATAGTGCTGGCAATTGCCTACAGCTCAGGTAAAATTCACCTGCTTCGGTTTTGTGCAGTGAATGAATTATTTCTGAAAACTGTGTATTCATGTGTTCATGAGACAGAATGGAATTTGATTTTTTTTTTAAGGAGGATTTATCTTATTTAGGGGTAATAGCATTAGAAGAGAGAAGGTTCATAATGTGTTTTCTGTGAGCTTGAGAAAGAAAGAATTAATGCAGACATATGAACTAAGACGGGACAAATAGAAAATTAATGGTGTTTTACAGTGAATTAAGAACAACGAAAGATGTAAGATGTTCCAAAGATAAGAGGGTCGAGACAGATCGAATGCTCATGCACACAATGGTGTATGTGTGTGTTTAATTGTCTTCTTTCTTGGCCTTACCTAATCCCCCCGCTCGAAGGAGGCATCCAGGCCCCTGTGCATGTAGCCTGGTCTACAGTTTTTACTTTCTGCAAAGTCATATGTTTTTAGCTGTGATTGCACTCACTACCCAGTGGCTCACCTTGTCTTGAGTAATGAGAATAAACAACTGGTCACTGCACTGACCACTGAAACTAATAAAGATATATAGTGCTGGGCTGGCTTAGGGAGTCACAGACTCATTCTTAAACTCTATGTGACATTTATACCAAAGGAACATGATTCCAAACTCACTCACTGCTTAACCATTCTGAGAAAGAAAAACTATTTGACTGATGCTTTGCTAAATTTAATATGCTTAGCAAGTAAAATTATTGTCTACTCTAATGCTGTGTAATTATTAAGATACACTGCTTTTAAAAATACCAAGTGAATAATATTGATTTAGTGAACTGCTATTTAGAAAAATGCCAGCAAAGGAGGAATATATTATTTTAGCTGCCTTAGAGCTGTAATGGGTCTGGGCTGAGAGATGCATATGGAAATAAATTATGTACAAGGTAAACTATTTTGTTATACAGTACCCATAATATTAATTAAGCCATAATTTTACCAACAATGCTTTAATTTAACAAATAAACAGGAATCATCTGTACCATTCTTTCGAATATGTAACTTTGGGACCGTAATAAAACATGCAGAAGCACCTGCAGTTAGTTGTAAAGCAAACAGTGAGACTAGCAACTTTAAAGGGTAATTGTAATTTATAATTTATTTATTTGACTTATGCTGGATATAATTACCATTATAATGCATTACTATTTTCAGTCCGGTGTGAGATCTATCTGATTCCAATTTAACGCAGGCAGCCTGGTGGAGCTCTCTTCTCAGGCCCCTTGAAAGTGTGCCCTGCTCCCCTCCCTTCCCCAGAATGGGAGCTTGTACAGTAAAGAAGAATGGATGGGCCCTTGTCAGAGACAATCCTTGTTCAAAGCCGTAAGAATATTTCCATTTCCATTAGAGCCAAGAATGTTCCCTGCCCTCTCGGTCCTTTAGATAGCGGTACTGGGGAGCGACATGGTCACAGTCAGCACGCAGCTAGCCCTGGGTGGGTGGGCCAGGCTGATGGGCCTACGGGGAATGCAGTAAGGCTGTGAGAGGTTGGGTGCAAGAGCTGAGCTTTCCCCGAAAGCCTTGTCTGAGGGGTGCTGGCGTTTCTTGTTGTGGTGCTTTGGGGCTTTGTTGTGATTTTCAAGAGCAGCCTGGAAGGCACAGCACGAGGGGGAAAAATAGCACCGTGGAAGCAAAGGAGCAATTATAGTTGGCTGTTTGTTTGTGGCTAACAGAATGCTGAAATGGCAGATTTGTAAATTTGTAAGAGGGAAGCTTAGTGTTCATCTTTATCAGCCAAAGTGGTTTCTTGTTAGCTGAGCAGCAAGCTAGAAAGCAACCGATTTTGACAACATAATTTACATCTTTGTATAAAACTATTGCTGGCAGCTGAACTAATTTGTGCTGGATTAGGTTGTTTGTCTCTGCTGCTGACTAACCATGCAATCTATCAGGCCGTTTTCAAATATCACTTTTCAACTGTGCCCTTGAGAGGGGGAATTGATCGGGAATATACGGAGCAAAATTACTTCAATAACTTTATAGAAGAAACAATTATGGAATCATACAGATGTGAATAATTCTGAAAAGTAGAAACAAATAGAATTGAATTTAGCCCTGTTCCTATCTTTCACATGTGCGTGGAATTTATAAATAAAACAATAACACATTATTGGGTCTGTTTCCTCTCTCTTTCTGGATCTTGGTCAGTGATGGTAACAGGAAAAAAAGACTCGGGAAGCTCTTGGTGGAAAACATTCTTGGAGATCATATAGGAGGATTTTGAGTGGCAGGTTATATAAACATTACTTACACAGTGTTGCAGACAAGAGTTAATGTACATGGCTTCACAGGCAAATTCTATCAAATATTTAGAGAAGAGCTAACACCTATCGTTCTCAAAACATCTATCCTTCTCAAACTCTTCCAAAAGATAGCAGAGGGAGGAACACTCCCAAACTCATTCTATGAGGCCACCATCACCCTGATACCAAAACCAGACAAAGACGTCACAAAGAAAGAAAACTACAGGCCAATATCACTGATGAACATAGATGCAAAAATCCTCAACAAAATGCTAGCAAACAGAATCCAACAGCACATTAAAAGGATCATACACCATGATCAAGTGGGATTTATTCCAGGAATGCAAGGATTCTTCAATGTACATAAATCAATCAGTGTGATACACCCTATTAACAAACTGAAGGAGAAGAACCATATGATCATCTCAATAGATGCAGAAAAAGCTTTTGACAAAATTCAACACCCATTTATGATGAAAACCCTCCAGAAAGTAGGCATAGAGGGAACTTACCTCAACATAATAGAGGCCGTACATGACAAACCCACAGCCAACATCATTCTCAGTGGTGAAAAACCAAAACCATTTCCTCTAAGATCAGGAACAAGACAAGGTTGCCCACTCTCACCACTGTTATTCAACATAGTTTTCAAAGTTTTAGCCACAGCAATCAGAGAAGAAAAAGAAATAAAA
>NC_041233.1:27094699-27150990 GCF_002837175.3 Physeter macrocephalus | reverse complement strand
GAAAAGAAGTAAAGCTGTCACTGTTTGCACATGACATGATACTCTACATAGAGAATCCTAAAGATGTTACTGGAAAACTACTAGAGCTAATCAACGAATTTGGTAAAGTAGCAGGATACAAAATTAATGCACAGAAAACTCTATACACTAATGATGAAAAATATGAAAGAGAAATGAAGGAAAAAAGCAATCTACAGATTCAGTGCAATCCCTATCAAACTACCAATGGCATTTTTCACAGAACTAGAAGAAAAAATTTCACAATTTGTACGGAAACACAAAAGATCCCGAATAGCCAACGCAATCTTGAGAAAGAAAAATGGAGCTGGAAGAATCAGGCTCCCAGGCTTCGGACTATACTCCAAAGCTGCAGTAATCAAGACAGTATGGTACTGGCACAAAAACAGAAATATAGATCAATGGAACAGGATAGAAGGTCCAGAGATAAACCCACGCACATATGGTCACCTTATTTTTGATAAAGGAGGCAAGACTATGCAATGGAGAAAAGGCAGTCTCTTCAATAAGTGGTGCTGGGAAAACTGGACAGCTACATGGAAAAGAATGAAATTAGAATACTCCCTAACACCATACACAAAAACTCAAAATGGATTAAAGACCCAAGCAGCTCATGCAGCTCAACATTAAAAAAACAAACAACCCAATCCAAAAATGGGCAGAAGACCTAAATAGACATTTCTCCAAAGAAGATGTACTGATTGCCAACAAACACATTAAAGGATGCTCAACATCACTAACCATTAGAGAAATGCAAATCAAAACTACAATGAGGTATGACCTCACACTGGTCAGAATGGTCATCATCAAACAATCTACAAACAATAAATGCTGAAGAGGGTGTGGAAAAAAGGGAACCCTCTTGCACTGTTGGTGGGAATGTAAATTGATACAGCCACTATAGAGAACAGTATGGAGGTTCGTTATAAAACTGAAAATAGAACTACCATATGACCCAGCAATCCCACTACTGGGCATATACCCTGAGAAAACCATAATTCAAAAAGAGTCATGTACTGCAGTGTTCATTGCAGCACTATTTACAATAGCCAGGGCAAGGAAGCAACATAAGTGTCCATCGACAGGTGAATGGATAAAGAAGATGTGGCACGTATATACAGTGGAATATTACTCAGCCATAAAAAGAAACGAAATTGAGTTATTTGTAGTGAGGTGGATGGACCTAGAGTGTGTCATACAGAGTGAAGTAAGTCCAAAAGAGAAAAACAAATACCGTATGCTAACAAATATATATGGAATTAAAAAAAAAAAGGTTCTGAAGAACCTAGGGGCAGGACAGGAATAAAAAGACGCCAACGTAGAGAATGGACTTGAGGACACGGGGAGGAGGGTGGGAAGGGTAAGCTGGGATGAAGTGAGAGTGTAGCATCGATTTATAAATACTATCAAATGTAAAATAGATAACTAGTGGGAAGCAGCCGCATAGCACAGGGAGATCAGCTCGGTGCTTTGTGACCATCTAGAGGGGTGGGATCAGGAAGGTGGGAGGGAGAGGCAAGAGGAAGGAGATATGGGGATATATGTATATGTACAGCTGATTCACTTTGTTATAAAGCAGAAACTAACACAGCATTGTAAAGCAATTATACTCCAATAAAGATGTTAAAAAAAAAAAAAGAAGAGTTAATGTACGTATGTCCCTTAGAACATCTTTTTTTGGGGTCCGAGTTTTATAAGTCTTAATGTAAAATGCTGTGATAGAGAAAGAGAGACATCAGCCAGGTAGATGTATTTGTGCTACCAACGTGGGCGGTAAAGGTAGAAATATGTTTTATCATATATTTCTACACTATATTAATAATTTTCTCATGCATAAGAGGAATGGAGTCTCCCTTCTGCTTTTAAGTAAATATTTTAGATATTTCTTCTTGTTCTCAAGGGAGATACAGGATGATAGAATAATATAGGGGGGCAAAAAGAAGGGAGGGGCTGGATTCACAACTGATAACGGGGCTGGAGTCGTTTATAAGATGCCTGAGATTAGCCAGCAAACAAAAAAACCATTAAGCACCTATTATTTTAAAGCAGTGGGCACATTTTTCATCACTTTCCTCTGATAAATTTTCACTTGTGCATCCTGCTCCGGGTAATTAATTGCTTTCAGTTCACAGGAGTAATAATGCAATAAATTATGCTAGTATTTCTAGTCAGGGGATCATATTGCAGCTTCCTAACCAAGGCAGCACTAACAGCAATTCAGGAGACTTGTGGGTCACAGAAAAAAGCTCCACTATTATAAATTGGTTATGTAAAGAGGCGAAGGACCAAGCCCTCAAAATTGCTTTCAAGTGATCTCATTCATGGAAGTTTACACATTGGTAGGTTTGGTCAGGATAATCCTGTGTTAAGGATTATATAGCTACTCTCAGTGCCGGAAGCTCTGCAAACACCGGGCACTCAGTAGTGATGGTGGTGTCATTGCTACTGTGGGGTAAAGCTTGAGTGGGAAGGACCTTTCCAAGATGGTTGTGGTGCTGATGGTAGTTCATGGTGTGTTGAGTGCTTGCCATATACGAGCATTGTTCTGAGCACTTTACATGGAACAACTGTATTTAATCCTCATAACAACCCTCTGAGATAGAAATATTGTTAAGCACATTTTAAAGATGATGAAACTGAGGCACCGACAGTTGAGGTGATTTGTCTAAGCGATAGATAGGGGAGCCAGGATTTGAATCAAGGAAGTTAAGCTCCAGAATCCATGTTCTTAACCAGTGCCCTGACTGCACTGCATCTCAGGAGGATGTTTCCCTCTGACTCCAGGGAGAACTGCAGTAGATCAGGATGTGGTGGGGTTGCAGGCAGTGCGGGAGATGTCACCTATTTTTATTTCTTTATTTTTTTTCAGTACACGGGCCTCTCATTGTTGTGGCCTCTCCCATTGCGGAGCACAGGCTCCGGACGCGCAGGCCCAGTGACCATGGCTCACGTGCCCAGCCGCTCCACGGCATGTGGGATCTTCCCGGACCGGGGCACGAACCCGTGTCCCCTGCATCGGCAGGCGGACTCTCAACCACTGCGCCACCAGGGAAGCCTCGATGTCACCTATTTTTAAAAACTACTTTTATATCTTCCTTGCTTACTCACCCAGGTGAACACCCCACTTTACTCATCTTCTGAAAACCTCTGTCTAATTTGTAGCATTGTGGAAGTAAAGGAGGCAACTCCATGAAGCCACTCCTGCTGTAGTTTGTTAATTTCTTTTTTTTTTGGTATGTAATTCTTTTTTAAAAAAAATTGAAGTATAGTTGATTATTAGTTTATCTTTCTGTGCTTAAAAAATAACACAAATATCTGCTCACTCTCCTTTCTGTAAAAGACTTCAGTAGTTCCTCTTCTCTAATCCCATCTTCACCCATCTTTTCCAACTTTAAGAAAAACGTCATGGAGGAAATTTAGAGTTTAAACTTCTGTGCTTTTTTTTTTTTTTTAGTACAGTATGTACTTTTAATTTACGTAGACAACTTAAAGAGGAGATGATCTCTATTTTAGTTGCTTACCACCTGCCTTCGTGCCCAGAATCAGACAAGCCTCAACTCCGCTTAAACAGTGGCAATGGCGAGAGAACCAATTGACCTTGACTGTCTCATGTGATAACAGTCCCTCAGTCATTCTCCTTTGACAAGCTAAAGGTTTTCTTGCTGCTTTTAACCTTGAGTGATTTCTTATGCCAATGAGGCCAAAGAAAAGTTCTCAGGAGGAGAAAGTGGAGCGGAAGACCAAGTAGAGGGAGACTGTGGACTGGACTGCGGAAGGAGAGAAGACTGCTGTCTTTGACTCGAGGCTGGGGTGGGCTTCTTGCTAAGATGCTAAAAAGGAAGGGCCCTTTGGAAAGGGTTTAAGGGTGAGTAGACTCCATAAAGTTGTGGGTGTTTTCACTGTAACTCCTCTTCTAATGATGTGCCCTAAAAACCACTGCTTGGCAGGTTGCAGTGCAGGTGAGGGAGCAGAGGCAGAGAGCCTTCCACTGTCTATGGCTTTCCCTGGGTGGCCATAGAGTATGCACAGCTGGGGGAAGGGAGGAAATGTAGGGCTGTTCATGCCGTGGCAAAGGAGTCAGCCGTCTACCTGTGTGTCCTGGCAGTTGCTGGACTGTGTTGACTGACAGGGGAAGAGGACATGCTGGGGTTGGAGGAATCACTCTTCTATGTTGAATGTGAAAATCCCGTCCAGTTTTCTGCAGTCCCATCTTGGGTGGATGTCCTACTTACTGTTCCAGTCATTGGGCTTTGCCCCTAACTCACTGCCACTGATACTGTTCCTTGAATTGAGGTGGTGGTTTCCTCATGGCTGGATGCTTCACTTACTGATGTCACCTGCCAAGCCCTCCTGGAAGGTTCATGCCATAGTGGTCAAAGACCATGTTCGGGTTGGGTCTGACAGGGGGTCAGTGCCTACATACCCTTGCCAACAGCCTCTCCCATTTCCCCCCTAAAGTCACCTACCGGGGTGAGCTTGTATTTTATATATTTCACCTCCCAGTGGGATTTTAACATTTATCCTCAGATAGAGTCATTTACACATATTCGTCTTCATACCCACAAATAATATTTCCATATTATTCCTGAGCTAGAGATTGAATTTCCCAGGGAGGGGGGTGAAGAGGGGAATAGAGTGGAGCTAGCAAGTAGGAATTTTCCTTAAAGCTTTTCTGCATTGTAACAATCTTCCGAGTTCTGTATTCTCCAGGTAAAGATAGGGAAAAAAGATGATTTTTTTGGAAAGATCAAGTCTTTAAAGAGGCAGTTTTGCTTGATACTTGGGGCTGATAGAGAGTCAGGGGTGGAGAAGGTTTGGGCCACAGGTGGGCTTGTTGTGTGTGGCTGTTCACATGCAGTCAGTGTAGAAGAGTCGGTGGGATTGAGAAGGCCGAGGGCCTCAGGCACAGCTATCTTGGGGGAATACTCGCTAAAGCTCAGTTAGCATGAGAGTGGGACAGGTTGAGGGCCCTCGCTCAGCTAACCACCAAGACAGTTTACCTAGGTGCTTGGGTCTTGGATTCAAGAAGTCTTGCACCTCCACCACAGAAAAGTAGAAAATGTAGTGATTTCTCAAGCCTCAGGCACATGCGATGAGTTTGCTTCCCACTTTAGGAAGATAGGAGCCCTCTAAACTGGAAGGTTTCAAACTTGCTCAAGACCCAGGAAAGGTGTGTAGAATCTTAAGTAGCAGTAAAGGCTTTGTAAATTCTCAATTTTTAAAAACACACAGATCATCATGTTGGTCATCGATTATTTGATTTTGTCTCCCCTGTTAGATTGTTTCCATCAAGACAGAAGGGACCTTGTCTGCTTTGATTGTTGAATTTCCAGCAGCCTATGTAGGGCCTGGCCAGTTGCTGGCCCCCAGTAAATATCCTTCAGGGGAAGGATGGACATTGTTAATGTTTGGAAAATACATCAAAGCACAAAAAAGATGATAAGGTGTCACCCATAATTAGACTCCTCTAAGTTGATTGCTGTTACACATTTTCATATACATCTTTCCAGCCTTTTTATCTGTGTATTTCCCTACTCTCATCACTACACAGATTGATACATTTTCCCAGTCCCAGGGCAGGATCCAAGTGCATACAGTTGTAACTTCTTGGCCTTTACCGTTTTTAATTTGTAAAATTCCGTGGCAAAGAGAACACAACATAACAGATACTGGTCTGTGATTTGAGCTTTATATTTCGAAGAAGCACATGAAGAATGTTAAGATGCTAAGTTTGAGGGTGGAAAGTGTGGAAGGGATAATAAAATTTCATTCTCTCTTTCTTTGTGTTGTTTCTTTTGGGTCACAGCAGAACAATTGCGCTGGGTTTTCTGTTGGTATATGTACTATTCATTTTCTGGCTCTGAAACCGATTGCACTGAGGATCAGATGTACTCCTCCAGGGTGAAGATGGGAATATGATTTGGAGGGAACAAAAAAGAGCTGGGTATTGCCCAGATTAACTTACACTATAGAAACAACCCAGTCCTTTTCATAAAAATAGCCCAAGCTTAATTCTGCTTGCTAAAAGCCCAGTAAGAGTCTGCAGAACACTCAAGCTCCCTGTTGTAAGCCAAATCCATGGCCCAGGCAGTACTTGACCTACTGCCAGGCTGCTCCTTTCTGGGCCTTTTAAATTTGGCTGTGACCTGACCCCCAGAGCACTTGCCCATCAGAACTGCTGCCTGTCTCCGGTGGTGCTGACAGTGGATGTGCTGGCTGGGGTCCAAAAAGCCACCCGAATAGACCCAAAACTTTCGGGCCGAGGGGACCTTGGAAGGTCATTCAGTCGCTCACACTGCCTCTTTTGGCATCGCTGCCTTCATCAAGCTTCCTCATTGCCCAAATAGCCGCGGAGACTGTTCAGATCCCTCTGGAAGTATTTTTAGCCCCCATCCACACCCCACACCAACCTTCAGGGTATAGTTTCTTTGGTTGCTTTTGCAAATCAGTAGCCCCCATCGGTAAATGTCAAACCCTTTCATATCTTTTCTTGCCCGTTGGGCCCAGAAGCAGGGAACTCTGACACACAGTGACTGTCCAGGTAGCTGTCCCGGAGAGCCTGGCAGGAAGAGGACCAGACCTAAAATATAACAGGAAGCTGTGTTACTCCAAAAATATCGCAGGATCGGATGATGCGAAAACCTTCATCAAACATTGGACCATGACACCATTCGCACTGGGACGTGCTGCAATGAAGGAAACATCAAATCTACTAAAGGAAAGACATGTTGCTTGATGCTATGTAAGACTCAAAGTGGTATAAAATACGGCCTTTCTCATTATTGATGTTACTGTCTCATTGAGGAGCAAAGACACAAGCAAGTGAAAAATTAAGCGCTAAAAATTATATTAAAAAGAGACTTGCTGTCACCTGATAAGAAGAGCTGGGATGTGGAGGTAGCATTCTTCTGCATGAAGAAAGCTCTGTTGTTGTGATCATCATCATCATCTAGTTAGGAAGAAAGGTTGGACTATTGAACCTGACAGTTTTCTATCTTATAAATGATGAGTTGTAGAGTTGTAGGTTTCCCCCACACCCAGTCTGTCTTTTTTTCTTCTTTCCTTTTCCTTGTTCTCTTCTCCTTCCCCTTCCCCTTCTTCTTTCTGGACTTAAGAAAGGGTCTTCAACTTTGTAATCTTAAAACATATTCTCTTGCACATGTCATTGTTCTTTTTAATAGAATCTGCCAGAACCACTCTGTGCAGAGCCCCGCATTTTCACATTATCATCTCATTGTCTATCCCGAGTGTTATAGCCTTACTACGACTTCCTAACTAATCAGCTATTTCAACTTTCATTCCATAAGCTTTATGTCTGAGTGTAATTAAATGAGCATTAAGTCCTTTTTTTTCTAGCAAAGCCTGAAAGTTCTGATATTACAGTAATAAGTGTGAAGTGAATTTTGAATGGCATTTATATCTGTTCATGGGCTCTAAATGTTTGATTTGCATAACTAGTTAAAATGATATCAGAGCAGCATATTGATTTAATTCCATCTCAGAAAACTGTTAATTAATAATGATAATAAATGTGTCAGTCCTTTATTATCTGCTTTGAATTGGTGATGATAGCTATATTAATACCACTTCAGTAATAGACCTCTGCTGGCTATTGTTGGCAAAGCTTTCAAGGAGTGAGTCACTTGCAATCAGAATTTAGAAAATTTATTGCAGACCAGTTTTAAAAAGAACAGCCATTCCATCATATATGTAATTTTATTAACACCTACGTTTTAATTTAACATTTTATTTACATAAATCATTGTGATCAGAAACTTCAGGAGGGTTTTAAACAAAGGCACTTTTTCATTTTTATGTTCCAAGTTAAAAGTTGCCTAACGGAAGGACCGTGCCCAGGATGATCCCTTTTTGTGGGGCTGGCAGACCCGTAGCGCCTCCCGCAACAGTTTTCTCCTGGCTGGTCTGGCTACTTTCTGGCTTTCATCATTAAGATAGAATCTGCTGGTTCTCCTGCAGCAGACAAGGGTTTGTGTTTGTGTGAATGGTGGGGTTGCAGGGGGTTGCGGTGAGGGGAGCATCCTTCCTCTCCCTGCTCTTTCGAGGACTACCATAGTTTTAGAGGCAGGTCTCACCTTTCTGGCTTTTGGCAGGGAGGAGAACACCAACACCAACATGACTTCTCCATCACCGGGTTTCTAGATGGCAAGGATGACATGGATAGTCAATATGCAGTGGCTAGGCACTTCTTCAAACTGCTCGAGGGCCCAGTAATTCTGGGTTTCCAGAACAGATTTCAGAGTCCAAGAAGAAATCTTCCATGAGGCTCTTAGTGACTTAATCTCCGTCTCATCCAATAGCCATGACTGTTGATAAATGTATGTTGGAAGTTTTATAATCTTTCTCTGAGTTGTAGTTTTTTATATCCATAAAATGGGTGGCTGGTGGGATAAATGAGATTTCATAGACACACCCGTATGTATATCACAGTGCCTAGCACCCAGAAGATGCTTAATGATGGGTAGTCCTTCTCTTCATTTTCCTTCTAAGTTATGGGCACACACTTACCATTCCTTGTTCATTCGCGGCTGAACAAAGACTTAAGCAGCCTCCATCCTTAGAATCAGAAGTTTTAATAACTCCTGGCTCTACATCAAGGATCCTGAGGAACTTGCTCTTTCCCCATTAGAAGTTTGCCCCTAGGCCTGACAATATGGATATTATCAAAGTCTGTTTCCTTGGTCTGCTTCCCTCCCGGACCTGCATGTTGGGTTCACATCTATGGACGGAAATGGTGGTTGCTTTAGAATGTGCATAAGGTCTCCTTTCTTCTCCTCGAACTTGGTTTTGCCTTTTGCTCTGCCTTCTCTCCTCTTCGTAGGGAACACATTTCTAGTCAGGAGACCATGTTTCTGCAGAGTCTTCTCATGGGTTGTAACTGAACTGTGGTCCAGAGAGTTTGTGATTTGCCCAAGATCTTGTAGCCTTTCGCTGTAAGTCATGTGTTTCTTCTACACCACCTACCAGCGCTCTCAGGTAGCTCATGGAACCTCATGCCACCTGGAAAAGAACTCCAGTTCTGTCTCTGGGCACCCATCTGTTGCAGTTTCTGCTCATTACTCCCCTTCTTTTATATTCAGGTTCCACCAGGTACTGAGTCTGGTGACACCCCCTCCCACCCACTCCCACATGTGGCAAAAGTGGGTCTTGGCCTTCAGAACGGCTCCCTAAGTCTGCCTTTGGACTATACCACCAGCGGTCCTGTCCACTTCTCAATGGGAAAAAAATGCATCCTTTGTCTGAGCCTGTGATAGATTAGCACAGCTTGGAGGGAGTGCTGGCTTTCCCAACTCCTGTGGGTGTGTCTCCCGCTGAATGTTCCTCTCCTGACTTTGATTTCTCTCTCAGCGAGTGGGGGTATAATTCGCCTTGACATCGCTGGCCATCAGCGCCGCACTGAAATGGGCCTTCTTTGACTCGAAGTGACAGCCCTTGGCCCCTGTGACATTGTTTCCATAGATTTGCAATGAAACCGTTTTATATTTTGCAAAATAGAGTGGTCTCCTACGACTGGCATTGATGTGGTTTTTGCCATGGCGTTCTGGAGGGTAAAGCTGTTTCCATTGACCCACCCTCAACTGATTTCCCTTATTCTGGCATCTGGACACATTGCTCTTAGGTTGCCTGGGATGATGATTTTGTGTGTTTGGTTTTGGTTTTTTAAATTGGTATTGGTCACCATAATGTGTTGTGTCCTCATATGGACTCCTTCCCCTGTTACTCTGTTGGCCTCTAATATTCTAAGACCTTTGCTGCCCATCAGGAACCTTTCCACTTTTGCTCTTCCACATCACGCAAGTGGTCAGTATCCTGGAGAAGAGTAAGCGTGATACCTTGTCCTGGAAAGCTATTTACTCTGGTGCCTTTTATATTTCGATACAGCTTGAGATACAGTCAAAGGGAATATCAGTGTCAAACCTTTGTCCGAGATGTGGAAATCTTTGCGGAAGGTTATTGGGGGAAGTGATTGGGCTGTCCATTCGTGGTCCTTGCTGTTCAGAGAAGCTTAAAGCATGATCTGGTTGTTCTCAGCATTTTCTAAAAATACTTGAAGGCAGACAAATACAGATGTTTCATCATCCCATTTAAAAAGAAGAGGAGACTGTTGCGCTCTTTTTTCCTCCTAGAAGGCTCTAACCTTTGGACTTTGAAATTTATCATCTTAGACTTGCTATGATTGAGTTATTGGGGTTGGTTTTACTAATAAACTCTTAGGCTTATTAGAAAGTATAACATTTATGGAAATAGTTTATATTTTATCTAAGCTTGTACCCTTCAGACCGTCACTTAAGTGTTAAAATGTGCTAGGGAATTAAAGAATAGATTTTTTTTTTTTTTTTTTTTTTTTTTTTTTGCCGCTGGGTATGTCTTGTGGGGCGGGAACTAGGCTACCTTTATAGCAGGTGTAGGGAGAGCCTGTGTCTCTTCCAGCATAGGACTGCTGAAGGGGTCCCTAAAGAGTTAGACTTTTTTCCCAACCTCCTGTTGTCACAGGATCATTCCTACCCCCCCCCCGCCAAACCCACCCCAAGATGTCTGGTTTGGGCTTTGCCTTGTCACTGACTCTGCTGGTGGGAATTTTCTGAACAACTCCATGTGAGTGTTCCCAACCCTGGCTCCTCCCTGTGGGTTGGGGGAGGGACCCCTGGAGAGCAGATTCCTGGCAGATGTGGTGAGCGCTTGAGCCTTTGTTTGAGAGGAGATGGGATGCCAGGCTCTGGGAGGTTCTCTGGAGGAGTCTCCCAAGGCATGGAGACTATTGACATATTTTGAAAAAAATTAAGACCAAACTTCTCAAAGTGATGACTTTTCTTCTTAAAGCCACAGTACACACATTCTTTTAGATTCTGGCCAGGCTCTTGCTCTCTGGTGGCCACAGACTTTATGGCCCAACTTCCTAAATGTGGGAGAAGCGATTTCCAATTTAGAGCTTGTACTTAGAAGCCTGGGTCTAGGAGGTGGGGAGGTTGGCTTGTGAACTTTGGTGAGGTAGGCAACCTCCTACGGGGGTGTAAAAGTGGTTCCAGCAGAGGAGGTTGAGTTTAAACATCCTCTTTGATGGTGTTTGTCTGAGTATTTTTTCCCTGCTCCTACCCACTCCCTGTGTGGGTTTGTATTCTTTAGCCCCAGCTGTTTGTGATATTTCACTGTCAAATACATAATTAACAATTTTGTAAGCCAAGTTTAGTGACGTTTTTACATTCATGCACTGAATGTCTTTTCTGTCTTAAGCCAGTTACATCTTTTTTATTTAAAACTGTTCCCCCCTCCCCGCAACCAAAACCAGTTTCCAGAAAATTTGTCATTCTAACCTCTATCCAAAGAGTGAACTGTATCAAAGTGGGCTTGAGAAACTGTATCAAAGTGGACTTGGGAATACAGATGTGGATTGTGGTGTGGAATTGCTTTGGAATTCGAAACTGGTTGTGTAGACTGAGTTGATGATGGATCCAGTTGTGAATATTTTTTTTTTAAACCGATGATGTCAGTGGCAGTTTTATGACTAGGATTTTGGTAGATGAGTGTAAGTTGCTGGAATATGGGTGAGAAAGCAAGTCACAACTAAGGGTTGAGTCAGTAAAATAAAACTAAGGAGTTAAAAAAAAATTAGGTTTGTTTACATTTTTTTTAAGTGGTAGTGAATTCTCCCACAGTATATTTTAAGTGTTCTGTTTTTTTTTCTTTGCTAGTTTTAGAAAATTTATTAATGTAAATAATCACATAGGGTCAAAGGAGAACCAAATCTTCTGAGCAGAATTCAAAATTTATTTCTGATAAAATACTCCCAATAAGCCAGCTTTTACACAGAGACTTAATGTGATGGAGATTCTTTACCTCAAGTCAAAAGCTAACATCCTCTTTAGTGGGCCCAAGATTAGAAAGTCATGGTTGAGATAAGAGTGTCCATATCTATTATGATTTAAATTCAGTACTTTCTTAAATTCTGGAAGAGCTCACCTAGAGGTGGTTGGTCAGCCTTGGGCTGAGTCCGACCATCAGGCATTCCCTTTTGGCCTGATCTATATTTAAAATTAAAAAAAAAAAAAAAGTTTGAACCTTTTAAAGAACTGTAAGTTTCAGCAGAAAATCCTCATCTCTGGCTTCTCTTGAAAATCTGGCAAGATGAGGCCTGTCCTCCTGAATGTAACACGAGGCCAGAGCAGAATGGCCCCTGTCACCTTCAGGCACACATCCTCATTCTCTAGGTGCCTCAAGTCCTGCTTGGCTGGGTTCACTAGTCTAAGTTACCTGCCTGGCCCTGTGAACTCTTGAGTTTGCAATCACTTCCCTAGTTAATGCAGTAAGATTAGAAACAGAAAACAGAGGTATACATAATGAAAAGGGGGAGATAAATTATCGTGTTTTTTGTTTTTTGGTTTTTTTTTGCGGTACGCGGGCCTCTCACTGTTGTGGCCTCTCCCGTTGCGGAGCACAGGCTCCGGACGCGCAGGCTCAGCGGCCATGGCTCACGGGCCCAGCCGCTCCGCGGCATGTGGGATCCTCCCGGACCGGGGCACGAACCTGTGTCCCCGAGTCAACCAAAAAACAAACTAATTAGAGTTATATAAAATAGTCAAAATATATAGAAAAGTCCATATAGCGAAATGGCGGGAGGGAGATGGGATCTCATTTACAGCTAATAATAGCAACAAATGCCTACAAATTAATTTGCAATGAAATAATGCAGGACTTATATGAAGAAAACTACTATAAAACGTTACTGAAGAGGGTAAAAGATGATGCATACGTGAAGAAACCGACCATATTCCTAAACAGTTGAAATTTCTCAAA
Organism: Physeter macrocephalus; assembly: GCF_002837175.3. Classification (NCBI taxonomy): domain Eukaryota; kingdom Metazoa; phylum Chordata; class Mammalia; order Artiodactyla; family Physeteridae; genus Physeter; species Physeter macrocephalus. The sequence continues at coordinate 27,138,162 of NC_041233.1, read as the reverse complement.
TTGAGAAACTGTGGAAAGCTGGTCTTCCTGTCTCCAAAGAGTTGATGAGGCTCCTTGCTGCCCTTTTTTGAGAAGTGCGAAAAGTTGTCGGCTTGCTTTGCTGTGGGTGCGTGAGGAATTGGGACCAAATGGGGTGGCTCCCAGGAAGTGGGAAAGAGGGGACACAGGCTCTGATGATCTTTGTGCAATGCTTGTGTTTTGTGTTAGCAAACTCAGTTAATTGACAAGTGGCAGGCTGGATGTGAGTTGTCTTTCAGGAGCTCTTTGCCAGCAGTTATGATTATTTAATTTTCTTAGGTGCCAGCTTCCGGCAGGGGTGGACTATAATCCTGGGAGTTGTGCCTGGCTGTCTGAGGGCAGGATTTGGCCTTTCTTGTTGGATTTTGGCCTTGTTTCCCACCTTCTCCTCTGTTTGATAACTTTGGAGGAGTTGAAGTTGTCAGTTGCTGGGTAGTTTCTGTTTTCAGAGTCTTGTAGCTCAGTTTTCTGAGGAATTTGAATCTATCTGCTCTCCCTGCTGGAATAGAATTCAAGGCTCTGTCCTTGAGAGAAAAAAAAAAAAGTGCCAGGTGAACGTAATGTGTGTCCATAATTAAGCCCACCACCAGCACCTACAAGGAAAGAGATGAAGAATGGGCCCCAAGTGGAATGTTTCTGGTTCCACAATTACAGGAATTGATGAAAAAAGAGACATTTGATTTGAAAGATGGAAAGAGTTGGCCATTAGTGACATTTAATGGGATGCCTCAAGCTGCTTTTTCTGGTTAAAATATTTGTACAGTAACTCCTACCCCTGCATGCTGTCAGGTTCATGTTTTTTCCTAGTTCTTTTTGATATGTGGTCTGCGTGGCCTGCCATTTTCTGAGAAACCCACGGGTTGTAGGTTTGTGTTGCACTGTTTACTCATCTTTGAGAAGCCATGTCCAAAGGTGCAGTGGGTGAAGCTGAAGTGGAAAGTACTTGGGCTTGAGATTTGTAAAATTTGCCCATATAGAAACTATCTTACATGAAAAATTCAAGGTTCATAGGACTGTAGATGCTGTGCCTAGATGAAATACATTTTAATACATAAGTATTTGTATTGTTTAATCCTATGTAAAAAATTAAATAATTCAGTGGGAATTTTCTGCATATATTCATCAACCTACCTAACTACCCATCTACCTACTTACCTGTTTCTAGGGTTAGGAAAAAGATTTGAAGGAAATAGACCAAAATGTGAACTTCTGTTATTTCTGGAAGGTGATCTCGCACAGAGCTTAAGCACATAAGTTTCAGTTTCAGACTTGGGTTCAAATCCTGGTGCTATTACTTAGGAGTGGTGTGACGTTATTTTAAAAAAATTAGTTAACCACTCTCAGCCTCATTTACCTATATCAAAGAGTTATGAAAGCTAAATTAGTTAATATAATAAAACACTTAGCACAATGCTAGCATATAGTAAGCGCTCAGTAAAATATTATTTATGTTATCATTTGGGCAGCAAGATTACAGGTGATTTTAATTGCTTTTTTGATTTCTTTCCCCATGAATTATATTAAGCTCTGCTGTGAAAAGAATTATATGTATATTTTTAAAAATGACAGTGATTTTTTAAAAAAACTGATCAAGTGATAAAAATCCAGTAGGAGCCCTCAGCTCTGCTGTGTCTGGGTAAGAACCTTGGCAGCACAACCTTTATCACCTGCAGTTCAGCAACTAAGATTCCCCCCTCTCTCCCCACAGTCCACCCAGGGGCTGGAGTTTTCCCCTTTAAGACTAGAATGTGCAAAGCTTTTCTGTTTTGATTTTGTTTATGGGAGAACCCACAAAACAGCCAGGGAATCTAAATGACAAACACAAATAGAAGCCGGGCAGCCAACCCTCTGTCTTTATGAGCAATTAAGCTACGTTTTGGTTTTATTTGCATTAACTCATTTACCTTTCACAGGCAGGAACTATTCTGCCTGTGGTACGGGGAAGGAGACAGATGCTGAGTTGAGTCATCCTAAGGTTCTACAGAAAGAAATGGTAGAGTGGAGATCTGAACTCTGACTTGGAAGCTTGCAGAGTTAACTGGTGGGAAGGTACTGTTTCTCTTTCTTCTGTTGTCAGCACTTTGATTGGTTGAGTCCCCCTTCGTGTATGACTGTTCTCTGTCCGTAGCCAGCTTCTGTTCCCATTGGTCCATGGCCACGCCATGTCAGTTAAATACTGTGAATATTACCTCTGGTCAGGGAAAGTTGTTGTGTTGCAGGAAGCCAGATAAGCTTTATGTGGGAGCCATTAGTAGTAAATAAGTAGAAACGTGGAGACAGAGGAGAAGAAGATGCAGAAGCAGCAGCAACAGAAGTAAAAGTAGAGCGAAGCGGTACAGAATGAAGGGGACATGGGGAGCATTTGCTTCAGGTCGTCAGTCTGTCAAAGGCCGTCCTCCTGGAAAGCACGTGTAACATGCACTGGCAGCTCTGTCGTTTACACAGAGAGCTGCGCCAGGATTCTGAGCTGTAGACATGCTTAGCCTTCCTTGGAAAATGTTGAGAAGGAAAAATTTGAACTGCTGCATTCCTAAGCTTTCAGAGAGCACAGGTCTTTTAAAGTTTATTTTACACTGAACAAGGCAGTGCCTGTCACACACTGATTGCTCCCTCCCCTCTGGGTCTCAGCTGTCTTCCTAATAGGCAGCTGCCCAGTGTGGAGTGTGGCATTGTTAACCATCAGGGGTGGCCGGCCTGTCAGCCTGTCTGTCTGGAACCCTGGACATTCAAGGCACCTGATAGCAGCCCCATTTGCACCCTGTGCAGCAAGAGCCCACATCCTCTCTCATTAAGAGGAGAGTTACCCCCCAACACCAGAATCACTGAAACAACTCTCAAACAGCTTCTTTTAGATCCCATCCTTCATTAGGACATCTCCAGCAGTGGTAGTTTCCAAACCCCTTTTTCTTTCTATAACTTTTAAGACTATTTTTTCGAAGGAATTTTTTTTTCTTTTCTTTTCTTTTTTTTTTGAGTACCTCTTATATCTCTGTCTCTCTTAGCTAATTGTCCTGGTTAGAATCTCCAGTACAATGTTGAGTACAAAGTGATAAGAGCAAATAGCCTTATATTTCTTCCACCAAGCCCCCAGAGAACAAACAGATCAAAGAGAAGCTGCTCTGGTTAAAGAAGGAGTGAGAAGCCTGGATCCCACCTGCTTGACCCAGGGAATACCTCTATGTAATCCTAGGGTTCCTAGGAACACAGTTTGAGAACTACTGTTCTGAAAAAAATGCTGTTGTAATCGTGTAGGATTTCTCTTCTTGGTTTTTACTTGTGCTTGAACTGCATGACTTCTATAGTTTGTTTCCCAGGTTTCCTTCTCACGTGCTTTTCAGAGTAATAGGCAGAAGGTTAATAATGTCATAAAATAATTTATTCCAAGCCCTACTCGGGACAATGTGCAAAAACTCTGCTCCAGATGGCTTTGGGGAAGGGGACGTGACATTGTGCAGTGACTTCTTGGAAGATTTGTTGGTTACTTTTTCCCATTTCTCTATCTCCGTTCTCCCGTCCCTCGTCTTCCCCCACCCGAGTCCTGATTTAATGAAACCGTTTGCAATGTCCAGCATGTATTTTACCTGTTCACTGTGTGTTGTACTTGAGCAATTTATAACTATGATCAATGTTGTGACCTTAGGGAAATTGCTTATATAATTATAGAAAGTTTACAGTCGTAAGACAAGGAATGGGGAAAATATATCACTGTAAAATATAAATATGTTTAAATTACATTTAGGATTTGGAATAGTTCCTTGCCTGTGTTTTACAGAGTAATCTGTGATTTAAATCAGGTTTAGCTGTGTTTTTTCCCCCCTAAATTGGGTATTATAAATCAAGAGTAGATGCTGGATATAGCACACAAGAGGATTTCTTATACATTTTAATGTTGCATAAGTAAGAAATACCAGTAGTTCAGCAGTAAAATTGCAAATGTAAGCAAAAGTGAAGATTTTTCCAAATTTACCTAGGTTGCATTTGTTTAGTAAACTCTAGCAATAATTTACTGTTTTATTACGTTTGCCTTTGAGATCTGGGCTTTTTTTGCTCCCTTCCTTAAGAAAGAAAAGGGAGGTACATTACTCTAATTGCTTGGAGCCAGAGAAAAACCTGAAAGTACCATTTTGCTTTCCCGACCTGTGATACATAAACTTAAAAAAGGAGAAGGAGGGAGGATTTAGGATTAAATGTATTTGTGGATGTATCCATCACACCAGCAGGGCACTTTTTTGGGGGTAGCGTCAGGGTTTCCATTTGTGCCATCCGTGGTGAGACTAAGTGTTTTTATGCAAAAAGTAAAAAAAAGGTTAGACCCAGTGTTGCCCATGTCAGCTGCTGGTAGGGGTGGAGATTCAGGGAAGGGGAGCTAATACAGTTTGATTGTCAGTGGACATGTCTTTCTTCCATCTCTCTTGGGGTCCCCGAAAGGCAGGTAGGATCCATCCAAGATGATTTCTATTATGCCGTGCGGGTGAATTTCAGCGCGGGAAGGAGGTGTTGAGCGCTCCAGAACTGACGCCAGCGTTGGAGGGAAGTTGGGCGGGAGGGAAGGACTGTCTGTCTCAGCGGTGTGGCTTTGGCGTGCTGTGCTTCTGACGCCTCTGATTGTCCTCCACTGCCCCCCTTCCACCACGTGCTTCACATGGTTAACATGGACCCCAGCTTAGGCTAACTGTGGTTTGAGACAAGTGAACTCTGGGATTGGGTTGGATGATGTTGATTAATAGGAGTGAGAGGGTGAGAGACTCCAGGGCCAAGCAGTAGGTCCATCTTGGTGGCATCTGATGTTGATTGGCTTTGTCCTGCGCGGCTGCGCTCGGAGAGCGGACATTAAGATTAAGTGATGCTGTCGTGTCCAGGAGCACGGCACTGCATCATTCTGGGAAGAGACAGCTGGGGTGGTTAATCCTTCATCACCAAGGGAGCACTGCCAGTGGAAAGATATACAGCCAAAGATAACCCTCCATAACTTGTGCTAAAGATCAGAAAACTTTGAATTCACATCCATCTGCTTAGTCTGGGGTGAAGATGAAAGATAGGCAGAATAGGAAATAAAAAACCCCTGAGGGATTAATCTTAGGCACGGTATGCAGCCTACAGAGTGAGCAGGCGGGAGAGAAACTTTTACGTGGCGTTTAAAGGGGAATTAAATGCACCCGGTTTCACAGCAGCATCTTTAAGTAAAGTTCAATGGTATACACACTCATTTTTCTGCTGCATTGCCATCATTTCACCCCCAAATGCTGTTTGCCCCCATTATACCTTCTCTGGACATTTTTTTAAAGGAGGTCCTCTTAATTCTGAACTTATCAACAGAGCATGCACGAAGGGAATGCTGGAAATTCATAGTCACTAGAAAGAAGGGCTTTTTGTTTTCTCCTCTCGCTGTGTGATTTTAGCAGGAGTTTGACAAAATCTGACTGTGTGTGCGTGTCTGTGTATCTGTGGCTGAGTGTGGATCTGTGACTCTGTTGCTGTGAATATTTCTGAACAGCTGCAATGATTTTATATATCACGTGTAATCGAATTATGCATTGTTGTCATACCAAAGTGATGTGCAGGGGGAAAATAAATCAGGGCGGGAAATAAATTAGAGGCCCCTCTCACATCTGCAGCCTCTCTGTTAGCACAGCGGTCAGGCTGGGGAATGTCTGGTGCAAGGTGAGAATGTGGGGAGAGCGAAGCTACATGTTCTGTCCTCGAGTGACTTTCTGCTTGGAGCTGAAGGGGAAGCTTTGTTGTTTTGTTTTCAGCCATTTTAGTGATACTTTGGTCTTTTCCCTTGTTAGTCGGTATTGGGGCGTCTGAGTGGGAGTTTCTCCATTTGGGCCTTTTGCGCTGACATGCAGAGGTAGGAGATCCTCCCGCCGGGCTCAGCATCTCTTGGGCCTTGCTGTGCTGTAACCACTATGATAGCCCGAGGGGAGAAGTCCTGTGGCCGCACAACACAAACACTAAGCTCAACAAGGAAGGAGGGTGAAAAGAACAGTCTATTGAGAGTCCCAGACCTGAGCTGAAGTTCCTGCTAACCTCTGTGAACTTGGGCAAGTCCCTTTCTCTGTGGAGTGGGTTACAATGGAAGAAACTAAGGTCGAGAAGAGGAGGTGAAGCACCTAAGGGAGGAGAAAGGATCAGTGCAACCTTGGGAGGTTAGAAAGACAGAAGCATGAAGTTCCATATGTTTGGTTAGATGATGGGGTTGGGGGGAAGCCTCAGTCCTTCTCAGGTCTGCAGGGGAAGGCTTTCTCCAGAAGATGACTGTATCTGTATGGGGAGTTTGGGTCTTAGATTGTCCAGGATGGTCTTGATTTTGAAAACACAAATAATGTATTAAGTAATATGCATACATGTGAGTATATCATAAGTACATGTATTATTAAAGATTATTAAAGTCTTTCTAAAGTTTAATTTATAGTTCTGGTTTTTATTTTCAATAAAAACAGTTGATGAAATGAATGGCTAACTGTGACTTAGTTTTCATGCCTTTGAAAGACTCCACTTAAATAACTCTACACAAAAGAGAAATATTTCTTGTCAGACCATGAGGTTTAACTTTGGATCCAGAAAAAAGTTACGGCAAATTTGGGAAGAAAGCGTACTGTATTCATAATTCCTGATGTGCCAAGCTTTGCGGTGGATGATGTTCTTCACCCACCAAGGAGGAGCTGATCCAAAGGACTCTCTTCTTGAAAGACCATGACATTGGGTCTTTGACGGAGAAGGTGATGAAGAGACGGAGATTCTTGGCAGATCAGTTCACTTGAAGAGAAGAGGGTGAATCTGAAAGTGTGTCCCTGTGTGGGAGGATGTGGAAAGAAGAATAAGACTCAGATATTATATAGTTGTCTTCATCTTTTTGAATTTCAGCCTCAAATCCTAAATCTGCTGGATCCACCCTGCGTATCGAGTCACCATCCCAAGTGGCCAGATGACCAGGTTGGGGGATTGTCGATACTCTCCAAGCTTGAAGTAAAATGGAATTTGTGGGAGATATAAGGGCCTCTATTTAGGGGCAGTGATTGCTTTTCAGGGAATTTTATACTTGGGAACAAATCACTGGGCCAGTGAATGTCAGTGACTGATGGGTGGTGTATATATATTTTTTCTGTTGGGGTCCCCAAATATCCAGCTTCTCCTATTCCTGGAGAATATAGGTTTTCTGTTGGCTGGTCCTCTGGGAGGATTTGACTAGTTTTAAGGGCAGTGGAAACGTCGGCTTAGCCGCTGTGTGTATGACGGTGTTTTAGCTAAACTTTTCTCGGTTCCTGCCTTACTTGCTATGTAGTAAGTTGGTGTATGTGGCACAAGTTACACCTTGATTTGTGCCGATGTCGCAGTGGCGGAGTGCTCCGAAAGAAACAGTGCTAAACCTATCACTAGCAGACCTGGGTTTGGTTCTGATTTGGCGTTTGTTTCCCCAGGTTTCCTGTTATGTCACAGTGTTACCTCAAAACCTGGAGACTTGAAACAACCCTTTTATTGTGTTCCCAGAGTCTGTGGGTCAGAAATTCAGACAGGACACAGTGGAGCGGGTTGTCTCTGGTCCACAAGCCTGGAGCTTCCACTGGAAAGACTCAAGGGCTGGGGGCGACTTAATGCTGGGGGCCGGGATCCTCTGAAAGCTCATTCATACACATGTCTGGACATCGGGGCTGGGCTGACTCAAAGACGGGGACTTCTCACCGGAGCCCCTGTACGTGGCGTCTTTATGTGGCTTGGCTTCCTCAGTCTGGCCGCCTCCAGGGGTTAGCTGGATTTCTGCCATGGAGTCTCGGGGTTCCAAGTGCCAGTGTTCCAGCCATGAGATGGACGCTGCATCACATTTATGACCTAGCCTCGGTGTAACTTCCATGCACTCCATCAGTGAAAGGAACACAAGCCTGCCAGGTCCAAGGGGAGGGGAATTGGTCTACCACTTGATGAGGAAATAGCAAGGTCACATTCTGGAAGAGCATATTGGATGGGAGAGACGTTCTAGCCATCTTTGGAACATGGGCCACACCTAGGTGTCTCTTCCGTGAATGACTAAAAAATGAGTCAGGGTTAGAATTAATTGGTGAGACCTCTTCCAGCATGGAAGTTGTGACTCTTTAAAATGAAATCCAATATTCTTTAAAAAATTATAATTTACAAAGTGATGATTGGCTTTATTACAGAGTCTACTTTAAGTTATCATTAAATAGAGAGCTGCCCTAGTACAATTTAAATAAGCTCTTAACGCATCATGAAAGACGCTGATGTGATAAGGAATGCAGGTCCTGTTTTTCTCCTCTAACTTCTTTCAACTGAATTTTATGCAGTGATTTCTTTTTAGTCTGGCTTTATTTCTCATGGCTCGAGGGTCATTAGGTCACATGATTATATCTGACCAGGGCTGCCATGGATGTTAATTTGGGCATGAGTTAGATGTCTGACTTAGAGGATTTAGGACTAGAGTGAACGTTGGGAGACTGAGAAGTGATTGGATTTGGAAGTAGGACCCGTGAACACTTGTAGCTCATTGTCTTATCCTGACACAGGGACTAGGATGGAGTACATGGCGAACTTTTGGAGAAAGCATTTTCCTTGCTGGAGAGAAGGTTAAATTTGTCAACTCCGGTAGTGGTACAGATCTGATACCAGATGTGAGGTCTGAAGGAGCGTGACGATGGGGCAGTTGCCCCCGGGAAGGCGTGACGATTAGGAAGGGAAGGGGTTAATACACTGACTAATGTTTCAGTTTACAAGCATTGGCCCTTCTCTTTGTTCTGTTTTATCATACACTTTCATCATGTTCAACCTGGCAACCCAACCAAATAGCTATTTAAGTTGTAAAAATGAATCATAGCACAATTTCATGAACTGTGTGATATAACTGAATCTAATCACATTGTACAATGGGGCCTTTGCCAGCCCAGTGTACCTGGTTCTAGGCGTCTTTGGAATAAGTAAACAAATAAATAGGCTCCATTAAATACAGTAACAGTTGGGTGGCTGGGCTGGCTGCGTAGTGGGTCCAGGGAAGGAAGCATCCAGATGTATCATACTGGACCACGGCGCCTTTCCAAGCTAGTTCACCCATGAAAGGCCTACAAATCCTGCTGGCCATCTTCTGTCCTCTGCATGCAGCCAGCCGATTCCCTGATTTATTAAATAAATGGCCGAAGAGGTCCTGGTAAGGATGGAAAACCTCGCAAAGGGGAACTGCAGAGGAGGGCTCTACCCCAGTTCAGTTCCACACAATTCCAGGGTTCACTGACTTTGTACTGATGGAAAAGATGAGTCAACACAAAGTGTCTACCCCAAGGACCAGTCTTAATGATGGTGTCTACTGACGCATCAAGCATCTTTGTAGGTGCTTTTTATGTGTTTACTTGACTGTTAAAGATAAATCTTGAGCTGTAAGTAATACCATCAGAGAGGTCAAATAACTTAAGGTCAGCCAGCTAATAAATGTTAGGGCAGAGAATTGAACTACTTTCTAAGTGGTGGAAAAGGCCAGAGAGGAGGGTGGGTTGGTGGTGGAGGTGGGGGTGGGTGGATGACTAGCTTTGAGCAGCCTGCTATAAGGTGCCCAAGTGCTGAAGGTGAGACTTGATCCTGTGGGTCACGAGGAGGCCCCGGGCATGGGGAAGGACAGTAGCAGAGCTTGAATGAAGGGGGTGGGGGCAGGTAGGAGAGACCTGCAGGGAACCCAGTGTCTTCCCTCCGCAGGAGGTAAAAAAGGCGTGGACTAAAGCACCGGACCGTGAAACAGACAACCCTGAACTGGAGAAATTTTTCTGGGTTGCAGTCAGCCCCTTATAAGGCAGCCTCCACTTTTCCTGCCTTCCCAGTACTGACAGCAACTGTATTTATGCTCTCTCCCCTTTCTTCCCATTTTCCCTGCCTCCCCCCTTTTCCATTCATCACTTTCCCCCCTTTTTGTGTCTCTCTGTCTCCCTTTCATTCTAGTCTTTTGTTCCCTTTCTCATTTTTCTTCCGTCTCTTCACTGCCCTGGTGTTTTCTTTACTCCATCTCTACTCCTAAACATTCTGTAGTCCACCCCTACCCTTCTTGGTCGCCTCCCCCAAAACCTTTCTTATGGAATATATAAATACATATATGTGTGTGTGTGTGTGTGTATATATATATATATATCTATATATATATACACATATATAAAATCTGTTTCTCTGTTGGTTGTGTCAGCATATTTTAGACTGCTGGGCTTTGCATGTTTTGCAGCTGGTTTTGAAGCAGTTGTCAGACGGTGATGGATTACTATCATCATTTAAAGTGTAAAAGAAAATGCCTTGGCACAGACAGGCGTGATGGAGTGCCGTCTGCCAGCCTGGATAGGCACAGCCACCATTTTCTTCTCCCGGCTTCTGACCCCCTCTCTGCTCACACTGCCCTTGCCAGAATCTACAGAAGTCATCGTGAGCCGTGCAGCACCGGGCTCTTGCCTTCTCTAATATCACTTGGGTAGTTGTCAGATCATATGAAACGTCAAAATTCATGTGGCCTCCGCAAAGAGATATATTTAGTACAGCTGCTGCATACCTACACGCTACCCCTGACACTGACATATTAGTTATGCTGTCTTTTGCAATCTGATATCTTTAAATTTGCCACCTTGTTAAGTTTTGATTAATGTGATTCCATTTCACTAAAGTAATTGGCTTGGCCTGTTGTAAAAAATAATCAGCCCCCTCTACGGAACAAACGCGAGCACATGCTAATGAGGGAGTGAGTTCGTTACATTGATGGCGTGGACTGACAGTTATTAATGATTGTTATGATAAACAGACGAGTGCGAATTGGGATGAGTTGGGCAAAAGTGACAGTTTAAAAATAACATATATTGGAAAGTACTAACGAAGTAATATACTGTTAGGAAAACAATCATGCAAGTTGTCAAGGAAAGAAGTGTAATTATACAGCCGCATGGGCTGCTTAGGAGGACAGGGACCTGCCTGATAATGGACACATTTTTTGTTGGCAAGAGGGAAATATGTTATGGCAGAAAGAGGTGCAGATTGATAAATTAATTGGTCCTTCTCACAGCTCCGAGAGCAAACTTGGCTGGCAGTCACCATGCAGATGAGGGAGATGGAGTTTGCCCAGCGCCTCTTCTCCCCAGAATCTCCCTAGTCCTTGCTGCCAGGCTTTTCTGGAGCCTCTCGTCTCCTCTCCCCACTCTTCTTCATGAGCTGCAAAAAGTCGCAGAAAATGTGTCCTGAGGCGGTCTGGACAAAGTACAACTTTGAGCGGGAATGCTTGTAGCCGTGTCCAGTTTTCTTTTCTTTTTTTTTTTTTTTTTAATGACCCTAAAGACTTAAATGCCCTATTGTTGCTAAAGTCCTGGGCTGTGATGGAGGTGATCATGGGTGGCTTCAGGAGGGGCTTACACAGGCTGGGGATCATTCTTGAGGGAAGTGCCAACTCTGTGCTTCCAAGGCCAGCAAGTTGCTGTAGGCTGTTTGCGTAATTAGCCAAGACTGCAGCAGGTGTGTGTGTGTGTGCGTGCGTGTGTGTGCGTGTGTGTGTGTGTGTGTGTGTGAGAGAGAGAGAGAGAGAGAGAGAGAGAGAGACGCACTCGTCTGAAAGACCAGGCTGAGATGACTGGGCAGTGGGGGAGTGAGGGAGGCATGCCTTTGAAGAGAGTTGACAGAGTGCAGTGGTTCCAGGCCGTCCCACTGGTGTTTGCTGACTTGACAAGGGAGGAAGTCAGGTAGAAAGAAGTGGAGACAAGACTGTTTTGTGACCTCTGTTCAGGCTTGGGTTCTGGTTTTGTGTCTTGGCTGAGATTCTTGATTGCATGTAACCAGTAACCAATTTTAGGTAGCTTACGTGTAAATGGAGGATTTATAAAGATGCTGAATTGGTTCATGGCACCCAAAACCATAACTGGACCTCCCTGTGAGTAGGAATCAGACTTGGAGAGGGACCAGGGCAGCCCATCTCTAAGTCTGTATTGATCTCTCTCTCTGACCCCGACCCCACCTGCTTCTGCTACAGTCTCCACCCCGCTTCCTCACCAAGCCACCAGAGCCAGGAAAGTGAAGGCAAAGTCCTGGGGCTTTGTCAGAAGACAGGCATTGTTTGTCTGAAGACTGGGTGTTGAAAGGATGCCTTATACCCCACCTCAAATGTTAAGACTTGTCAGAAAGGGAGCCTGACCTCTATCTGGATTATCCAGCTCTTGTGGTTTAGGGTGTAGAGCAAGGAGTCTGCTGATGTTCAGGCTGTGATACTTCGTTTTTCTCATAATTATTATATCAGCATGTATGTTAACTCAGTCTTTGCAACCACCCTGTTAATGCAGGTGCTGCTCTCCTCATTTAACAAATGAGGAAAAGAAGGCCAAGCATTATGAGAACTTGCCTCTCCATCATGGTAAGGGACAAAGCTGGGGTTTTCATCAAGGCTCTCGGTCCCTGAAACTTGATGTGTCCCACTCTACCCCATCACCTCTTGTAGGAGTCTGTGTGTTTCCCTAACAATTCAGGCTGGTAGATGGATCCGTGTTCTCTGCTTTGAGAATCAAAGAAAAGAACCTCTGGGAGAAATACTCCTGCCTGTGTCCCATTTGGTCTCTCTAAGTCAAGACTGGGCAGGGGGGCTGTGGCAGGAACTTGACAATTCACGTTCAGATTTTCTGCTGCTCCACATATGAAAAAATGTGACCACGTGGGTGCTGGTCCTGGTCTGCTTGGGGGTATGAGCAGAAGTACAGTCTCGTTATCTGGCCATCAAGCCCAGCAAAGACTCTGGGGCCTCCTTGTGCAGAACATCCAGAGCAATCCTGAAATCAAAGGAAGCTGCCAGTTACCTCACAGCAAATCTGACAATTAGGAAGGAAGGCAGTGTCACTTTTCTCTGTTAGGAAGAAAGTATTTACTCTGGGGATGGAGCAGGAAACTAAGATTTAGTGAGTGCCTAACTCGTGTTAGGGGTGGTACCAGGTACTCCCTGGTGCTGTATCTCATTTGGGTGGTGGGTGTGTCCCCATTTTATAGATGAAGATACAGAAGTTTGGGGTGGTTGAAAGCTACAGACCTTCCAGTGGACTGGGCTGTAGAATGACAGTTGGTTTCTTCTGAAAGAAGGGCTTGGTCCTGTCTAACCCAACTATTATATGTCCCTCAGAAAATGACTACCTTTTATCCCCCTTCACTGTAAGAGCAGGAAACTGCAGAGTTGAATAATTTAGCCCCCTGGACTGGGAGATGGGACCAGGGTTCTGATTCTGGCAGTGACTCTGGAACAGATCGCAGGACCTTTCTCTCCCCGGTTTGAAGAAAAAGAAAGATGACAGCATTAGTGATTCTGAAGATGAAAGAGAAAATGGATTTGGAATTGTCTTAGCCCTTAAAAGAAAGGGAAGGAAGGCCCTCTCCTGATGGGAAGGTTCAGGTTTTGGTGGGTGTGAGGGCCACTGTCTTGCTGACCCTCAGATGAACCTCTTCCTGCAGTCCCATGACTAAACAGGAGGTCAGCCCAGAGGTGAGGACGGGGTCAGAGAATGAGCCCCCGTGGTGGGCAAACAAGGCCAGGGAGAACTCTCATCAGCATTATAGATGTTCTCCCCAGCATCAAAGGGGGAAGTCCACTCCCATCTGGGGCAGGGGAGCTACTTGGTGTCTTTCGCACTGTTGTGAAAAGAGAAGAAGTAGCCACTCAGCCCCAAAAGTTCTCTCTACCATTTTCTACCCAATCTCGTCCATGTTTTTCTCTCTCAACATTCTCCCTTCTCATTCCTAGAAAGCTCTATGTCTTCCCTCTCTTTTGCCTTGTGGCTATTTTCACAAAGGGGTTTCTGTGCTGTATGAGCTACTGACCCTAACATTGCTCTGCGGCAAGAGATGGGACACACCTGTGAGCGCCAACCTGCTGTGAGGTGAATTGATGAGCCCCCAAACCTGGGCTTATGAACAAATCTGCTTCCCAGCTTGAGCCTGGACAGAAAATGTTATGCTGAGGCATCACGGGTGAGGATATTGCTGGCCCCCGAGAACTCTGAGGGTGGCTGTGAGCCATTGGCTAGTCTCTCACTCAACGATTTTTCCTAATTTCAGTTTTAGTAGGATGAGTTGGAAGTTAGTTTGTAGGAAGTCTTGTGGCCTCTCACGGCAGGCTCATTCATGCATCCATTTTTTGGACATCCAAGGAAAAGTGTAACTCCTCTCAGAAGGATTGGAAAGGATGTTGGCTTAGACATGGATGGGACGAGATTTTCAAGCTGCATGGAGAGAGGGCACATAGGGACAATAATCCTTGCAAGTTGTCCGTCATTGAAGAGCCATGCTGCTGTTCACAGCGCCTCCTGGTGGCCTCAGAGGAAGGCATGGGACCCAGTTGATCTTGCTCAGCCTTTTATGGGAAGAGTGTTTGGTTGGCCCTGGTGCCTGAAAATTTTGAGCTGTAGATGGTGGATTTTTACATTGTATAGGGTTTTGGTGATAGATATGGTGTGTGACCCGAAGGCACTAAAGGGTATTGATACACCTGACCCTTTCCCACCTCCATCACACAACGTTGCTATGAAAATGCAATCAATCCAGTTTCTGATATTTCCACCCCCCCCCACCCCCCACTCACAAGAGCACCTACTGTATCAACATGACATTTTTAAATCTTGGCTTGTTTTCCAGGCCATGAATTTAATTTCTCAATGCTCCACTGTTTGGCTTTTATGTTCTCAGAGTGGAATGTTATCCAACAATAGTTACGTCCATCTTGTTAGTCACATCCTCTTTCCTGGGCGTCCTAAAACCAAATAATTTTTAAAAATTCATTGCAGCCACGGTCACTCAGCCTTGTGCTAATAGTCACCAAGTTCTGACAAAGTGAGTCCGACATCCCTCAGTAAGTAAAATCCAAACCTCCTGATGTTGTGGAGTAGTAAGCAGATTGGCATGTCTTTGGATTAGTGGAGGCACTGAAGCAAAATGCTCAATCCTTAGTGACCTTTGGCAAATGGAGGGGGATGTGTAGCCATTGTAGGTTATCTTTATGTTCACTGTATAGACACTTAACCTCTCCCAGGCCAAGACAGAAGCTGTCAGAGCAGATAAACTTAGTAGGGAACTAGCTGTTTTCCTTACTACATCACAGTGCTTTGCAGAACTGTTTTATCTGATAACCTGCTTCTTCTTTAAACTTGTCTGTGAATAGTTCTGTGAAGGATTAAACCTTCCCTCTTAGGTTTTGAGCCTCCTGTACTTTGTTGTAATCTTGGGTCTAGGACTTTCTTTCTCATAAAATGTCTGTTCAGCTGTCCTCTGTTAGAGTATTCTGGTGAGTTTCTTTTAGGGAATCCATGGGAGAAGCCATATCTGGATTTTGCAGGCACACAGGTTCTGTGTGTGTGTGTGTGTGTGTGTGTGTGTGTGTGTGTGTAAATGTGTTCCTTTTATTTGTCCAGGAAGCATTCTGTGGAAGTGGGGTGCCCCTTTGATCTCCTCTTTCTGAGCTCATTAATGCCTGTCTCTAGTTGATGCTTATTTCATATGTTGATTTAGAATTTCACAGGCACTCAGAGAAAAAATTTGGGCAAACATTCTTAATATCTCGAGTAGAGCCCATACTTCATTTTCCTCTTCTCCTCAAGCAGTGGTGACTCCAGGCCAGGGTTGTTGGTGCTGAAGACTGGCTTTGTGACTTTGGGCAAGTTGCTTCACTCGTCTGGGCTCAGATTTGCTCCCCTTTAAAATAAGATGGTCACATGAGGTGATTTCTCAGACCTGTTCCAGCTTTAATGGACTCCAGGCTTTCTTAGCCAAGAACAGGACTGAAGCAGAGTATATTTTAGGGGAAGTGGGTGAACTGTTGGGCTCTTCTTCTTTCATTCCTATTCCAGGTGAAGATAAAAGACTGTGCTCTCTATTGAGCTGACATGAATTCAGAATTCATTAGTGTTCAGCTTTCTTTTAAGCTTCAGACAGGATCGTGAAGGGAAAAGCCTGCCCTCGATTCCTTTGCCTTATTAGTTCTTCTCATATAATGTGCTGCAGAAACTGCTAATTGTCACTTGAGGTGATGGGTGAGGGTCTGGTTTCTTGAAGGAAGAGTCGAATTTATCAGTTCCTGTCGCCTCTTGCTTAGGTAGAGGTCTAGTCTGGTCTAATAGGAGAGGAATCTGAATTAAATCTGAACTAAAATTAATTCAGATGTTCCCCTTTGCTGAAGAAGAAGTGGGGAGTCCAGGAGAGTTGTAGGGTAACTCTAAATATGTAGTTGTGTACAGATCCAGATGTAATAATGAAAATAAAAAATTTGGGGGCATTCTTAGAGTGTCTGTGGGTTCCCCTTGCATGCGCTCTGACCAGGAGAATGTAAACGTATGCAAGCGCATATACTTCACTAAGGAGCTATTGAGACGTTATTGCAATTTATTACAAATGCATCCACTGCTGGTCTTTTAAAGGCTAGTGTTATTTAGTTTTAGTTTATAACTCAAAGTACTCGATACTTGTGTGTGAAAATGCACTCCTTGCAACTCGCGCCCGGTGTCTTATGTTTGTGTGTCAGCTTCCCAGGACACCAAGCTTAAAATGTAAACAGCGTTTTATGAAATGCCATTAGCATTCCTTTCTGAATCCTTGGTGTCCGCTGATTTTACCTTTCTGTCCGCATGTCTCCGGCTCAGCCTCCTCTCTGTCTGCTAAGCAGTTTGTAGTCGTGGAGCATTTGCCTGCTCAAGTTCCCCAGGCTTGTCCTCAGAGGAACATTTGCTCCCAAAGCTGGAAGTCACCCCAGTCGTGAGTGCGCTGCCCTTCGTGATGAGGCATTGTCTGTAATGTGCCATCGTGCTTGGGCTAAGAGACCCAGCTGATAGGTAGCTGGAAGGCCGATCTTTGGTGGAAAGATTTCCCTCTTGGCTATGTAGTGAATGTAATTTGGGATTAGTTCGCTTCAGCAAGAGATGGCAGAAGTGTCTAGTTCCTGGCTCTGTTACTCACCAACTGTGTGACCATAGCAGGTTTCTCCACCTCCGGGAGCCCTGCTTGTACATTGGAGATATTCTCTCTCACAGGGCTGTCCCAGGGGTGACAGACAATGCTAGTCAGTCCACTCCATTCATGGACGTTGAATGGACAAGAACCACCAGCAGTTCTCACTCAGGAGTGTATTATAATTGGCTAAACAGAATTTTGTTCATGGAACTTGAGACACATGGGAAGGCAGAGGCAACTAGGCTTAACTGTCAGCTCTGTGACTGGGAAATCCTGAATCACTTCCATTTTCCTTAATACCTGGACGTTTTCATTGTTTGGCTTTTGTCTCTTGGCTTCCCTGCCCCTCCCTTTCTTTCTTTTTATTCTTTAAAGATTTCCTGGTATGAAGAAGATTTGCTAGTAACTACTTGTCTTGGAGTCAGTTTAGCAGAGCAGGTGAATGCAACCTTGTGCAGTGCACATGTGAGCACCAGTTCGTCCTAAGCGTAATGCAGCTTTTAAGAGAAAGTTGGACAAAGTGGGAAATCTGTCAGTGGCTTTGTAGGAGCTGTCAGAAGAAATAGTGGGAATTTCACATATTTGAAACAATTAAAACAACAATGAAAAAAAGCACGTATTTGAGAACACAGGAGAGGGAAATGAAATCCTTAGGGCTCAGGGATTTGAAGTCACAATGACACTATTTTAAATCATGTGACACTTTTCATGTTCCAGAAGCGAAACAGTAAAATTAACTTTGCCGTAGTTTTTATGAACTTCTTTTGAATTGTTGCATAAAAGTAACAGATTTCTGGCAGGTGGACTGGATTTCCAAAACTCTCTCACAGAGGCATTGAGAACTATCTGAAAAGTTATGTTTTTGTTATCATGAAAGAAAACATTAATAATATTAGAACTTGGCTAGAATCAATTTTTACTGTGAAACCAAGGCACCTTAATGGGTATATGGAACTGATAAATCTTTCTTGTGGTTGTCAAAACAAGCAAAGCTAACTTTGTACATTTCCTATTATAAATAAAAGCACGTTGACAGTCTGAAATGGGGTCTGTCAATATGGAGAGCAAACAATGTGTTCATTTTATCAGCACACTTCTCTAAGAATTGAGACATTTCTGAAATACATATCACACATACATACATATCATACTTTCCCAAAAGCAAAGCACAGAGTTGTTCGAGGTTGCCATGGGCACAGTTCTTGGAGGCTGACTGTCCACTGTGCTTGCCAGTTTCCCTGTTGGGCTAGCCTACCGCTCGCCTGACTATGTGGAGACCATCTACCCATGTCCTTGTGGTCCCCAAAGGCTTCTAACGATGCTGGAGTCTGGGTGAGTCCTTGGGTTTTCAGGTGGAGCATCTGATGTCCTCATGTTGGGATTGGTCACGGTGAACCAAGAGCCTGAGCTCCGGACAGGGCTGAGCTCTGTGGAGAGTTGCATTCCACAAGAGTTACCCATGGCTCTTTTCAGGGGAGATGTCTGTGTTGCTCTAGGCAGGGAGAAGGCCTTGGTTGGGTCCCCCATCCTGAAAGGTATGGGTCTGGTGGGGTGTTTGATGTACGGGTAAGTGACACTTTTTTTTAGCAGCCTCTTAGGCTACCTCTTTCCATTGGATCTGATGAATGTCCGTCCTTTGTCCAAATGTGCCGTGGAGCCCGGGCCCCTCCACCTGCACCTTCCCTTAGCCCACTTGTCTGTCTCTATCCCAGCCTCTTTCAGACACCAGTCATCAGCTTCCCTCCCAGGAGCTCCCCTCATGTGACCCATCTTTTGGCACTTGAATGACCTGCTGATCTCTTCTTGAATCTTTGCCTCATTTCTTCTATTAATGGTCAACTTTTTGAGGACAATAGATACCTTAGTTTAACTTTTTTTGTTTCCTTTACTCGCTGTAACTCGTACTTTATCTCATTTAAAGTATTTTTTCAAACAGTTATTTTATCCCAGGGAACTTGTGGTCGTCTTGCAATCTTTGGCTTGGAAATTAACCTGATGACTCATGTTTTGTGTGGGGTGATAAGCAGAGTAGATAGTGACTAAGAGCCCACATTCTGTAGCCAGAGGCCTGGCTCAGCAATGCCGTTTACTGGCTGTGCCTCAGTTTCTTCATCTGCACAGTGGGGATAATATGAGTACCTCCTTCATAAGATTGCATGATGTGGGTTAGCCATCCTTGCCATTGTTACTATTACTGTTATTGTTCTCTTACCTGAGGGCTTCTGGTTGGAGAAAGAGGTAGTAATCAACGGCACTTTGGGTTAGTGAATTTTTTAACTACTTCATGAGTCTGATTCAGTGTAGGAGTCTTTGCTCAGGGACAGGAAGATTCCTCCCCCCTCCCGCCCACCCCTTCTTCCTGTCCTTCAGGACTGGCTGCCCTACAGCTCATTCCTTTGGTGTAGGAGACAATGATGCTGCCTTTTACACACAGGGATTCTTCTTAGCTGCTTGCTTTTGAGAGCGGGTATCTCCTCTGTTAAGAGATTAATCTTAATCCTAAATGATATTTCATGGTCTAAGACTTAAATTTATATATCACCATCCCGAATAATGTATTGGATTGCATTAAACAGATTGTAGATTAACATGCAACTATAAAACAAAATCGTCAGTGCGTTGTTGACAACTCTAAGTGCAAGTTCATATATTTAACTACATTTGGGGAATATTGAATTGTTTAAAGCAGCTTAACAGGTTGATGTAAAATTAAGCATCATGTTTTATTTCAATTTGTGGACCAGCCCGAGAGACAATAAAATGGAGGCTTAGGCTTGAGAGCAGATGAGTGTGGAAGAAAAATTTGGAGGCAGGCTTGGTATCAGGGAAGTCCTGGCACAGTCTTGGCATACTGGGTAGTAGTAGAAGGATGTCCACTTATTTGTTTAGCCTGGTAGCAGCTATTTGGAAACCTCAGAGAGTTTATAATCTAGTTGAGGAAATAAAGCAATGAACACACTGAAAACAATGGTGAAAAATACAAGCCATGAGGTCCTTTAGCATTAAGCTGTGTGAGATGGGCCACTTGATAATAGAGTTCGCAGGGAAGAACAGTGCTGTCTGTAGTGGTCAGAAGGGTCTCACAGGTGGTGGCGCTTTCTGTGATGCTGGGAAGATGGTTAAAGAGGAGAATGGAAGTGGGGGAGGGTGGGAGGAAGAATGGCGGGTCACAGTGTGCTGCGACTGTGGGAAACTTCTTTTGAACTGTTGGATAGGGCCAGGTGATAGCTGTGGGAGCCAGGCAAGCATTGATCTTGGAATGTGGAACTAAACTGCTTGGGGTTCAAATCCCAGCTCCCCTGCTTTCTAGCCATGTGACCTTGGGAAGCTTACCTAACCTCTGTTTTTCAGTTTTCTCATCTGTAAAATGGGAATAACAATAGTACCTACCTTAGGATTGCCGTGAAGACGAAATGTGTGTTTGAATAGAGGAGGGGTGTAGTGGAAGTAGCATTTGACCTATAATGGTATTCAAGTTTGATCCTAGGGTAAGAGATTGGAGTTGGGAAGGGAGACTGGGGAGGCTGCTTAAGCCATTTAGGTGCAAGGTGGTGAATCGCAGACTAAGGAAGGATTCTAATAAAACAGCATATATATATTTAAAAGTTTTTCTTGACGTCTCTTACTGTCCTTTGCTTGGGCTGTGGAGAACATCGATATCTACCTCCTGCCGTGGTTTTGTAAGCCTCCTTCTAAACAGTAAATCCTGAGAGGTGTGTGAGCTGGGAATGTGGATCCTACCAAGTGTGGGCGTTTCCTTTCCTCTCCTTCTCTCTTGCTCCACAACATTTAGACGTTTTTGCACCTATTCCAAAAACTGTTCCTTAATGACTTTGGAGCAAATAAAATAATGGATATGAATTATCTGGAGAGAGACCTCAGCTTGCACTTTGCAGATAATGCGAGGTGACCAGGCAAAACTCCAGAGTAATTCTGAGCTGTGTTAAAGGGCGGGTGAGGTGCAAAGACTTTTTCACTTGGTGCTGCATGAATGAGATCCTTGTTGGAGCTCTGGAGTTGCTTACCCGGGTTCAGAGAGAAAGTGAAAAGTGGGAGTTGGGACAGGCTGGTGAAAAAATGATTCAAGGGGAAGAAACTAGATCTCTGAAGGAAAATCTTGTGAGACTGATCTGTTCAGGCTAGGGAAGGAACGGATAGGGCGTTAATGATGAATTACTACTCTCAAACAGCAAAGGGTTTTTAAATGTAGAGCTGTGTTTCTCAAAGAGTGCTCTGTGGAACCCAGGTCTTGGGAGGGGGGTACCTTCCGAAGTCAAGTCTGTTTGGGAAATGATGTGCTGTATCCCTCTGTGGACAATTCACAAAGCATATTAGTGTCTTAAAGGGACTGAAGATTTCTGCAGGAAAGAACCCCATTTCACTTTGAGTAATCTAGAGTATTCCAAACATTTTTAGTCATTTTTCTAACACCTTTGGAAAATGCTGATTTAAGAATTACTAAGGGGATTAGTATAAAACAAAAATAAAGGGTTGAGGCATGAGGCCAAGCATTGTGGCGATACTGTGTTAGAATTTTCTCTTGGGGGAAGCTTGAGGTCTTCTCTTTTCTTGGTGGTGGGTGAAGAAGAGAAGAGAGTGAGCCACCCGTCAAGGCCATTTGCTGCCCTAAGTTCAGAGGCCACTGCCTCTGGTCCTTCCCGGTCCGGGGGACACATAAGCTGAGTGTCCTGGACTTCAGTTTCAGGCCTGAATTGTTGGTGATTGGAGAAGCTTGAAAGGACTGGTCTCAGTGGCAGGAGGTGGGATGGATGACCCTTGGGGATGGCCAAGGAATAGCAGGCACAGACCTGGCCACTCGACAGAGGCCCATGGCAACTTGCTGACACAGAGTGCACATTTGCCCTGTCACGGGCCAGCCAGCCTGACATTTGGGTGAGACGGTCCAGGAGCTATGGCCTCCTGTGCACCTTAGAAAGTTAAAGAGCTGGAATTCACAAGAGGCGTTCTAGGCTTATGGTGCCTTCATCAAGTATGCCTTTGCTTTCTCCATTTTCTGCTGAAGACTCAGCTTTTTTCACTTCTTTGTTTTCTCCCTCCCTCCCTCCCTCCCTCCCGCCTTTTTCATTCTCTCTCTGTCCTTCCCTTTCTTTCCCATCCTCCACCTCCCTTTCTCCTATTTCTGTTTTTAACAGAGAGGGAGAAAACTAAGTGTGCCTGCTCTGTCATTGCTATATATATATACATGTGTATGTGTATATTTGCTTTTTGCCAAGAGAGATGCATACCTTACTCTTTTGATCCTGGGAGAATCTTTTTCTTTTCCTAAGTTATAAATGACCTCTCTCCTTTTTTACTCTCTTCCCATCCTCCTTGGAATGTGTGTGTCTGAGTATCTCTCTCTTCTACATCTCTTTGTCTCTTTCTGTCTGTCTCTTTCTCTTTCACTACACGCACACACGCACACACACACTGTATCTTGAAGGCTTGAAGATATAGGATACACCTTTTGTGTTTCCTTTATTGTACAATATTGCACACATCTGTAATTATATTACTCTTAAAATAAAGCCTTCATCCACTCTTAACATCTTTTGATGTCCGTTCCCTGCTGACTCTATTTTTTCTTGTTCCCACTTTACATTAATGTGAAGAGACAGTTGAGTAAATGCACAATGAACTTCAAAACCTAGTAATTGTTTTTCAGAAAGAATGAAACTTGTGAATTAGGTATGGATTGTAAAAGAACACCAGGGCTGATTAGTGTTCGTGAGGGGCTCCTGCCGGACGGCTCTGACACCTGCCTGCCAGCTCTCGCCACAAATGCCACCACTGATGCCTCTGTTCTGCCCATCACAGGACGGGGGGAGCAGTGCTGGGTGGGAGTTGAAAGACTCGGCAGTGAACCACCTTGTCAGGCTCGGCAATTCATGGGACGCCTGACATAAAAGGCGGCGAGAAGCAAAGATGAGTTGCATCCATTTTTACAAGCAAACTCCAGTTATCTGTAAAAAATAAAATAAAATAATAAGTTTTTGTTTTTTAACCAGAGAATGAGCGAACATCGAAGGTATTCACCACGGTTTTTTGTTTTTTTTTTGAAGTTTGTTCAGATAATGAGATTTTTGAGAGTTGGGGGAGGAAAAGAATTCACAAGCCAAGTTTCAAGCTGCTGAAAAATTGCTTTTAGGAGAGAGGGGAAAAAGCACCCCCTTTTCCATGCTAACCATCTGCTTGCATCTTGTTTACTGCCCAGAGTGCCAGTTTGTGCTTATTAATCATGCTTACACAAGGATCTTAATTACTCCCTATGTAGCTGCTCTGTCTTGAACTCAGAAGTTGACCTTTCTCTTTTTATTCCTTTAAATCATTAATCATACACAATCAATGCCAGCGGGGCAGAGCCACGGAGAAGGCTACCCAGAATCTCCCACCTCACGCCAGTCCCCGGCAGACAGGGGACGCGAAGTGACTGCCTCGCCAGCAGCCGGCCGTATCTTAATTAATGACTCTGCTGTGCTGAGACTCACGGGCTGGTGGGGGGCCGCTCCCACCACTGCCCCTTGGCGCTTCTCCCTGCTTCCTCGATGGCTGCCTGGTTTGAGCAATGCCTGCTTGGCTCCGCTGAAAACTGTCAAGGCCTCGGCCAGGGTTTGACAGTCCTGCACATCTAGACTCTGGAAGGATCCGAGCAGAGGCAAAGTGAAAATCCTGTTAAAAGGTACGTTTCTGATTCAGGAGGTCTGGCTGGGACCCGAGCATCTGCATCTCTGATAAGCTCCCACGTGACACCAATACTGCTGCTCCATGGACCACACTTTGAATAGCAAGGAGTTAGACGACTGATGACAGCTGAGGTCCTCCCTCTAAGCCTGAAGATAGCAGAAGAGAGTGTAACTTCGAGGGTTGTGATGTATATGTCCCCCTGTCCCCCCTTCAGCTTTATCAGTCAGAGTTTGGTGAGTGGAAACAAAAAGAATTTCCACAAAGGTGACATACGCACATGTACAAATGTGGCACACTTATCCGGGCAAAAGAAACACATGTGATGTAAAGATTGGCCTTTGCCACGGAGGGAATAGTGAAACTGAGACTTTGTTTTTCCTTTTTCATTGAACTTTGTAAAAAAGTTGCCTAAAAGAGCCAAAAACATTCTATTCTAGAAAAAAAATGAAGTGCTTAAAACTAAAATAATAATAAAAATTTAAAAAAAAGTATTGAGGCTTGGGTTTCAAAAGATTGCTTCTCAGTTCCAATATACCAGACAAATTACAGGAAATGGAAGTAATTTTGTTCCCCCTGACCCTGTTCTTTCAGCCTCTTAAGTAGGATGGGAAACCTCGAGATAAGAAACAAAGGGGAAAACAAACTGAGGGCCTCTTCTTTTTGCCAGGTTGACTGTTCTACTTTTAAAGGGGAGGAATTTAGCGTCTCCGGAAAAAATAGATTGAATTTCTACTCGCTGTCTTTAATTTTACGCTTAAAAGTAGGAGCTACAATGGGCAAAGCTGTATGGCAATAATACACACGTTAGGGTTTTGGTTGACACTCCTAGCAGTGATGACACAGGGATGGAATACGTTTGAAACACATTCTAAATAGGACTTGGGATTTGCGTACTCTCCCATCTAAGGGGAAGCTCGATAGATCATACTGATGCTAAGGGTTTTGCCCTTGAATCCTTTGGAAAGAAACACACACAGAAACACATTATAACTAACCTTCATTGCTTTCCATTTCAGCTAATAGTGGGGTGAGGGTCAGAGTGGGAAAGGATTTGATTAAAAACAAAGTCTTAAGTAAAAGCAACAAATCTGTATTAGTGAAAAATCACCTAATTAATTCAGATAAAAACTTTGTCGTTCCATATGCAGTAAGAGTACACGGTTAACTGACTTTATTATTTACATTAAAAATTACTTGTTCGTGAAGTTAAAAAAAAAATCAATTACCCTGAATGAGGTGAATGAAGAAAATATTTCATCAACGTAGCTGGTCTTTTCAACTGGCCGCCTTTTTGGAGTTTCTTACTGATTTATGAAGTGAAAATTCGGTCTTGTCTCTGGTGAGGACGTTCTGTAGCCTTCCTGCATAGTTTTGGTATTTGGGTATGTGCGGGGTTTTGACAGCCTGGAGAGTATCCTGGCCAAGAAGATAGAAAGACATAACTCACTTGCGTTTGGTAAAGTAATAATTAACTCGAACTTCTGGACATGGAGCATTTTGAGAACTGGAGCTGGGCTCCTTGCATAACTAACCGTGGCCTGCTGTGAAACCCTTTATAGAAGACTCTTCTTGTTCTTGGAACTTTGTGCAGACTTCAGAGCAGGCTGATTTAAGTGTTGAAAGCCTGGTTTGGCAAGAGTCGTGTTTATGCTTTTCTCTCTGAAGGCCATGGATCTGACCCCTCCAAGGAAGCCAAGCTATTTTTAGGGAAAGGCTAGATTGGCATTTTCTGGGGGGAAATCGGTGGCATTTTTCATAGAGAACTCTTGGGACGGGGCTTAGGGGGTGGGCTGAAGTCTCATTAGGACCCTGCTTTCTTTGGGCCAGGGCTCTGCACCCTCCATTAGGGGGACTCCAGGTCGGCTATGGTGGGAGACAGGCCTATAGGCCTTTCCTGTAAGAAGTCCCTAGAAGCCCCTGTCTAGCAAAGAGAGATTCTTCGGTTACCAATATTTAATTGGTCTGCAGGAGGAGCCTGGGAAATCTTCAGTTTTCATAGTTCTCCAGGTAATTCTGGAGTTCAGCCAGCGTTGAGAACCACAGTGGTTCTGCTTGCCTTGGCCCCTTGCGTTCTCCAGCCGCTCTACAAGTCTGGAACCCATTCCGTGCAGGCCGTTACCTGCAAGCTCTGAAGATAGAGGGATGATGACCTAAGCAGGGTGTCTGCCTGGAGACATCCACAGTCTGTGAAGCAAGGTGCTCTGTGGTACCAGATTAACTGTGCTGGGCTCCACGTTGCCCACGTCGTCCTGGATCTGGTCCTCCTGGCTCCTGTCTGTTGGCTTTGTCTGCCGTTTAGCGCTTGCCTGATCTTCGTTAGCTCTGTCCCCCATCCCCCAACCCCCGCCCCCCTATATCTAATTCTGGGCTCTGTTCTCACGCATATTCCCAAGAACGTGGTGTGAGAGGTACCACGAGAAGGATGGGTTCTCTGGTGAAGGCTGTTGGGGAAGCCCCAAGTAGAACAAAGTTCAACACTTGACTTAGCTGTTTGGATTCCTCAGAGTAGACTCAGGTGCGCATGTGTATGTCTAAGAGGAGGCTATACAATTTTCCCCACTTGTCTGTTCTCATGAACTCTGTATCAGGGACCCCCCCTGCAGGGTCGAATACTTTGTGGACCTGCTGGTTCATAAAGTATGTTTTGGCCAGTGCTGTTCTAACCTCTGGGACTTAGGCCAACCTCCACTCCAGATAATGCGGCTGTTTTTATGCTTGGTCTAGACTGCTGACTCATGGGTTCTGTCCCTGAGCTGGCTGGCTCCTATATGTCGCCTCTCTTACCAGCCCTGGCTCTCCGCCGCTAGAATCCAAAACCATGTGCCACCTTCCTTTCCAATACTGACAATGACAAAACCTCAAGTGACAGAAACCTCTCCGTTTCCTTCCTTGCAGAGTCTGCTGTTGGCATCATTTACTCATTCACAGTGAGCAAATCCTTGTATCAGGTACTAGAGAGAAGTTGAATTCAGTTCTGCAAGTATGTATATTGAGTACCAATTATATGTCAGGCACTGGGCTTGGTGCTAGGGATACAAAGTTGGGTGATGTTCTGGCTTTCCTAAAGGAACTAGTGTTCTAAGTGAGAGCATAGTGATCCTGAACCTGTATCACATGACGTTCTGTGATGTGAGAGGAGGGGTTTGGAGGGAAGAGGCCCTGGGGAGCTACAGGAACTCCATCTAAGGGCAATAACCCAGCCTGAGTGCATCAGGGAAGTCGGCATGGAGGAGGTGACTCCTGAGCTGGGGTTTGGAGGTTGAATTGGAGAAGCTAGCAGAAGAAAGGGAGACAGAATGCTCATTTATTTAGGGTGAAGGATTCAGAAAGGCAAAAATGCCTGGAACACTGTGGCAGGATGAAACAAAACTCAAGGCATGGTACCTGATTTTGAGAAAATGGGATATACAACTGGAAGTCTACCTGAATGTCTGGAAAAAAGTTTATATTCAACTGTAAATTCTTAGTGTCCACCACTTTGCAGAGAATTTTGCGGGGGGAATGTGATAATGGAACTACTAGTAGAGAAAATCGGGACATGGAGAAGCAGATAGACCCAGCAGGTCTTGGAGATTTAGAGGTTATTTCCAATTGCCAGATATGGAATCTGAGGCTCAGAGATGTTCAGTTACTTGCCTAGGGCCACCCAACTACTGCTTACTGGAGCTGGAGATGAACTGAGATCTGCATTTATTTAAGAAGCCTCCATAGAAGAAAGGATTTTTGCCCTGGGATTTGACGGAGGAGAGAAGCCTGCACGTTTTTATCTGGCACTTAACGGAATAGTTTCTTCTCATGCCAAGTACGGTCTCTGAGGTTTCTGATGTCAGTGGTAGGATTCTGGCCTCTTATAGTATGAGGGGCCTGTGAAATTTCTGTACGGATGGGGAACTGAGTCCTAGGGTGGACAGGTGATTTGTCCCAGCTCAGTAATGGAACAGGTGGGACTGGGACACAGCTGACAATAATACACCAGTGGTCTTTCAATTCTAACATGGCATTATATTGGCAGGAGGTATTGTCCTCATTCATTAAGTTTGCCCCCCAGCCCCAAATAAGTTGGTTCTTCATATTGGAACCACTGTAAGATTCTGTGGTTGAAATGATAACAAAACCATTTCACCTTATTCATGAGAAATTCACCCAAATCCCAAAGTTATGAAAACAAAGTTTTTAAAAGAAACTGGTGATGGACTAATTTGGAACAAAAGTCTGACCTGAAGTGATGTGAAACTATAATGTTTATTCATCTCACCTTTTCATGTCAGGAAAAATTGTAAAAGACTCTGAAACTGGCAGCACTCAGATTCCTGGGTGTTCTGTCTAGGAAATCCTTCTGTGCTAGCTATGCCTTTCCTTGTTGTCTTTGAGCTATTTTATAAAACTGTAAGTGGTAGGAAACTGATATTAATGCAAATCATTCTTTCCCGTAGAAATGCAAATGAATTGTGTCCTGTATTAGGCAGTTGTTAATAGTGCCGTGGATATCAGTTTTGTAAATTCATTTTAGCATTCCTGATTGCCTGCATATGTATGGTACTTGGACTTCTCCTTTGGACGGGTACAACATCTTAACTAGTTAATTATTTCAGCTAATATTTCACATGTGTTCATTTTATGAGTCACGATTGTACATTATTTTTAAAGTTATATTTTTACAGTATTATTATCCCTCTTTCATTGCAGAAATATGAGCACCTGCTAAGACTGTTAGCTCATATACAGTATATAAAGTATATTGCCTTTCTAAAATCTGAAAAAAGTTTGATATATGTACATACATGTATATCTGTATGTATACATATGTGTGTATAAATACCAATTATATAGTTATGTATGTGTATCAATTATATTTATACATAATTATACATATCTCTCTCTATAAAATCTCCAGAAGGAATTTGGACAGAGATTCTGGACCTGCAGTACATAACTCCTTTTATTATTATTTTCTTGGTGTCAATTAATTCAGTCACAATTTACTAAATAGTTTGAGAAAACTAAAACATAATCGAAATGAAAAAAAAATCTTAAAAAAAAATTTTTTTGTTGGAGTATAGTTGATTTACAGTGTTGTGTTAGTTTCAGCTGTACAGCAAGGTGGATCAGATAAACATATATCCACACTTTTTTTTAGATTCTTTTCCCATATAGGCCATTGCAGAGTATTGAGTTCCCTGTGCTCTGCAGTAGGTCCTTATTAGTTATCTATTTTATATGTAGTAGTGTGTGTATGTCAATCCCAATCTCCCAATTTATCCCTCCCCCCACCCACCCCCTGGTAACCATAAGTTTGTTTTCTCCATCTGTGACTCTACTTCTGCTTTGGAAATAAGTTCATTTGTATCCTTTGGAAAAAAAATCTTTTAAGTATGAATTTTCAGGACACAAGAGAAGTTAAGAGCTATAAGTAAGAGAACCAATTCAGTTAGAATTCAGTGTTTGGATAGGCTGTTTTTCTTTTGACATTATCAGTCCAACATGCTGATCAGCATATTAAGAATAAGACAGGGGCCAAAACAGGCACCAGAATTGCATAGCAGTACTCTGTGATAGGGTGCTTTTTTAGCCAGATAATCCACATTTATTTATCTGTCTATTTATGAATAGTTACATGTGTATAATAATAACTTTCTTAAAAAAAATAGTTTAGGGGCAGAGACTAAGGCTCCAGTTAGGGGCATTCCTGGTGATTATTGACACGACCACTCTGACCACTCCAGTGACCTGAGGCAGTCAAAATATCCACACACTTTGCCCTTCTCACTTCTTATTTGCCCCACACTTGAGAAAAGGGCTGTATAGTTACATCCTAAAGTGTCAGCGCCCAAAGAATTCTTAGCATCTCTGAATTCAGTCCCCTCTCGACTTTTAATTAAACCAAAGAATTACTTACTTACTTTTGAAACATCATTAGGACCTAAACCTGAAATTATAAAATTCTCGTGTCTATAGCTTTTCAAGGGTATATCCATTGATCTTGGCTTGAGAAATGAGTACTGGTTTAACGAGTCAGTTCCACAAGTTAACTGCAGTTAATGGGTTCTTTTCTGGAAGGCGGCTGGGACAAGGAGGAAGAGGAGTGGCATGTATGGACGGGGAAACCTGGGATGCTTTATTCTCCAAAAGGCATAAAACTGTGAGGGGAATGTTTTCCTTATTAGCTGTGTGCTATAATATAATACAGATTTCATTAGAAATAAACGTATTGGACTAATGCAATGTATATTCTCTCCCTCTTTCCCCTACTCCTCTTCTATATTTGGTACGACTTGTCCTTTTCTAATGATTTTGTAAGCTCACTAAGAATGAGCTTTTAAGAATATAGGTTAAACTGAATGCTTGCAGTGAGTGGGGTTTGGTTTTAATTGAAGTGAAGCTCTCCTGCCAGGCTCAGTCTTAGTTGGGCAGGATATTCACATCTGTTAAGGGAGCTTTGGAGCCTGTATTAGTTGGAATCAGAGAGCTGGAGAGATAGAAATGATCTGGTCTAAACTCCTTATTTTAACTACAGGTGAAGAAACATTACTTTTATTTTTAATTAGCGTGTCTTCCTGTTCATTCTTTAAATTAGGATTTTTCTGGACTTTGGCCATTAATGCTAGCCTGGGGCAGGCTCGTTAGGAATAGAGATAGTCCAGAAGAAAGCCCATCCTTAGTCCTTTAAAATGACACCAGTACCAACAGCAATCACTAACATCACCACTACCTCACCACACATTTCCTCCATTCCTTTTGTTAATTCTAAAATCAGTCAGACACAGTTTCTAGGCCTCTCCCAGGTCCTTAGAAGCAACAGGTTTAAATGAAGGGCGCCAAAGCTGAAATTTCAGTAGCGTGTTGACAAATCCACCCCTGCCAGTAATACTTGCGACCTGAACTATTCTTGTCTGAATCACTTCCTTTGCACTTAGCCAGACAATGCCTTGTATCAGGAGTTGTTATTTTTTGTAAAAGCCTCGCTCTTTTCCTCAAATAGACTGGAAGCTTATTGTGGGCTGGGTCTATGTCTTAAGCTTTTGGTACTTCCCGGAGTATCTTGGCAAACACATTCCAATTCTGTCAAGTGCTGTGATCCAGTGGCGTTGGCTACCTGGGATGCTCTGTTGAGGAATCTCAGTCCTGCCTCGTTGAAAGTGTTCCCTAATTGATTACCAGAGTCTGCCACCAGCACAGGTGTGGAAAGTAGTGGATAACTGCCCTGGGTCTGCCAGGCCTGTGCTGGCCACTGGTAAACATTTATTGGCTGGGTCAGTGATTTATACTGCCATTCTCAGATTTATTCCCAAATGTAAATACCATGAAAGCAGGGCTTTTTTTTGGTCTGCTTTTTCTTGTCTCGTGGATATGTCCTGAACTCCTGGAACAGTGTCTCACATAAAGTAGGTGCTCAATTAAAAAAAAAAATCATGAATGAATTACTGTAAAGAATAGGAACTTCTGTATTAAATTTCACTTAAATTTAAATCAGGGGGCTTCCCTGGTGGCGCAGTGGTTGCGCGTCCGCCTGCCGATGCAGGGGAACCGGGTTCGCGCCCCGGTATGGGAGGATCCCACATGCCGCGGAGCGGCTGGGCCCGTGAGCCATGGCCGCTGAGCCTGCGCGTCCGGAGCCTGTGCTCCGCAACGGGAGAGGCCGCAGCAGGCGGGGGCCCGCATACCACAAAAAAAAAAAAAAAAAAAAAATTTAAATCAGACTTTTAATTAGTGATGTCAATAAAAGAGATTAAGCTTGAACAGTTTAAGAAAGTTCAGGTAAAGGCTGAGATGGCGGGAATGTGGGAACTCCAGAGAGTAAATCAATTGGAAATTGCTGCTTTGCTGATTTATTCAACAAATATTTATAATGCATCTGTTATATGATAAGCAGTCTGCTCCCTCCCCTTATGGAATTAGAGTCTGGTTGATTCCTTTTTCTCCCATCTTGCGATTAGGACTAAGTTATGAGTCAAGTGTGTAAATGTCTCTTAAGGCCCATAAGTGCTTACCCAGGGTATTGACTCTGAAAGACTTCCATTTTGTGTAAGATGCTGACAAGGAGCAAGCTTTCAGCTACCAGCATTCTCCCTCTTCACCCTATTTAGCCTGTTATGTAACATTTGGGGTCCCCACAAAGCTATCTTCTGCTTGGCAGGTCTTTTCATGTATGAACTTGTAGCACCCCCATTTCTGAGGAGATGAATTTGCTTTTACAGTGACAACATTGTTGGCGTTGGGGTCTGTTCTTGGAGATGTTAAGGGCTGGGCAGTTCTTTCTCAGAGGATAAATCTTTTTTCTTCTGAGGTTCTTTGCGGGGAGGTGGTTAAGGAATGGGATGGTGAGATTCCCTTGAAGCCTGTCCTCATCCTTCAGCCTGCGGACCCGATAGGCTGAGGTTCTGGGAAGGCTGGAGAAACCACGCACCACTTTTCCATATTTGCGTTTAGACACCAAGGGTTACGTTTCTGAGTCACGAAACGTTATGCCTATTATGTAAAGCCAAATTATTTTGTGAATTATCACAAACATTGATCTGCCCTTGACAGTACTTTAGAGTTTTGCAGTAAATCTGCAGGGCTGATAACATTCGCAGGGTGTCAGTTTTTGTCACTTGTAAGCTTCCCTCAGTCAACTGCAGTTTGAAAGGAGTCCCGGCATGACAAAAGCATTACTATCTCTTAAACTTGGCTTTAACCTTCAAGGACTAATAATTTATTACTTGGTGTTATGCCTTAGTACTTTTGGTGACAGTATATCATTTAAAATGTTGGTAGCTTGATTTTTGTAATATAAAGGAAAAGAAAATGATAGCTAAGTACTTTTCTGGTTAGCGATCTGAGTAGCGTTCTTGTTGCAATTTGTCCAACATTTATCTGCATAAATTATGGTAGTTAAAGAAGGGGAGCAGATGAGATGTACACTTAAGACCCTTTTTTATAGCAACATAAAATAGAGCAAAAATTACATTCATTACTTTTTAAAATACAGCAGCTCTTTATTATAGTTTTCATTCCTTGAAAGCAAATGTCTTGTTAGCTGATGAAACATTGTTTGATGTTAAGTTGATGTGGTATAATAGTAGAAGCAATATTTGCCTCTTTTTAAAGCCTCGTCAGTAATGTCTCCACTTTGTCACTGGCCACTTGTTCTCAAAATGTCAAGGGTATAAATGACCTTCAGGAAGGAAAAAGAAGTCTCCTTTCTTAGCAGAAATGAATAACTTGGAATGTGTGTTTACTTTGTAAGTTTTAAAGTGACTTTGAAATGCACGGGGTCTTTTTTTTTTTTTTTTTTTTTTTTTTTTTTTTTTAAGAAGCCAGAGGGTCCAAAGTAGTATAAAGAGAAGAAAGCTTTAAAATCTTTAGTCGTCACATTCCCCTCCCTTTACCCCAGAGCATATCTATTTTCTTTTATACTTTAAAAGTAAATAGAGATGATGGATGTTAGCTGCACTTATCGTGGTAATCATTTCACAACATATGTAAGTCAGACCATCATGCTGTATGCCTTAAACTTATACAGCAATGTATGTCAGGTATTTCTCAATAAAACGGGAGAAAAAAATAAATAGAAAAGCATTTCTAGCTTTTTCTTTTTCCTTTGCTGCAGAAATTTCCCCTCTAGGTTCTGCGAAGAAATTGTGAGGCATGGAAAAAAGTCCACAGCGTGGCTTTTTCTCCTCCCACAACTCCAGGGTGTTGCTGGAGCAAAGAGTGGCTGCTGAGAGCTGGCTTTCTCTCTTTCTCCATTCCTTCTTTTCTTCCTGGTTCCAAGGAGGCCTCTG
The DNA here is from genome assembly GCF_002837175.3 of Physeter macrocephalus. NCBI lineage: Eukaryota > Metazoa > Chordata > Mammalia > Artiodactyla > Physeteridae > Physeter > Physeter macrocephalus. The sequence continues at coordinate 27,104,773 of NC_041233.1, read as the reverse complement.
GAGGAAAGGGCAGCCCTTCCTCGAGGTGCTGCTTTCTCCAGTTTCGTACCCTCGGATCACTAGGCTAGTTGTTTCTCCTTCCCCCTTGTCTTAGCCTCGGCTTGTTTGATTTGTGAAGAGCTGAACTCAGGCTAAGCCAGAGGGGAGAGGGCAGAGAGTTGGTTGAGTAAAGGAGTACAGTAGTCCCTCTTATAGGTGGGTTCAGTTACCTGTGGTCAGTTGCGGTCTGAAAACGTCAAATGGAAAACTGCAGAAATCAACAATTCATGAGTTTTAACTTGTGTGCTGAGTCGTGTGATGAAATCTCATGCTGTCCTGCTTCGTCCAGCCTGGGACAGGAATCACCCTTTGTCCAGCATATCCTACCCGTTAGTCACTTATTAGCTCTCAGTTATCAGATCGACTGTCACAGTATCACAGGGCTTGATACACAGTTCAACACAGTTCAAGTCATCTTTATGTGGCTTAATAATGGCCCTAAAGCACAAGAGTAGTGATGCTGGCAATTTGGGTGTGTGGAAGAGAAACTGCCAAGTGCTTCTTTTAAGTGAAAAGGTGAAATGTCTCGACTTAATAAGGAAAGAAAAAAATTTGTATGCTGAGGTTACTAAGATCTACGATAAGAGCTAATCTTCTATCTGTGAAATTGTGAAAAGGAAAAAGAAGTTTGTGCTAGTTTTCCTGTTGCACCTCATACTGCAAAACTTACGGCTACAGTGCATGATAAGTGCTTAGTTAAGATGGAAAAGGCATTTACATTTGTACAGTGAGGTATTTTGAGAGAGAGGAGGGAGACCACATTCATGTCACTGTTACTACAGTACGGTTGGCCCTTGAGCAACACAGGTTTGAACTGTGTGGGTCCACTTATACATGGAGTTTTTTAATAGTAAATCCTGTAGTACTTGATGATCTTCGGTTGGTTGAATCCACGGGTGTGGAACCTTGGAAAAGGAGGGCCGACTAAAGTTATAAGTGAATTTTCGCCTGTGTGGCGGGTCTGTGCCCCCAGCCCCTGCACTGTTCAAGGGTCAACTGTATATTGTTAAAATTGTTTTTATTATAACAATTTTAAACTGTGTCTAATTTATAAATTAAACTTTCTCATATGTATGTACTTAATGGGAAAAAACATAATACAGTCATCCATCAGTGTCTGAGGGGCATTGGTTCCAAGACCTGCCACAGCTTTTCCCATGATGCTCAAGTCCCATGGTCAGCCCTCCGTGTTGGATTCAATAACAACAAGTTGTGAACATGGTACATGATCCATTCACAGCAGGTTGAATCCATGGATGCAGAACCCGCGAATATGGAGGGCCAACTGTATATTTATTGAAAAAAAATCCATGTATAAGTGGACCCATGCAGTTCAAATCTGTGTTGTTTAACCCTGTATGTATAGGGTTTGGTGCTATCTGTGGTTTCAGGCATCCACTGGGGGTCTTGGAACGTATCCCCCATGGATAAGGGGTGACTACTGTACCTTACAGGCCCCAAGGGCAGGAGATGTGGTTGCATCTCCAGTGAGGGTGGCACACAAGCTAGCAAGTCAGGATGCGCATGGAGGTCCTTTGCCTGGAGGGAATTTTGTGACTGTCACCTTAGCTTCTCTTTGCCCCTCTGCCTTTTCCTCTCTTCCCTGTAGATCCCTGTGTCCCCATTCTACCTTTACATGAGCTTTCTTCTTCCATAGAGACTCTCTGGAGTTGGAACTTCATCCAGAATACTCGGGGGAGCAAATCTCATTGGTCCTGCTCAGGCAAGTGGTCTAGCCCTGGTCCTATTATTGTGGCGGTGATGGTGGCTTAGCAGGTGATGAGGCTCATAGGGTTTGTAGATCAGAGGCTGCCAGGAATACATTTTCAAAGAAGAAGGAATTGAGGAAATGATTGGCTCTTCAACATTGAAATAAAGTTTAAAATTTGAATTTATCATTAAAGTCTTGAAACATTCAACAAGGTAGAGAGAATTGTACGAGGAAACCCCACATTCCCACCACCTTAGGGACGTTTTGACCCTTCAGCTTGAATGGTTTTACCGTTGGTTGATGTACAGAAGGGTGGTGTTCAAGTATGTTAAGATCCTCGGTCATAACTCCACATGTTGTCTCCAGGGATTCTATCACAGCTCCTCTTCCGGAGTTTTCTTTGACACTGTCGATATCCTAGAGCCTTCCTTAAAGAAAACGCGCCTGTCAGAAAACCCAGTCTTCTGTGCGTCTCTCCTCGAATATTCCTAGCTCACTCTTCTTTCAGGGGGCACAGTTTTACATGCATTGCTTGCGCAATAAAGAAGTGATACAGGTTTAAGAAGTAAATCATTTTTTAAAAGGACTTTCTCTCTACTCAGTAGCTGCCCTTTGATTCCTTCTCTAGTTAATTTTTTGTTGTTCACAGGAAAGAACTTGCTAACCTACCCTATTCCTTTACAGCCTTGATAGATCCCTTATTTGATTTCCTTAGGCTACTCTGGGACAGAAACCCGGAAGAAACTGGAAAGTATCACACATTTAAGAAACGGATTTCAAATTCATGATTTCTAATTTTACTAGCATAATCTTACAGTAGGTTCTTTTATTTTCTTGTATGGTCATCAGGAAAGAATGCTTTTATACTGAGATGAGTGGCCTACTGAGAGCTCCATGGTTTATCTAGACAAGCCTAGGAGCAGGGACATCTTGACAAACAGAGGATGATGGCCCCTTTGAGATTTTGTCAGTAAGTGACAGAAACGATTCAAGGTTATCTTCTCTTTGCACTTGTCTGCAAGGCCTCTTCGAAGGCACTGGCTTTCTCCTTCAAGGTACAGTTCCTTGCTGTAGAAACCATTAGCTCCAACCACTGGGGCCTCCTGTTCCCTTCTTCACTATGAAGCTTACGTGTATTTTTTTCTTTCCACCATTGGCTTCTGATGGTTCCCAGTTGCACTCAGGGGCTGCCTGGTAATCCAAACTGTTTGCCTTCTTTGCCTGTAAAGACAGTAATTGCTTTTAAGAGATTTAGTGATGCTATCATATGAACGAGGCAGAAAGTAAGTACGGTCCATTTCATCCTCTGCTTCTTTGCGACTGGAATATGGTGTGGGACCTGACAGAAAGCACGTGCTTCCTTGGTGTCTTCCTTTAAAAAGAGGGTGTGTGCGTGCTAGATTGCCAGCTTCATTTAAGGGTGTGTCTTGTGGGACCTTTCGAGTGGGTTGTAGGTTGAGGGTAAAATCATTTGGGGGCATGAGTTGCCACCCAGGTCTCCTTATCTGCCTGAAATGTAGATAAAGGGAAATCAGAATATTGCTTAGGCCTGGCTGGATGGTAGCTTATAGACTGTTAGAACCAGAAAAGACTTTACAGGTCACCTGGTTTAATACCTTCATTTTTCAGCTGAGAAAATAGATAATATTTGGTACCGTATGTCTTGACTGTATCATGCAGTAAGTACAAATTGTTGAACAATTAAAGCCCTTGTTCGGTGCCTACGCAGGACTGGGTCTGTTCTGATGCTTATGTTAGAGCTGGACCCTGCCCTCTGGTGGCCCCTAGTCTCAGGGCCAAGCACAGATGTAAACCCATGTATTTTCTAAGGACCCTTTGACTGTCAGTTCTGTGTTCAGGAATGATAAATTGCTGAACAGAAATGTGAAGCCAGCTCACAAAAGGATAACAAATTGGGTGTAGAATATTTTTTTCTCTGCACTCTGACCTTTTGTGTCTGGGGATATGCTGCTAGGGGTTAGGACTTCACTTGGACAGATAGTCAATATTCTTTCTTTATTCTCTTTACTCAGCTTTCATACAACCCTTCTTTACAACTTTCCATCCTTTATCTCTCAAACATTCTCCGACTTCCCATTCATAATATTTTCCCAGTTTCTCTTTTTGTCCTTCCTTAGTGCGCTGCCGGACACATAATAGGAATGTAATCCAAGTTTGAGGTAGCAAACGAAAGGCACTGTTACCTGCTCTGAAGACGATGAAAAGTCTGGGGATTCAGAAAACTAAAGGAGACACTCGTTTAAAATCTTAACTGACTTGTTTTCCAGCTTATTGTCTTTGAGAAAATGTATTAAATGAATAATATTTTAATGCTGGAACAAGTTTTTCCTTGGATAAGTATTTTAAAAAAAAAAATCCCTGCTTTTGTGTGCACGTGCACGCACAACTACTCGTGTAAGTTTTAAAGAAGCTGTTAACGCCAAGCTGTTTCTTTCATTTGATTAAAGCCATTAGAAAAGATTAGAGGTGTCTTTAGTTCTGGGGAGATAAGTTTAACAGGGAATGGATTTCAGAAACATCTGGGCAACATATACAACACCTTTCTGTTCCCTTATCTTTAAATGCAGCTGTTTGTGTGGGTTGTTTTTTTTTTTTTTTTTTTAAATAACAGATAAGAATGATAAGGTGGAAACAGCATGTTTGAAAGCTCCAATTTCTTAAATCTCATGCAAGTTTCCTCTCATGGCTTCCTTCAGATATATAAATATATGGCGAAGCTAGAGTTTCATTTTTCTTTTTTTTTTCTTAGAGAATATTATCTCTATCTGAAAACGTGTCATCACCCAGCGATTGAATGTTGCTGTTTGAGCCTTCTGTCTTGAATGAAGTTAACTTTAAAGAGCCCCCCTCTCCCCTGTCCCAAATAATTGTCCTTTCCTGTTCACTTAGAAGCACATGCAATGCTGAGGTTGCTGCCCAAAGGAGGGCCCTTTTATGATAAGCTAGGAGGGAGTCTTGTGGGTCAGGATTTCCTTGACTTCTTGCCTTTGCTTTTTTTTTTTTTTTTTTTTTTTTTAAACTCTGCAGGGTAGCAGAACTGCTGGGTGTTGGGGCTCTGTGGTCAGAAACCTGTGCACGGGATCTGTAGGGTGGGCAAGCGGGAGGAACGACGTGATCGCCGAAGGCCGTCTCTGGCATAGGTAAGCTTCATCATGGGTTTTCTCAGGTGGCCACGATGATGATGATGACGACAGTGATGACATATTCTTTCTGTAAAAGGGATGGACGGGGACGTCAGTGCAGCAGCATTTTCCTTTCCACATAATTGTGAAGAATAAATCAGTGTTGGTTTGGTTGCCAGCCTGTGTATTGATCACAGTTTTCAGTCCTTGAAAATGCTGGTGAGATCTTCTGTTCTTCCTGTTAAATTCAGTAGTAGAGTGGATTTCAGAGGGAGCTATGGAATTCAAATAAAGTCTATTATTTCTGGGCACGGCTGACACAAATGAAAGCAAAGCATTTTACTTAGAGCAGATGCGTACCCGACACTGGAAGTGGCAGTGAGTGAACAGGATCTCAGTTTGTACATTTACTAATTGCTCTTCTCTGTTGGGAAGCATTGCCAGCGGATCCAAAAGAATTTGTTTTTTTTTTTAAAGTCATCTCCTCCAAGGAGATGAGACCATGGTCAGCTGCAGTCTATACTAGTGGGGTTTCCCGTGTGCAACTGGGCGGGGTGTGAGAGGGACTTGGCCCAAGTATGCCTCTGGAAGACAGTGTTAAGCTCTGAAAAGAGCTCCTTTGGACTAGGATGTGTATGCGGCCTTAATGGCTTAGAAGATTTTTACAGAGTTTATTTCACAGAGGCAGCGGGGGATGGTGGTAAGAGGTTGGGTCTTTTCTTCCTGGATTTTCCCCAGTTCTGTCACTAACTACCTGCAATGTCGGACACTTTCTGTCTTCTTCCTGGGTAACCGAGGACCCATTTATGAAATGAGAAGGTTACGCCAGGAAAATGTTATTCAAACTTTTTTAAAAACCGAGTTTTTGGTGTTTCCCATGGCATTTTGATCTAGTCCTTTCCATTCCACTCCATTAAAGAAATACAGATCATAACTCATTAAACTGATTTTGATCATGACCTGCAGTTTGAAAAACCACCCATATCAGTTGATTATTGAGGTCCCATTCCAGATCTCTCTCTCTCTTTTTTTTTTTTTTTTGTAGGACAGGCATATCCGTTTCATTTTGTGGAACCCTTTTTGGGAGTGTGGGTTATGTCCATAGAGCCCTTTCAAAGTCACATCTAATCAGCAAGGTTCAATGTTTTTCTTCTCCCCACTACTCCCTGCCACTCCCCACAAAGTAAGGCCCACAGTGGCCCACCAAGATTTCCCTGCTGGGGACTTCCCTGGTGGCGCAGTGGTTAAGAATCCGCCTGCAAATGCGGGGGGCACGGGTTTGAGCCCTGGTCCGGGAAGATCCCACATGCCGCGGAGCAACTAAGCCCGTGCGCCACAACTGCTGAGCCTGCGCTTGAGAGCCCACGAGCCGCAACTGCTGAGCCCGTGCTTCACAACTACTGAAGCCCACGTGCCTAGAGCCTGTGTCCTGCAGCAAAGAGCAGCCCCTGCTTGCTGCAACTAGAGAAAGCCCCTGTGCAGCAATGAAGATCCAATGCAGCCAAAAATAAATAAATAAATACGTCCATTAAAAGAAAAAACTCCCTGCTGTATTGGAGGGTGATACAGAAATGGAAAGCTTTTCTGATATTCAGTGGTGTAGACTCTTTCAGGCTGGGGAAGGTTTTGGTTGGTGTCACTCCCAGGTATGATGGGGGCTTTCAGGTCCTTCAAAAACTTGCTCCTGTTTTGGGGAGAGGATCCCAGGATACCTGTTTTGCCTCCAGGCTCAGCTGTATTTTTGATCAGCCCCTGTACCGGTTCCTGGGTCTGGCCCCATCCTGGACACTTGGCTTGAGGAACGTGCTTTCTTCTCTGATTCCAGGAGGTCAGTTGCTTAGACTTCCACACATTCTTCTTACTCTCTGGCCAGGACTAACCTGTGTCTAAACAGAAGCTGTATGGGATTGTTGCAGGGCAAATTTTTTATCTTAAAGATAGTTTGGATGACAGTGATCTCTTGACTTCTTCCAGTGCTGGTGTTTTTTGGTCTCTGTTATCATCTCCAGTTCCCATCTGAAAATAGAGCCCCTAGAGGGCTTCCCTTTTCCTCTGAACTGTTTCTCTCTGTTTGCGCTTGGCCACATCGCATCAGCTCCCTGCAGCAGGCAGACACAAACTCCCTGTCACCTCTCATTTCAAAGGCGACACCTCTTTTGGGGGTTGCCCATAGGGGTGTCTTTTCTTCTTGGCTCGTGGTGGCATTTGGCTGTGAACGGTCACACCTCTGCTTGATCTGGTTACCGACTCTCTTTTTCACCCTCATTCCCAATATCTTTTGAATGACTCCTCCCTTAAGTACATTGCCCAAAGGAGTGATTTTCTACACTCCCATTGTTAGAGTTTTGTAATCAAAGAATGGTTTCAAAAATAGGCACCTATTTTAAAACAATTATATTATTATTTTTAAATTTTTATTTTATATTGGGGCATAGTTGATTAACAATGTTGTGTTAGTTTCAGGTGTACAGCAAAGTGATTCATTTATACATATCCATATATCCATTCTTTTTTGAATGCTTTTCCCACTTAGGTTATTACAGACTATTGAGCAGAGCTCCCTGTGCTATATACAGTAGGTCCTTGTTGGTATCCATATCTCCACACCATGGGGGTGGGGTGGGGGAGTATAGCTCTTCATGTTTTAATTTGCCACCTTTGACCGCACCCTGCTTCTACACTGGCACCTCTTATTCCATAAAAGCCCAAGTTGTGAGAGCCTTGAGGTTTTTTCCTGTGGAACCACCAGCTCCGCCTTTACTAATATTTGAATATTTATTGCGTTCAAGCCAGTAATAAAAATATCATGGCATGTTAACTTTTAATTTTCTCAGATTTATGAGGAGCACCAAAAAGAGTATGCTATCTCTGGAATGTGTTGGAGAAAAGAAGTGGGTTTGTCACAAAATTTACTTATTTCCATGGGAATAGTGCCATTGCCCTATGCTTCATGGAATTTGATTTGTTGCAGAACATTTCATTCCTTCCCAAACTGTGTATATTTGTTAATCACTTAATTTATAGGCCAAGAAGAGGCTTAGATATTCTTAGTCTGGACATATCCTAAAAGAGGGACATCATCTGGCTGTCAGAATTCCCATCCAATTTAATTTCCTGACTCTGAAAGAGGGAGTATTTTCATGAATGTTTTTAAAAATGTAGCTGTAGATGTCCTAGGTCAAAAGTCATATGTAGAGATGAATTTAAAAAAAAAAAAAAAGGCCCTCTGGTTTTTAATGGTTGAGCTTTTCTTAGTTATTTCATTAAAAAAAAAGTGACAGTTCACTGAGTCCACAATGTGTATTATCCTTTGCATAAAATAGATTCCTAAAAAATGCATGTAGAAAGGATGGTTATATGAACTGAGGACAGCAATGCTAGCCTCTTTCTGTATACAAAAAATGATCACTCAAGCCCACAGAGGAAACCCCACTTTCACACTGATTGTTCTTCTTTGTTGCTTTCTGTTTTGCCCTTCTCTGATATTGGAGAAGCAGCAGAAATATTGGAAAAACAGATACCACATAATGATTAACAGTGTGGATTTTGGCTTAGAGTCTTATGTTGAGGCCAGCTACCCACTGAGTTAAAACCTCCTCCTAAACTAATAATTGGACCACCCATCCCTCTTTCCAGAGGGGTGGTTTTGTCGGTAGCATTCAGTTTATATGTGATAAATGTAGTCAAATATGAATATGAATGAAACATAAGGTTATTTTTGCCTCCCATATTTATTTTGGTTTAATTGGATGGCAAAAATTCAGTGTCATGTAACTATGGAAATCCTTGTTGTAAAATGTAGTGTTTGTCCCCCAAAGCCTAAAGTATGTTATAGACGAGACCCACTTAGAAATGGAAGGAAGAGTTCCACACACACATGCACATTCATACCTGTGTGTACACACGTATACAGACCCGCACATATATAGGGAACCACACATACATGCACATGCACACACACTTGCCCATGTATACAAAAACATATACAGATACACCATACCTTATTATCCAAACTAGCACACTTTATTAATAATTATGCCAAGGTAATGGATACAGACTAGAATTCTCCCAGTCAGAGTGGGGTGCACGCTCACCTATTTATATAGTACATTGTCTTCCACTATGACAAGAAGCAGGACTCTGTACCAGCGATTTTACACATTCATTCCTATACCATCGTGGTGAGGAGAAGTTGGGTAAAGCCTTCACATCCTTTAACAGAATTAGTCACTTTCTACTAAGGTGTTGAAGCTAATTCTGATGATCTCATCTATGGAATTGGCAGCATTACTATCAGATTTGCCTCTATCAGTTTTCTCCAGAAGTCTTCGTTGTTTGCAATTTTTATGGAGGTAATTTGATTTTTATTAATATAAGTGATAGAGAAGTTTGGCAACTGGGTACTCCACAGACATGCTGTTTCCTCTTCTTCGTTTACTTTTCCCTTGTTAATGTCATCGAAATGTTGACAGCTGCATAACTCTTTTTAAAGCATTCATAACTTGACAGATATTACAGATATTTGTCATTTTACTTCCAGTAAGTGACAGCTGAAATTAGCTTTTTGCAGTATTGGAGAATAGTGCGGGTGTAACAAGTCCAGTCAAATTTGTATCGCATTTCTTTAATGTGTAAGTGATTTTGAGCTTTGTTAAGGGTTGAGGACTGAGAGGATGTGGAGAGAGGATCAGGTAATCCTTTGTTCTTCGGGTACACTGGAAATTAAACTGGCAGGACAGCGGTATCTCACAGAGTTAAGTGTCAGCGATGAAAGAATCCTTGGGGCCACATCCGTAAACCACGCTTCTGATGCTCAAACCCCTGCCATGCCATCCTCAAACAGTGTCTTATTTTGCTGAGTGGAAACCTGCAGAACTGGAGGTTCGGTCCTTCGGAAGCAATCCATCATGGCTGTAGGAAGCACTTAGTGTTTGAAACCTATTATTCACATTGAGCCGAAAGCTTCCGACTTGTCATTTCTAACCACTGGTTCTAATACTCCTCTATTTTGGCTCTAAGTCCTGAACCTAGTTTTTATTCTTTTAAAACAATGACAGGGGCTTCCCTGGTGGCGCAGTGGCTGGGAGTCCGCCTGCCGACGCAGGGGACACGGGTTCGTGCCCCGGTCCGGGAGGATCCCACATGCCGCGGAGCGGCTGGGCCCGTGAGCCATGGCCGCTG
>NC_041233.1:27040145-27094626 GCF_002837175.3 Physeter macrocephalus | reverse complement strand
ACAGTGAGAGGCCCGCGTACCGCAAAAAAAAAAAGAAAAAAAAAAAAAAAAAAAAAAAAAAACAGACAAAAATAATGACTAGTATTTATGGATCAAGTATGTTGTGGTATACTTTGTAGTAAGCACTTTTATGCATTATCTCATTTAATTCTCACAACCTCAGAGGATAGGCATTATTATTATACGTAAATTGAAGAAATTGAGGCTCAGACAGGTTGGAGTAACTTGCTACAGATTCATGCAACTCCTAAGTGTCAGATCCAGAATTCTTGTCCAGTTCTATGAGAGGCTAAACCAGTGCTTTGTGAAATTGCCCCTTTTACCCATCTGTATTCTCGAATTGGTCATGCATCTCTCATAGGGTGACAAGACAGTGATATATGTGTTTTTTTGTAAAGCGACATACACGTGTGTCATTTCATTAGTATTAATAACATCACCCTAAACATCATCAAGATCACAAACTACCATTCTCATGGCATCATCTAGGTCTAAGTTTGCTTTATTTTTTTCATTCTTTTCTCTCCTGTCACCATTTCCCCTCTCCCTGATAATTTAAATTGTATCCTTTTTTCAAGGCCCAGGACAGACACTACTTTCTCTATTTATATTTCCTTGTCCACAATAATTTCTGTTTTTTTGGAGCTCTGTTGCATGTTATATTGTTTATATATGGGTTTCTTTTTTCCCCCAAATCACAGGGGGAAAAAAAGCCCCTCAAACTGTCTTAAAAAAAAAAAAAAGGGTCAGTGTCGGCTCTCATTGTAGAGGTGGTTTTAGGTAAGGTGTGAGTCAGAAACTGAGTCAAACCAGATCTAGGTGTCCTCTCTCCATTTCTCAGCAGCTCTTCCTTAATAAAGACTTTGATCCATTGCAGGGTGGCTGCACATAGTTCTTAAGAGTGTGTATGTCCTGATTTAAATCTAGCAGGAAAGACAGTTCAGTTTCCTAGGGCTCAAACAAAATTCCCCAAATGAGTCTCACTGATCTGATAGGTCCAAGCAATGCACTGAATGTGTGTGTCCTCCCCAAATTCACATGTTGAAATCTTAATGCCCAATGTGCTAGTAGGAGACGGGGCCTTTGAGAGGTAATTAGGTCATCCCTCATGGATGGGATTAGTGTCCTTATTGGTGCCCTTAGGGACCCCAGAGAGCTCTCTCACCAAAATGATACAGCCACTCTGGAAAATAGTTTGTCAGTTTCTTATGACACACTTACCATATGACCCAGCAATTCATTTTATGGGTTGTTATGGATTGGATGTGTTCCCCCAAAATTTTTATGTTGAAATCCTAACCCCCCAGTGTGATGGTATTGGAAGGTGGTGTCTTTGGGATATAATTAGGTCATGAAGGTGGAGCCCATATGAATGGAATTAGTGCCCCTATGAAAAAGACCCCTGGCAACTCCCTAGCTCTCTTTCTCCCATGTGAGGATACAGTGAGAAGTCAGCAGTCTGCAATCCAGAAGAGGATCTCATCAGAACCCGGCCATGCTGGCACCCTGATCTTGGACTTCCAGCCTCCAGAGCTGTGAGATGTAACTGTTTGTTGTTGAAGCTGCCCAGACCACCCAGTCTGTGGTAACTGGTTATAGCAGACTGAGATAGGGTCATTCTGTCTCTTGAACCAGTTACTGTGGGCAGGGGGGAGCGGACTCTGCTGATAAAATTAAGCTAGTTGAGCCCCATTCTGGCACGGGAGAATGGAGTCAACTGCAAACAAACCAAATTTGGGGAAATCTAGGGAAATGTTAAGAAAGAGGGTAAGGAGAGGTGGATAAAGGGGAGGTAAGCCAACACTTGTCGAGTTACTATGTATGACTTGTTTGTTGCTTATTTTATATGCATATTATTGGCTATATAGTCATTTGTGAGTCATAACAGACTGAAAATTCCTTGAGGACAGGGACCTTGCAGTGCTGTTTCATTTTTTTATTTTTATTTTTAAAAATTTTTATTTATTTTTTGGCTGCATTGGGTCTTCGTTGCTGCTCTTGGGCTTTTCTCTAGTTGCGGCGAGCGGGGGCTACTCTTCCTTGCGGTGCCCGGGCTTCTCATTGCGGTGGCTTCTCTAGTTGTGGAGCACGGGCTCTAGGCACGTGGGCTTCAGTAGTGTGGAACTCGGGCTCAGTAGTTGTGGCTCGCAGGCTCTAGAGTGCAGGCTCAGTAGTTGTGGCGCACGGGCTCAGTTGCCCCGCGGCACGTGGGATCTTCCCGGACCAGGAATCGAACCTGTGTCCCCTGCACTGGCTGGCGGATTCTTAACTACTGCGCCACCAGGGAAGCCCCTGCAGTGCTGTTTTAAAGGCTCCCTTCGCACATACTCTAGCATATCTCACTCTCATTACATAAGGATGTTGAATGATTTTTTCTTTGCTAGATAATATTACCTAGAATGCAATAGGCTATAAAGGAAAATACCTAGTAATTCCATAAATTACCATGGAGAAGGGGAAATAGGTGGGACAGGAAGATAATAATAAAAATTAAAGTTTAAAGTAAGTCATCACCATAGAGTACATCCCCCCTTATTCAGGTATAACTTAATTACAGTAAGTCCCCTACATATGAACCTTCAAGTTGTGATCTTTCAAAGATGCGAATGTGCCCCTGTATGCCAGCTGTTGTACTATACTACTGTTCTTTTCAAGGTACTGTACTGTAAGATTAAAAATGTTTTATTTTATTTTATTTTTTTTGCGGTACGCGGGCCTCTCACTGTTGTGGCCTCTCCCGTTGCGGAGCACAGGCTCCGGATGCGCAGGCTCAGCGGCCGTGGCTCACGGGCCGCGGCATGTGGGATCTTCCCGGACCGGGGCACGAACCCGTATCCCCTACATCGGTAGGCAGACTCTCAACCACTGCGCCACCAGGGAAGCCCTAATTTTTTGAGTTTGTTTTTTATTTATTTGTGGGTAAAGTATTATAAACGTATTAGAGTACACTACTCTATAGCCGATTGTGTTAGTTGGGTACCTAGGCTAACTTTGTTGGACTTACAAATGCGCTTTTGTCTAGTTGCGGCGAGCGGGGGCTACTCTTCCTTGCGGTGCCCGGGCTTCTCATTGCGGTGGCTTCTCTAGTTGTGGAGCACGGGCTCTAGGCACGTGGGCTTCAGTAGTGTGGAACTCGGGCTCAGTAGTTGTGGCTCGCAGGCTCTAGAGTGCAGGCTCAGTAGTTGTGGCGCACGGGCTCAGTTGCCCCGCGGCACGTGGGATCTTCCCGGACCAGGAATCGAACCTGTGTCCCCTGCACTGGCTGGCGGATTCTTAACTACTGCGCCACCAGGGAAGCCCCTGCAGTGCTGTTTTAAAGGCTCCCTTCGCACATACTCTAGCATATCTCACTCTCATTACATAAGGATGTTGAATGATTTTTTCTTTGCTAGATAATATTACCTAGAATGCAATAGGCTATAAAGGAAAATACCTAGTAATTCCATAAATTACCATGGAGAAGGGGAAATAGGTGGGACAGGAAGATAATAATAAAAATTAAAGTTTAAAGTAAGTCATCACCATAGAGTACATCCCCCCTTATTCAGGTATAACTTAATTACAGTAAGTCCCCTACATATGAACCTTCAAGTTGTGATCTTTCAAAGATGCGAATGTGCCCCTGTATGCCAGCTGTTGTACTATACTACTGTTCTTTTCAAGGTACTGTACTGTAAGATTAAAAATGTTTTATTTTATTTTATTTTTTTTGCGGTACGCGGGCCTCTCACTGTTGTGGCCTCTCCCGTTGCGGAGCACAGGCTCCGGATGCGCAGGCTCAGCGGCCGTGGCTCACGGGCCGCGGCATGTGGGATCTTCCCGGACCGGGGCACGAACCCGTATCCCCTACATCGGTAGGCAGACTCTCAACCACTGCGCCACCAGGGAAGCCCTAATTTTTTGAGTTTGTTTTTTATTTATTTGTGGGTAAAGTATTATAAACGTATTAGAGTACACTACTCTATAGCCGATTGTGTTAGTTGGGTACCTAGGCTAACTTTGTTGGACTTACAAATGCGCTTTTGTAATGGAACTCGTTCGTATGTAGGGGACTTAACTGTACACGATTGGATATGCCTTGCAGTCTTGAGTTCATATGCTCCTAGGCACCGAGAGAACATTTTGGTGGGAGAAGGTTCCTGTCTTTTTAGCATGTTAAATGTGTTGTTAATGAAATTGGATATTTCAGACCACTATAGATTTATCATAGGTGGTGCTGAATGTTGGGAAAGCTTTATTACCCTTTTGTTGATTTGAAGTCATTTTATCTTACACTCAGGGGCCCGATTAACATTACTGATTTGAATCGTACTCATCAAGATCAACTTATTTTGTGTTAATTTTCTTCAACACTGAGAGAGCTGGGACAAGCACAGAATTGAGACAGAATGATTGATTTGACCATGAAAAGCATGTTTTGTACCATAATCTCATTGTAATGCTCCAGTAGTTAAGTTGTGCCAGATTGCTTTTGATGTGGCAATCTTTTTCTGGTTGGGATTCTGCTTAGACCTTATATTGGTCAGCCATTTCCACAATAATGCTGCATAGGAAACCATCCCATTTATTTTCTTGCTCACATTCTGCAGGTTGACTGTGGTTTGGCTGATCTCGGCTGGCTGGCTCTGCTCTAGGCAGCAGGGCAGCTGGCCTTGACCCTAGGCTGTGTATTGGCTTCAGTTCTGCTCCGTGTGTGCATTCTGGGGCTCAGGCTTCGTATGATGTGGGCACACTTAGGGTCTCTGCTCTTATCACATCATTAAATTTCATTGGCCTGAGCAAGTCTCATGGCCAAGACCAATACCAATGGGGCAGAGAAGTAAACTCTGCCCACAGTGGGAGGGGACGGGAATGGCTGTCTGCCAGACAGTAATCCAAATTATTATGGGCCTTCTGGCCTTGTAACTCTTAGGTCAGAATGCTTATGCCATCTATTTGTCCCTTCATCATCTTGATAGCACACCAGTTTCTTGACCTAAACTCGGAGGCAAGACTTCTAAATTTCACTGAGGACTCAACTTGTAGAAGGAACCACTACTCTAGATTGTGAACTCCTAGAGGGCAAAAATAACATCCTGTTTTCCTTTGGATCCCAAAGGACCTGGCACATAATAGACCCTCAGTGCCTATTGTATGTGAGAATCAATGAATAGTGAATGACAATCTTGTTTCCTTTGTAGAAGAGTTAAATAAGACTGGAAATGCATGACAGAAGTTAAACGGGGAAAAGCTATTAAAGAGGTAAAGTATCAGGGCTTCCCTGGTGGCGCAGTGGTTGAGAGTCCACCTGCCGATGCAGGGGACACGGGTTCGTGCCCCGGTCCGGGAAGATCCCACATGCCGCGTAGCGGCTTGGCCCGTAAGCCATGGCCACTGAGCCTGCGCATCCGGAGCCTGTGCTCCGCAACAGGAGAGGCCACAACAGTGAGAGGCCCATGTACCGCAAAAAACAAAAAAGAGTTAAAGTATCAACCTAAGAGTATGTGTGTGAGATACACACAAATATATGTATACACACATATGTACACATGTATGTGTGTATACATACATATGTATGTGCACATACACAGGTACTATTTATTATATAGTATATATACATGTACTCGTTTATTTATCTGATAACCCTGTGAAAAAGGAGATTAATGATCAGAGGAGCTAGATTTTCCAAAGACCAAACACCTAGACAGAATTGGAGGTAGGATTTGAGCCTCAGTTGTCTAACTCCAAGCCAAATGTTCCAGACTGGGGCTGCTTCTCGGAAGGGGCTGCTGAGTTTTTATTTTGTTTCTCACAAGGACTTTCCTTTTACCTTGAGCCCGATGGTTTGACTCAGCGCAGCCTCAATTCCCCCAAGACCGGTCTGCTAAAAGTGGACACATGGAACTTAAGAAAAAATGGAGCGAATGGCTGGGAGAAAGAGGGCTGCTTTCCCTTTCCATTTGAAATTAATGTTCACTCTATAAAAAACATAAAGCATATCCATCCCCAGGGACTCGCCTGACATTTTAAAACTTTCATCTGCTTTAATTCACGATGTTCGAGGAGGGAATTTACACGGAGCCGAGCCCCGGTGGCGAGTTGGCTGCCACGTGCATTTCTCTCCTGTCGTGGTGGGTGGCGCGTGCTACAGGCCCAAACACATTATATAGCTTATTTAACTCCCTCTAAAACCAGTAATGGGCCTATTCAGATTTTATCTGTAATTTTACTTTGTTGTTGAGCAGTATTAATAATGCTGTTGTAAAGTAGGCCAGGGCAGCGCTCCCTGAATTTTCTTGGCTTCAGCGATAGGATAAATAGCTGCTCGCAGAGCACAAAGGCAAACGTATGGATGGTCTCAGCGCAAGTTAGACGTGCTCGCCTGGATTGGAGCCGTGTTAATATCACATCTTGTAGATTTGGCAAGGGCTTTAAGAATCCTGTATTTCAAGTTGGTTTTTTTATAGAAACTTGCTGCAGAACTGGGCAGGATTAATCATGGCTCAGATATATCACATTTAGTACAGTATTAAATTCTAGCAATGGAACGATGCAAAACCAGTTCATAACCTTATAAGAACATTGCCTGCTACAGTAATCATAGAGAAATACTGTATATCCAAATTAATGGAGAATAAAATGTCCTGCACCCTGTTTTTGATGTTGGGCAAGGTTCCTGGGTGGTGTTCATTTCTTCTCCTTTACCCTGCCTGAAAGCTGGCTGAGGCAGGCCTTGGGTCTTTCTGGAGTTTATTACCACGGTGGACTTGTGCATGTAGAAAGTGTCTGCTCTGGGCATCCTTGGCTTGGCAGTGATACCTAAGAAGACCTTCCTTCATTCTTGAAAGATTGATTACACACCTGCTATGTGCTAGACACTAAACTGAGCATGGAGATTACAAAGTACCTATGACTCAGTCCCTCTCCTCAAGGAGCTGCCTCTAACTGGGTCCATAGCAGGTAGGGAGTTCATTGCCATTCTGGAATGTGCCTGTCCCCATTTTATAAGTCTTTATTGATCAGATTTTTCCCTGGGGTAGACATGCACGTATTTTTAAGGGGATCCTTGACAGATCTTCAGAGGTTCTTTCTGGCATTGCCTGTGCCCCAGAAATAAGTTTTGCCATTGCAATTTGTCTGAAATATTTTTTTGGGTAAAGATACATTGAAATATAGATTAGATAGCAGTGTGAGGGTTTATCAGTGTCTCTTCTCCTCCCCAAAATTACCAGCTGGTGAGAGAACTGGTAAAATAGGTTCTCGTGAGGGACCATGGAATCTCCTAGAGAAACTTTAAAAATTAGTAGAATCTGTAGTCTGAGTTAGGTCAAAGGATCTCTGTCATGTCCAGGATTCTAGAAACGTGATGGATGGAGTGGTTATGTATTTTACCTCTGCTCTCTCCTTTTTCTAGTAACTGGCATCACAATGAACTTGACCTTTGTGGCCACTTTAGAGGGGCCCTGCCTTTAACTATAGGTTTTACTATGGGAAAGGACTAGTGGTAAGAAAGTTCTTAGTCCAGTATTCCTAAGTCTTATAAAAATGAGGAAAGCAATAGCTTGGGGTTCACTGTGGCCCTCTGACTCAACCTGATGTCTACAAAGTGGCATTAGGAAGCAGAAGCTTATTGAAGGCTCTCCTCCAGCCTACCACCAATGCCTCTTCAGGCTGGTCCAACTTTGCTTTCACCTTCCTTGCAACATTATCATTTGCACCTCTAATTACAGATAAAGCATTTTCCAAGGACTTCAGAACTTGCCATGTTGAAATGCAAAGGAAAGACTATGCCCAAGAGATATTATTTGGGAGTTAATGGTCCACCGTGCCCTTCCACGAGAAGGATTCATGGCATCTCATGGTTTGAACCCAGTGACCTCGGGCTTCCCAGGTCAAGGAGGTTGCTGAAAGCAGCTCAAGAGTCAGAAGAGATGCTCTCTCTGATACCTCCAAGGAGAACACATTCCCTGTTCTCTCCCAAGTTGTTTCTCATTGCTGTGCAAAGGTGGCTGGGCATCTGTATTTCTTGAC
Organism: Physeter macrocephalus; assembly: GCF_002837175.3. Taxonomy (NCBI): domain Eukaryota; kingdom Metazoa; phylum Chordata; class Mammalia; order Artiodactyla; family Physeteridae; genus Physeter; species Physeter macrocephalus. The sequence continues at coordinate 27,086,616 of NC_041233.1, read as the reverse complement.
ATGCCCTCTACTTATTTACATAATACACTCCTACCAAACAGTTGCCATTATTTCTTCTTCTTTTTTCAGTCTTAAAATTGGATCTTTTCTTCTTCTGGTAGTTAAGTGAGTCACTTAAATTTAATTTTATAGTCTTTTGGAGTTCAGATTAATGCAGACGCTGATTTTGCCGGGCATAAAGCTAGTGCAGTCATGCTCTGCTCCTGCGATTGTTACCATGCACGTAACGATACCAATAAATGGAAGGATGCTTTCAGGCATTTTAGCTAGAGGCTTAAAGATCTGCCGCACTACGTTTAGAAGTGTTTTGAGAAAAGATACTTCTCCTTGAGGATTCAAATTTGGAGGGACCTCCTGGCTTTTAAAGGACAGCTTTAGTCCCTGAGGTGCTCTGCAAATGGTGGCCAACATGGGCAGTGGCATTTTAGGCCAGAGGTCACTACATGGCTGGGAGGATTTCAACCCATTTGCTCAAGTGTCAATACTTGGAGGGATACCTCCTTAGAGAAAGAGAATTCCAAGGTGAGTTTTCCAGGCTGCCCCATCCATCTGGCCACCCACTATCCGTTCATTCATTTATCCATCTTCCTATATGTTTGTTGAGAGCTTGTTGATTTCCAGACCCTGGGGAAGCAACATAAATAAGATGTAGCCTCTGGCTTGGGGTCCAGGGAACAAAGAGATACATAAATAATTTCAGTATAATGTGATAAAGGCTGTGAGAGTGGTATGTACAATATATTTGCAGCGAGTATATTGGCTAGAGCATGTTTGGATAGCTTTGCAGTAGAAGGGCAATTTGATCTGGCTCTCATATGAGAGAGTGGAATATAGAAAATGAACAAAGTAATAAATAAACAGTAATCACAATAACAAAAATAATAATAGTTAACATTTTTTGGACGCTTACTATGTGCCAGGTATAGTTCTCAGTGCTTTTCATTTTTCTTGTAGTTTTAAATTCTTAACCCTGTACCCTTAATTTGCCCCTACCCTCTTCCCTTTCCTCATTGGTAATCACTAGTTTGTTTTCTACTTCTGTGAGTTTGTGATGTATATATATATATATATTTTTGCTATATAATTGATTTGTTTTGGTTTTTAGATTCCACATGTTAAGTGATATCATAGAGTATTTGACTTATTTCACTTAGCATAATGTTCTCTAGGTCGATCCATGTTGGTACAAATTGTAGAATTTCATTCTTTTTTATGGCCGATTAATATTCGATTGTGTGTGTGTGTGTGTGTGTGTGTGTGTGTGTGTATCTCACATCTTCTTTATCCATTTATCTGTTGATAGACATTTAGGTTGCTTCCATGTCTTGGCTATTGTAAATAGTGCTGCTGCGAACATTGGGGTGCATGTATCTTTTCAAACTAGTGTTTTTCCCCTTCCTGTTTGAGAAAATCTGCCCTTTAATTTGCATTTAAAATCAGTTTCTTTAAGTATTTTATTTACAAGTTTTGAAATAGTGAAGAAATAGTGGATTCTGCAGTCAGTCATTTAATCTTTATTCCAAACTTCTAGGGTGGGCCCATTATCATCTCTGTCTTATACATGAGGACTTTGAGGCACAGAGAGATGGAGACATTTGTTCCAGGCCCCATCGCTGTGAAGTGGTAGAACTGGAATTTGAACCTGAGCAGGCTGGAAAGCTGCAAAAAACCATTCTCAACTGAAGGAACAGTGGGGCAGCAAAGTGTGAAGGGGACTGGCTTGGGGAAGACAGGAGGCCATTGGGGCTCCAGGGGAGGTGATGTGGGTATATGAGAGGGTGTAGAGATTTATCGATGGAAGTGTGATAATGGGAGTGTAAAGGCAGAGGAGAGCTGGGGTGGTGAGGGCTGTTCCAGGAGGCCTGAGGACTGGAGGGGCCTGAGGTCTTCCTCTTGGACTCTCCGCCTGCCCTTCTATTTAACCTTTAGGTCTGAACTTAAAAGGGACACTTTCTCAGGGAGGCCATCCCCGAACTACGAGCCCCTTATTAATTATTTTTGTTTTTCCTTTGTGGTGCTAGTTTATTTACAAAACTTAACAGCTCTCTTCCCAACCAGACTGTATGCTCCTGAGAGAAGAGGCTATATGTGCTGTGTCCACCCTGTGTCCTAATGTCTGGTGCCTGGCATAGAGCAGGTGCTCTAGAAATATTTGTTGGCTGGCTAACTGGAGAGTCCCTACACCCTTCATTTACTTCTTTCATTAATGGCTCTTCTGTTGCTTCTTTTCATAGTATCAATATCATACTCTCTACATCATCCATAAAACCAAGTTCCATAAGCCTTAAGCCATCTTCATATAGGAAGTATCCAAATAGTAGAAAATCTTTTAGCTAAAGGAGTATTTTCCCTCCAGAGAAGCTTAGGCTCAACCCAACATGTTTGTAATATGAAATCACTTCTTATTCTTAGATTTTCCTCCCAGTGAACACATCGGATAATAACTCATAACAAGGCACAGTAAAAATAATTGCTGGCTCAGCATAACTGGAGAAGAGAAGGGTTTGGGGAATTATGCATAGGTCCTAGTTCATCTTATGTGGATTCTTGAGAGATGGCCAGCAGGTTCTTTCATGCTGACATAATTCTCACCAGGCCGTCCTTTCTCAGGCCCTTCATAGGGAGCAAGTCCTTGCCGTTGCATCTGCATGCGTGTGAATCATAAATGGATCTATGAAATGCTTGTCCTGCAATTGATGGGGGAGCCAGCCTTTGCCTTCAGTAGATTTGAGTTCTCTGGCATGCCTGGTGTTCAGGTTCTGTGTGAGGAGTGTGTGGGTGGCAGACCTGTGGCCTCTCATTCTGAACTGGGATGCTACCCATACCACCTGGGCTGGGGCCTGTGCTGGGGCCCTTTCTGAAATGAGTCACTTCATTATCTGCACAAAGACAGGCCTCTTTCCCAAAGTGAGGGGTTTCCCAGTCTGTCCTTTTCATCAGAAGTGATGGATGAGCTGCTGCTGGGAGAGGTTTCTGTGCTGGTTCTTTCAAAGCCTCAGCCCCCCAGCTCCAGCCCTTGCAGCCGCTCTGCATGTGAACTTGTGATGACAGAGCCAGAGAATCTTCACATTCAGTACTTGGGTTGGACTGGATTGGTGGCTTTCGGTTTAAAAAATTTTTTTTGACTGTGACTGACGTTAAGAAATAGACTTCCCATTGCAGCCTGCACGCACATATATATTTCATAACGGAATGAGAAGCAGTACAAAATAGTACTTACCCTTACTCTATGCAGTGTACTCTGTTATCTTCTGTTAAAAAATGCTAGAAGCACCGTGGAATTCAGTTTCACGTGCAGCTGCATTTTGAAAAACAGTGGTTAGATGTCCCAGCCTTCATGAGATCTAATTCTGAGATGAACTCTGATATCCTCCTTTTTATGGATGAAGAAGAGATCCTTAGGTGTGATCCCAGCATCATACAACTGGTGAGTGGCAAAGCTGGGGCTGTAACCCAGGTCTCCTGACTTTGATCCAGCATGTTTACGTAAATTGCTGTTACGCAAAACATCTCTTACTTTGTATTCTCGGCGTGTGTTTAACTTTTCTTTCTGGTTAGGTATGGAGTGCCCAATGAATAGTGTGTAGGAGTCGACACCCTATACTTTTCTGCCTGGACTCCACTCACACCCGCTCTCCCTTTGCAGAAGCCCGTTACCTCTTGGCCGGATGACTCAGCCAGTTTTAAAATTGTGTATGTTCTACCCTGGAGGCAGCATGCCTGTCCCACTGCTCCAGACCCACAGTACAAAAGTCACACGGTCCTTGTCCTCAGATAGCTTACTGTCAAATTGGGTTGACATGGCAGAGCTTCTTTCTTTTAGCCGAAACACAAATGGATAAACAGGATTATTAGAAATGTGTTTTCAAAAAGAGGCTCTCCCCCAAGATTTTTTTCTCCCTGGTAAAGTAAGAATCAGCTTCCGCAGCAAGGAAGCTTGAAGCTGTGGTCACTAGAGGAGAGAGAAGTGCTGGAGATGTCGACCTTTGTTTGCATTAAGAAGGTCCATGCTCCTGGTGTTGATGCTTTGACCTTTTCCTTTCTCCATGGGCTCCATTGCTTTTTCTCTGTTGTCCCTGGGACCCTTAGCCCCTTTTGGAACTGAAATCTATTTCCTTTTGGCAAGACACCTCTTGCCTGCGAAGTACGGATATGACAACTGCATTTTACAAGCTCACGTTAAAAACACCCAGTCTAAAAATACGGACAAAAAAAAAAGGGGCAAGATATTTAAAATCTGCCCTATTCCACCAAATCTGGAAGATGTGCTGTCTATTCTAATAGTGTTTCCTCCCTGCCCATCCCCCCTCCCCCCCCCCCCCCGACAACCTGTGAGTCCCGTCAAATCTGGAAGATGTGCTGTCTATTCTAATAGTGTTTCCTCCCTGCCCATCCCCCCTCCCCCCCCCCCCCGACAACCTGTGAGTCCCGTAGGCATAGCTCTCTGAATCCCTGGCTCAGGCATGGTGGAGAGGGGACAGAAGCAGAGGAGCACCCCTTGTGCACCCAGCACAGCTCCACCTTCAGAACTCTGAGCATGGCAGTTGAGGAATTCTTCTATGACGCATTATTTGATGGCCTGGGATCATCTGCTTTGAATCTGGCACCTGGATGACAGTTACCTGCATATTTGAACTTGCGGAGAGCAGAGTGCTCTGCAGTGTATTCGCCCTGCCCTACTCAGGAGCACTGAGCTGCTTCCTCCTTTGAAATGCCGTAGGCAGCTACTCTAGTTTTTGCCCATGGCCCCTCCTGTCCTCTGTGTGGCACGGAGGGACCCCTTTCTGTACTATAGTGCTTTGGCTGTTGTAATTCTGATTTAGAAAAACAGCTTCGCTTGGAGAGAAACATTAATTAGATGCAAAGAGGGAGTTATTTCATCCTTCGGGTGGGGAAGAGTGGGGAGTGAGGGAGAGGAAAAAAAGTACCACAAATAAATTATCTCCTATTTGTGCAATGTTTTATGCTTGTCAGCTGTCTGTTGCCAGAGAACCACAAAGTAGCTAAATACTTGTGACACCTTGCCCAATCAAGGTATAGCAAAAGGATGTTATGGGAGCCTCTTTGTGACAACCTGTGCTAGTTTACATTAGCTTAACCAATCGCTTTTTCGTCTGTGCTTGGAGAAATTTGTTAAATTAATTCAGTTGCAATTAGCAGATTTATGGGAAAGTACCCTGTTATCCTTTAATTGGAGAGCATAAAACTACAAACTGAATCCGCTGGTTCTATTTGTGTAATAGGCAATCTATCTACGACAAGATTTGATCGATGGAGTCGTATGATGCCCTTGCCTTGTTTTATATTGGCTGTCAGCGCTTAACTGGGACTGAAGTATCTGGGTAACAAAAATTGATATAATGACTTAATGCGCCTTATTCTCTTTGAGCTACATCAGTTTAGAGCACTTCTGAGAGAAAAATGTCTGGAAAATATCAGGGAGTCATTTATCAACCTGTTTTCATTAGCATACTGCCTAGCTCTGGCAAGGATTTGAATAAAAAAAAGCAGGATGGTACAATTTATTTCAGGCCCCATATTTCTTGGATGAAAGGAGACTTCTAATAAAAGGAAATTCAGAAAGGTGCTTTTTCTAGCTGCTTTTTCCCTAACGAAAAACCCTACTCCTAAAGCTTTTTTTTTTTTTTTTTTTTTTTTTTAAATTTGTTTGGAGTTTTGCTGTTAATAATATGCTGGGGACCATATCCCTGGGAAGGTAATTAGAAGAGTAATGCAAAATGCATGGTAGTTATGATATGGAGAGAAAAAATGCTCAAACAACTCCACTGCCAAATTACCTAGGTGTGTCGTGGGTATGTGTCTGTCTGTCTGCCTCTGTTGAGCATATGCTTACGTGTTTACGATCCACAGTTAAACAGTGAACACGGCGAGAAGTTCTCTGCATAAGTGGGTGTTTTGTAGCATGAAAGGATTTCAGAAAGTTAAGATACAGCCTTTTGAGCTTTCTGGAGTGGGAGCCGAGGGGAGATAGAAACAGATCAAAATGTTTGTATAGTGGGCAAAATGCATTTGGTATATGGAGTCATTTGTCCTACCCACCGTGCTGGAGTGCGTCCTTTTTTGCATGAAATTTTTATGCATCAGTCAGCCTGCATACAGTGTGCCTAATGTATAAAATAAATTGGTGCATAAATCAGATCAAGAGCAGCGTGTTGTCAACTTTCGAATTTGCACACAGGGATTTCAATATGGATGTGGAGGAATCCCCATTTTAAAAAAATCTCTAATAGGGGACCGGGTATCTCTCAGGTAGGCATGGCACACAGGGACATGTTATTCACTCAGCTCCCCCACTTCTCACCCCAAATAACGACTGAAGCAGTGTCGGAGATGTCAGAGCAGCAGTGCGGAAGTCTGGCGGAACACAGTCGTGTATGGAGGGTAGTGACACAGTATTGAAGATAATATTGCTACCCTGTCTATAGCTCCTAATTATGGTGAGGAATTGGTGTGCAAATCGATAGTGATTGATGGTGGAGATGATCCCGTGCACGCTAGTCACATTGATCTGCATGTAGATTCCTTGACATAATAAGAAGTTATTACCAAAAGACAGTCACTGTCTGACTGCTAATTCCTCAGCACATCCTTACATCGGTGAGAGCCACGGTATCCGCACCCAGGGTGCGAGTTTGCCCCACGGTTTGCCTGTTGTAAGTCAGGCCTGTGCGTCTGGTACCCGGAGAGCGGCTGTTGGGTAGATGAGAGTCAAGGTCACACTGACTGACTGTCAAACAGCAGTGCTGCGGTTAACCAACAAGACAGGGGATGTGTCTTGCTTTTGTTTCTAAGGCAAGAAATATGCTACAGGGGTTTGACTCTGGGTTAAAAACATACATCGTCAATAGTTTTTTTAAGTATTATGCCTATTAGTGTTCTTTTCTTAACACCATTTTCCCCAAAAGCCCCAGCCAGCGAATGATCAATTGATGAAAATACAATTGCTTTTGTTTTATCCCTTTTTCCTCTTATTATGCTTTTTGGAAGTTAGAGATTTTTTAACCATCTAGCGATTTTGCTTCTGAAATCTCGTATGCAGTTGTATGCTTCTGTATTTCTGCTGCCTCAGAGCTTTTTAAAAAAAATTTAATCTTTAAGCTTGTATCTCTTTGTTCTTCCTTTTCCCCTCTCCCTTCCAACAAAACCTCATCAACTCATTCTTTATAGCTGTCCCTTTCTCCCCCTCTCTTCAGTAGCCTTTGTTAACTGACCTGAAGGATGCAATTCATATTCAGAGCTCAGGTAGGAGGTGGTATGTCTCCTCTTCACGTGCTTTCTCTGGGCGAAATATCTGTGCCCTAGCTTACAGTACTCCATCACCTATAGCCAGCAGTTTGTTTTTTAAAACATTGTCATGTCCCTCTATGACCTGACTTTTTGGTCTTCCTTAAGAGTCTGCTACATTAGGAAGTTATTCTTGAAACTGAATGCAACTGGAGTGTGATGACCGTGTTCTCACCTTCTTCATTCTTACTGGACATGGTCCTTGCTCTTTGAAGGAGACCCTTTGAAGTTGGTGGAGCAATGGACAGGTACAGAGAGTTATAAAAATGTAAGGTTGTTTATTATAGGTACCAGTTACAGTAATAATAGAGGGTAAATAATAACAATTTAAATTTCAGACTGCTTGTTGTATCAGTTAGGTCTGGCTAAGTAATGCCGCAGTAACAAATAACTCCAGAATCTCAAAGGTATAAGACAGTGCAGATGTATTTCTCAGAATGCTTCATGTACATTGTGGGTAGAAGGGCTCTGATCAGTTTATTCCCAGAGGGACTCAAGATAGCACAGCAGTTGACATCTTAAACGTTGCTGGATGGTGAATGGAAGGGAAAGAAAGTTCTGAAGGATCTTACTTTGGCAAGTAAATGTACCACAGCTCATAGTAGATCTAATCACAAGGCTCCGTTCTTACCTTGTGACCCAAAACAGGTGGAACAGACAGATTTGGTAAACACCTTCCATACTGTTGATTGGTTGTACAAAACAGAAGAAAGTTATTAAAAACTTTGAAAATAAGAAAAGTGTTGGTAGCTTTCGCAGCACACAGATTGGTGATGACTGAAGAAGTGCAGAATAGTTGAGCTAAAAAGGTCTAAAAAGATGAGCTGGTTCAACTCTCTCCCTTTTACAGAGGAAGAAGTAGAGGTTCAGAGAGGGGAAATAGCTTTCCCAAGGTCACAGTGTTGGAGAGGAGCAAAACAGGGGTGCAAACCCAAGTTTCTTGACTTGACTCCAGTGTGGCTTCTCTCTTTGACCCTCTCACCTGTTATCTGGGAAGCCTCGCGTTTCTCGTGCGGACTGCTGCTCAGCCTGTGTGTAGGTAGGGCACATTCTAACTGCCTCTCCACTGACCTCAGGCTTGCATTTGGCAGCTTTTACCTTGTCCAGGTGCTCTGGGTCTGCTTAGCTTCTTGGCTTCCCCCTTCCAGACTCCTTGGCCACCATCATGTTTTCCTGCAGATGGTATTTGGTTATGAAGCTACAGATTCCCTTGATTTTTATTTTAAGTACTAGAATTTGAATGCTTTCATCAAATTCTGTAAACATGACACAGGGTATAAAGGGTGGTATTGAGACAATGATGGCATGTTGAACAGAGTCACTAAACGGAGGTGAAACCAGGAGGAACATCACAGAATGAAGTGTTTACTGATTGATTTCTTCATAATGTATACCTCTCCTGCTTTGGGAAGGTGAGAGAAGTAGTGATTTGGTCTGGACAGTGGTCTGTTGTTGTGTTTTAAGGTGACTCAGCAGACAAAGACAAAGACTCAGCAGAAGGCAAAGTTTGGGTTGACATTCCTACCGGCTTTTGAAAAACTAGTTCAAGTTTATGCTTCAGACATTGGGGGCAGGTAGGTAGAATCGAGGTTTTTAGACAGGGATGGAAAAACTTTAATACTTGCAATTTGTTAACATGTATGAGGTTGTACTTTCTGTATGATTTTCACTACAGACCCAGGTTGCACCTTCCTGTTAGAAGAATATTAGTTGCTTTCTTATAGCCATGATTATGGACATAAGCATTTATCAGCAGGACTTGTGTTATAACTCAAAACCTGAGATTTTTGGCATTGGATTCTTAAATGGCTAATGTCTTTGGGAGACAAGGCAGAGGGTGGTGTGCCTGTGTGGCATCAGAACAATGCCTTCTTGCCCATATGGAGGACCCTTATCAGCATGATGATTTTGTGTGACCCTCATATTCCATTCAAAATTAAAAACAAAAACTCAAGGCAAGCTAATCTTCATTAGATGGCCATTATATACCAGGTGCATGTGTGCACACCCCCATTCTCTATTTATAGTGTGTGTATATATGTGTGTGTGTGTGTGTGTGTGTGTGTGTGTGTATGTATATACACATACAATATCTTTCTGTGTATATGTGGCATTTCTCATTTGCTTCATAGCCTTATGAAATAGGTATTGTTGCATGGCTAACATCTGAGTGCATACTTTTGCTTACTCTGTGCTTATTGCTGTCTTAAGTGCTTTACATGAATTAACTCATTTCATCCTTACCATCATGCTCTGGAATAGATATTTTTATCCCCATTTTGAAAATGAGGAAACTGAGGTGTCTAGTCTAATATACCCAAGGTCACACAGCTAGGGTGTGATGGAACCAAGGTTCAAATCCAGGCAATCTGGCCTCAGAACTGGTGTTTGAACCACTCTGCTGTGCTGCTTTCCTCACCTTTCCTACCCCATTAATGAAGGGAGGAGTTACAGGGCAGTGGAATGCGATCCAGACACGCAATCAGAAGATTGGATTCAAACTCTCGTTCTGAGGCTTACTCTTCAGGCTGTTGTAGGCAATTCCCTTCGCCTTTCTTTTCTTTTCCTCCCTTCCTTCCTCTCTTCCTCCCTCCCTCCCTCCCTCCCTCCCTCCCTTCCTTCCTTCCTTCCTTATTTTTATTGGAGAATAGTTGATTTACAATTTTGTGTTTCTGCTGTACAGCAAAGTGAATCAGCTATATATACACACAAATATCCACTTTTTTTAGATTTCCCTTAGCCTTTCTTAGCTTCATTTTCCCCATCAGTATAAGAATGACTCACCTTTAACCCAGAGGCCATAGTCCTTAGAGTGAAGAGCTTGTGCCCAAGGAATATTTCACAAGAATCATTGGCGTGCCAGAAGACAGTGTAATGAGAAAGGAATAAGGTGGATCAGTATTTTTTTAATTGAAGTATAGTTGATTTACAATGTTGTGTTAATTTCTGCTATACCGCAGAGTGACTCAGTTACACACATATAGACATATTTTTAATATTCTTTTCCATTATGGTTTATCACAGGATATTGAATATAGTTCCCTGTGCTCTATAGTAGGACTTGTTTATCCATCCTATATATAATAGTTTGCATCTGCTAACCCCAAACTCCCAGTCCTTCCCTCCCCCACTCCCCTCTCCCTTGGCAACCACAAGTCTGTTCTCTATGTTTGTGAGTCTGTTTCTGTTTCATAGATAGGTTAATTTGTGCCATATTTTAGATTCCACATATAAGCTATATGGTATTTGTCTTTCTCTTTCTGACTGACTTCACTTAGTATGATAATCTCTAGTTGCATCCATGTTGCTGCAAATGGCATTATTTCCATTCTTTTTTATGGTTGAATAGTATTCCCTGTATATATGTACCACATCTTCTTTATCCATTCATCTGTCGATGGACATTTAGGTTGTTTCCATGTCTTGGCTATTGTGAATAGTGCTGCTGTGAACGTAGGGGCGAATGTATCTTTTTGAATTATAGTTTTGTTGGATCAGTATTTAATGTTCAGACTGAACTGGCACCCTCACTTGGTACAGGTGACCACCATGTGAGCAGTGTTACACACAGTAGGGGTGCTACCTATGACATCACCTGGGAATTCTCTTCGAAGAGCAGTTCATAGGGACATCTTCTCTTTTTCTGTTTTCAGCATTTTGCAAATCTTACTAGTCTCTGGCTACAGGATGTTAGTGATGTGGTTAACTTTATTTAAAAAAAAATTCTCAAGTAAGAGAACCTTTGCATTATATTGATACTTCATTATAAGTTGGGGATTGAATACAAAAATCTTTGGTTCCAGCAAAGATTCCTTGATTTTGTCATGAGAATGAACTTGAGAGTAAAAAAAAAAAAATTATTGTAAATAAGAGTTCTCCATTTTTCTTTTACAAAAATCAAGCCTTCTTAATTTTTTCATTCCTAATGCTTACCAGAGTATAAATCCTAACAGATTATGTTGGACAAAAAAGACACTTGAGAAAATGCTTTCTGAAAGAAACTTGTGCTATGGAGAGAACATTTCGGAAACAGGTGTTTGGAAAGGTTTTCATCCTCATTTAACCTCATTGCTAAAAAGTGTCTAGGTGTATCATCTATAAAAATGCTCATCTTTGCATACTTTAAAATATTTGGAAAAAGAAGCTTCTAACCATTTAAAAAGTCTTCCCAAGAAGAAATTTTAGTGGGTTTTGAATTCACTGATGAAATATATAAAATTGCCACACATTTTGCATAAACGACATTAAGGATTGCAGCAATTTACCCACTGAATTTAAACAACAGTCTGAGCATGACTGGTTAGTGAGATTGAAAAAGTTTCACGATTAAATAAACTCAGCCAGGGGATACCCTGGTGGCACAGCAGTTAAGAATCCGCCTGCCAGTGCAGGGGACACGGGTTCAATCTCTGGTCCAGGAAGATCCCACGTGCTGCAGAGCAACTAAGCCTGTGCACCACAACTACTGAGCCTGCGCTCTACAGCCGGTGTGCCACAACTACTGAACCCGCGCTCTACAGCCCGTGAGCCACAGCTACTGAGCCCACGTGCCACAACTACTGAGGCCCGCGCGCCTAGAGCCCGTGTTCTGCAACAAGTGAAGCCACCGCAATGAGAAGCCCACGCACCACAACGAGGAGTGGCCCCCGCTCACTGCAACTAGAGAAGGAGTGTGTGCAGCAACGAAGACCCAACACAGCCAAAAATAAATAAAGAATTAATTTATTTTAAAAAAAAGTAAATAAACTCAGCCAGTGATCTGTTTCTTACATGTGTACTGTGGTCCTAAATTATAACCCCCTGAAAGTATCAGGTCCCAATTCCGAGAACCTGTGAATGTTACCTTATATAGAAAAACAGTCTTTGCAGATGTGATTAAAGATTTTGAGATGAGGAGATTATCTAGGTGGGTCCTAATTGAAATCACAGGTGTCTTTCTTTATATGAGAGAGGCAGAGGGGGATTGGACACAGACAGAAGAGGAAAAGGCAGTGGTGACCAGAGAGATGGGAGTGATGAGGTCACAAGCCAAGGAATGCCAGCCACCTTCAGAAGCTTGATGTTTGAAGAGGTAAGGAACATACTCTCCCCTAGAGCCTTTGGAGAGAGCATGGCTATGCTAATACCTTGATTTCAGCTCAGTGATATTTTTTAGCCCCCAGAACTAACAAAGAATAATTTTTAAAAATTCTACCAAGATGGTGGTACTTTGTTACAGTAGCCAGAGGAAACTAAGACATATACTTAAGTAATGTTCAGAACTGTAGTTCATTTATTAGAATCTAAGTGTTACAATAAACTGAAATTAGAACTAAGCTTTTAAGTTTACTTTTTACAAAGTGTTAAGCCAGTATTTTTTTTTAAGTTATTTATTTTTTTGCTTATTTTTGGCTGCATCAGGTCTTCGTTGCTGCGCCCGGGCCTTCTCTAGTTGCGTCGAGCGGGGGCTGCTCTTCGTTGCGGTGCGTGGGCTTCTCGTTGAGGCGGCTTCGCTTGTTGCGGAACACAGGCTCTAGGCGCACGGGTTTCAGTGTGTGTGTAGTTGTGGCACACAGGCTTAGTTGCTCCGCGGCATGTGGGATCTTCCCGGACCAGGGCTAGAACCCGTGTCCCCTGCGTTGGTCCGTGATGGGGGTGGTGGTAGGAAGGGGGTTTGGAGGCGATTGTGGGATGAGCCGTGGGCCTATGCCCAGCTTTCCTGCAGTTCGCCCAGTAAGGCAAGTAGCTTTATGCTTTTGCCTGAATGTGAGGGTCTCTGAGACTCTGCCCAAAGTAGAACACTAGAAAATTCATGAACACCAACTCCTCTTCCCCGTGAGGAATACTGGAAGAGAAGTAAAATTCATACACTAAATAGGTTGTTAGATCACCAGGGTGCTAACACCCATAATTGTAGGGAACACGGATAAATTAAACTTTGACAGTCCTCAGACCTAGCTTTGGCCAATAGCTCCACTCTTCTTCCTGATCAAAGATGCAAGAGCAGCTTCTTTTACTCCAAGTGTTAGCAATAAACTACCTGGATTTGGAAGCGCTCTCTCTTCCGGCTCTTCTTTTGCTAGAGCTAATAACGACAAGAAAATAACCAGTGGGGTGGTGGGAGCTGACAAGTGATAATAAGAATTTCAGACCTGCTGTAATCCCTAGACCAGCTAAACTGCACCTGTGAAAAGGGGCGAAGACCCAGCTAGCTGAATCGCGAGCCTAGTCAGCTCTGTCTTTAAAATAAGAGTATAGGGGCTTCCCTCATGGCGCAGTGCTTAAGAATCCGCCTGCCAACACTGGGGACACGGGTTCAAGCCCTGGTCCAGGAAGGTCCCACATGCCGCAGAGCAACTAAGCCCGTGTGCCACAACTACACACACACTGAAGCCCAAGCGCCTAGGGCCCGTGCTCCACAACAAGAGAAGCTGCTGCAACGAGAAGCCCGCGCACCACAACAAAGAGGAGCCCCCGCTTGCTGCAAGTAGAGAAAGCCCGTGCATAGCAACGAAGACCCAACACAGCCAAAAATAAAAAAATAAAATAAAATAAAAAAATAAAATAAATAAGAGTATAGGTCAGTTCTTGAAATGTACTTATTGTGCTGTGGTGGTGATGGAGTAGGGGGTTTCTTTGCCATTGCTTGTAACGCTAACACTGACCCCACTGTCATTGTTCCCACTGCTCTGTAGCCTCCTGGGAGGGGAATTCCAGTAGTAGCTGTTGCTGATATCTGATCCATTTTCCATACTGCTCCAGGTAATTCCACTCTCAAGTTTAAAATCTTCCAGTGGTCCCCCTTAGGTTCAGAACTCTTGCCATCGTTTGCGGGATTTTCTCCTCTTCCTCCCTAGCCTTCAGCCAAATCGTGTGCTGCTCTATTTGTTCTCTGCAGAGGATTCTCTTGTGTCAGGGCCTTTGCACATGCCTTTCCCATTGCCTTGACTCACGCCCGCCAATTTAACCTAGCTAACACCTTTGCATCCCTCAAGTCTCAGATTAAATGTCACTTCCTAAGGAAGGTCTGTCTTGAATCCTGTTGACTAGTTTGGCTTCCCTTGCTGTATGTTCCCATAGCATCCTGGATGTCACCATTAGGGTAGTTACTTCACATGTAGTTATGTGTGCAGTGTCTCCGGGCCCTGTAAGACCATCACCTCTGAGAGGTCACTGTTACTGCATGGTACCAGGCACGTGATCTGTGCTCTGTCCCTATTTTCTAGATGAATGAAGCTTTTCAGGAGAGAAAGTGCTGAGTTATTTCCTACCCCCACAGCTAGCGTAGTGCCTGGCGCTCAGTAAATGTTGGTTGAACAGAGCGCAACAGAGAGGCAGTAGGCCAGGGCTTTAGGGGCTGTGACCTCGATGTAGGATATCAGGCCTCAGCCCCTCGTTTCCCTTTATCCCATCCCAATGAGGCCCAGGTCTGAGTACCTTTAGAGGCAACTGGGGAAGGGTGATGGTGGTCACGGGGTAGATCTGACATTAACTGGCCTTTTGGAAAGAAAAAAAAAATACAGATACACAGATTCATTAGTGACAAATACTTCTAGAAACAACGACCTTAGAACATTTTATTGCTGTTCTTCATTGCTGTGCTTCTGAGATGAAAAAGAGAAACGGAAGGGCAGGGGAGGCAGTTATCATGGCTACCTTTGCATTCTGTTAGCTGCCTTAGGTTTCTTAAAAGATTCCCATATGAGTTGTGGTTAGAGTTTTCAAGTGTATGTCTCGTTTTTGACCTGAGAGTGAGAAGAATCACTTTTGGGCCATGAAAATAAATACCCAACTGATGATTATGTGCAGAAATGGGTCTCAGATATCAGCCCCACCATCTGAAATGTAAATATCTCCTGAAATTCCTGTTTAAGAACAGATTTCACCTGCAAGTAGACCGTTATATCTTCCTGAAAAATATATACAGCCTAGTGAGGGAATAAACACATCATTACACTTTCATGACAGATAAGCTCGGCTCTGTTCGGGTGTAAACTCATTTTTCTTGGGTTGACCTTTAAATAGTATTGTGCTATTGTATGGGATTTAAATCAATAATTTTGTCAAAGCAAAATATACTGCAGTGTTTTTTTTTTCTTTATCATTTAAACAGTTCTGTAAACTCTCAAGGAGTAATGGATCTCAACATGCTGCCCCCAGGAAGGAATAGGGGAGGAGGGGGCGCGGGGGCAGTGGAAGGTGGCAAACCACGTATAAAAACTCACTTAGCAGCAATGAAGCAGAAGCCGGGGATGGCTGCAGATCTGAGAGAGTTGCGTTTTCTCTTCCAGGCAGCTGAGATGGAGGTGCCAGTGTGGGCTGTAATTAGTGGTGTAATACCTTTTCTGCATTCCTGTTGTAAAGCAACAAAGTGTCCCAGGTGTGAGGAGGTTAAAATGAGAAGTACCCAGTAGTTATGAAGCAGCAATAATGAGTTTCCTTCTACTTACCATGGATTTGTGTGATATACAGCTTGCAATTAAGCATGGCTTGGTGATTCAGTGATTAATGTATATACAGCTCCTAAAGGAGGGAAGCTGCCCTCCCTTCCCATCCTTCATGATGTTTACAGCTGGGTACCTATTAACAGGAAGATGGAAAGGGCCATTTACAATTCAGTAACCTTTATGACAGTGAACTCTTTAATCAGCATTTTATTTCCTTTGTAACACTTTAGTCATCTACAAATGTCAGAATAAAATAGGGCCATGAAATATTTAGGATCAGCATGTGGAAATTGACTTCCCTTGATTTAAGCTGCTGTGTCTTTTCATTTTGTTGTTTTGGGAGCTTTTACTTTTATTGAAAGACAATTTATAACTAAATGCTCCCAACAGTGACTGACATTAGGGTAGGAGGAATTTCAGAGCCAAGTTCTGGTTCTATAAAATGTGTTGATGCTTGCTATATTGGGTAATAAGTTATTCAAATGAAAACATTAGCAAAGGGTTTGCATTTCAGACCAGTATTTAGAAGAGGTGCAGCAGACTCTGCAGAGTTTATGACAAAATACGCCGACATATTTCAGAAAGGTAATTAAGTATGAAGTACATCCATAATAATTTAAGTCAGTTATAGTGTGTACCTGAAATATGCGTTATTGTCTCGTGTTACTTTCTTAGTGGGATTCTGGGACTTTTTTACTTCAACAATAACCACCTTTCACCTTTCTTGTATTGTTGCCAATGTATGTGATATGTATTAGCAGAATTGCCATGTTTATGTTAAAAGACCTTTAAACAGTGATATTGTATTAAATGATTGCATTATTATTTTTTACTTGCATCTTTTGCAAATGTTAACCCATTTTAAGCCAGGGAACCCAAATGTGTCTCGAATGATGTGTTTTAAAAATGAGTCTTGGACAGTGGCATCCTTTAAGGATTGGGCATGGTGCAGTGCTGCCCTGCCCCACTCCCCTGAAGGTTCCTGGTGACCATTTGTTGACCTGGGCATGAGCCTCAATTTAGGGAGCTAGTACTTCTTCAGGGGTGGTGAGAGAGTCTTGTTCTCATATGGACCATATAGGACCTCCTTTGATCCTTTTCTACAACATATGGGAAGGCGGTACCTTTTTTTGTGCTGTATGGAAACTGGTCATATAAATCAGCATGGTGCAGTGCAAAGACCAGCAACCTGCCTGCCAGCCCCAGCCCTGACAGGAGCTCTGTGTCATGGACAAGTTTCCTTACTTTTCTGGGCTCCAGTTTTCTCATCTGTAAACTGGACTGGTTTATCAGACTAGGTGTGCCTTTAAGGGAGCAGGGAGACAGGAGAGGGGAAGCGGGGGATACATGGAGAATCAATTACGATCTTAACTTCAAACTGCTGTGAGTGCAGGGTTTCTGTACCTACACTGCATAGACAGGAATCCTGGAGAGAATGCCTTTACCTGGATGATGGAAGGAGAACTGCTGGAGTTGGGCAAAGTCTCATCATCTCATGAATTCGTTGCTGTTGTTGTTGCTACTGAATGAGTTAAAATATCCCTTGAAGCACTTCACACAGAACAAGGCATCCAGTGTTAGTTTTCCTTTTCTTTGTTTTCGTAAAAGGACAGGTACTCAACTGTCTTCTTTTTTTAAAGAAATAAATTTATTTATTTTATTTATTCATTTTTGGCTGCATTGGGTCTTCGTTGCTGTGCGCGGGCCTCCTCTAGCTGTGGCGAGCGGCGGCTACTCTTTGTTGTGATGCGTGGGCTTCTCATTGCGGTGGCTTCTCTTGCTGTGGAGCACGGGCTCTAGGCGTGCGGGCTTCAGTATTTGTGGCATGCGGGCTTCAGTATTTGTGGCGCACGGGCTCAGTAGTTGTGGCTAGCGGGCTGCAGAGTGCAGGCTCAGTAGTTGTGGTGCACGGGCTTAGTTGCTCCGCGGCATGTGGGATCTTCCCGGACCAGGGCTCGAACCTGCGTCCCCTGCATTGGCAGGCATATTCTTAACCACTGCTCCACAAGGGAAGCCCTCAACTGTCTTCTTTTAATGAAATATCAACCTACAGAGTGTCAGCAAGTTATTTGAGTTGGCATGTTAATGGAGAGAGTTGAGGTATTAATTTCCAACTTGAGAGTTTCCCCCATTGAAATCAGGGAATGAGATACAGAAGAAGGAGACCCAGGGATTAGAAGTCTGACACTGTGCAAGGAAACGGGCCCAGGGTTTAGGATAATTACGGGACACCTTTTTCTCTGTTTTTTCATCTCGCTTCCTTGCCTGATGTTCCCGCTGTCCTCAACAGCTCGCTTTTGAATGGTTCTTTGGAACTTAAATGGACGTTGGCAAGCAAGATGTTCTAAGGGGCTGCAGGAGGGGCTCCAAACCCTCAGACTTTGAGGACTGGAGTTTCCTTATTAGAAGCGAGTTCCCTGGAAACACTGGGGGAGGGGCTGAGTGACGTCAGCGGCAAGGCTGGCCGTGCGTGCATGGGTGCTGGTGAAGAGGTGGCTGTAGGGGTAGCTGGTGGCATGTGGGGGGTTGCTGGGAAAGGACAGTGGGGGGGTGGTCCAGGAGAGCATTTCAAAATGGCTTTTATTGAATCTTTTGCCCACCACCTTAAAGGAGATGCTCACGGTGGTGTCTTGGATGACAGGAGGCATCGGGAGCTTGAAAAATCTTGGTGGCTGTAGTTTTGCTCCCAGTTTTCTGATTTTCAATTCATTTAAATTCTTGACTTTAAAATTTTAAAAAGGCTTTAAAAAATTACAACAGTGTTGTGAAACATAATCAGAGAAAGTTTGAAAAAAATGAATAAAAACAGTCGTCTATTGCTCTGCCACTTTAGCTAATAATGTACACGATTATTTGTGTATATTCTCCGTCTTTTCCCAAAGTCGTTATGCTGCTTGGTTAAAATGAGAGCCAAGGATTCATTTCGTGTCCTGCCTTTTTCATGTTGCGTTAGTTCTAAGGTGTATTGCACAGTGGCTTCATGGTCTTCATAATCATCGTTTTTTGAAGACTGCATACTGTTCCATCAAACAAGCATTCCATATTTTTAAAAAATAATTTTGGGCTTCCCTGGTGGCGCAGTGGTTGAGAGTCCACCTGCCGATGCAGGGGACGCGGGTTCGTGCCCCGCTCCGGGAAGATCCCACATGCCGCTGAGCGGCTGGGCCCGTGAGCCATGGCCGCTGAGCCTGCGCGTCCGGAGCCTGTGCTCCGCAACGGCAGAGGCCACAGCAGTGAGAGGCCCGCGTAATGCAAATAAATAAAATAATAATTTTAAACATATTTCAAACTCCGCTATGGGCTATTTAGTTTGCTCCCTTATTTGCTTGCTGTAATAACAATATAACGTATGTCTTCATGCACATGGATTTCCCTTATTTTGGTTTATTTCCTTAGGAATAGAGTTCCAGGTATAGAATTTTTAGGCTCAGGAGACTCTGTTGTATCACCTACCCACATATAGCTCAAAATCTCTTAAAAGCTTCAGCTGAGTTCCTTTCAAGTTCTGGCCTATGTATTTTCTCCAGGCTAAAATGATTTTCATAAGAAGCTTGTGTTTCTGTAGAGAATTTTGGATAGTTTGAAGGTTCATGAGGATCTTAAATTATGTGGATGATACCGTTCATTTAAAATTCTGCTTTAGTAGAGGATAGATAATTGGGAAAAAACAAACTGGAATGGGAACTGAATCTGTTGGCCATCCTGACTACGTTAGGAGCTGCCAAGCACGTGGTTGCATTTAATCTCAAAAAAACCGCTGGCCTGGGAATCAGTAACTGAGGATACTGAAACTCAGTGAGGTTGTCCACGTTCTGTGGAGCCAGGGTTTGGACTCAGGTTCACCTGACCAGAGTAGATGCTTTCTCTACTCTGCCATGAACCCTTTGTCTAAAATGTGGGGAGGTGAAGCTGTAGTGGGGACCCATGGCCATTTCCCCTTTGTAATATCAGAAACTCTTATTTTAGCCACGGGGACTTAGGCCTTTGTAGTGATTCCTGTGCCCTTTTGTAGATCCATCTTTTATGCGCTTCTCTCAAATTACAAAACTCTGAACAAGAAAGGTCAAGAAAGAGGGAAGGATAAACATTTAAATAATCCTGACCAAGAGGGGGCAAGGCATCATGAATGAATGTGGGTTAACACGTCCTAATCATCATCGGGGGTCGGAAAAAAAAAAAAAATCCAGAAACTGATCTCCTGTCCCCACCCCTAACTGGGAGAAATACCAGTTTAATGCCTAGGCATGGTGGGGATTGATAGTGGGCTGGTTGAAAGGCAGCTGGCCGGATATTCAAGGGTTGTTAGGATGGGGGTGAGTGAGGAAGTTGGGATCCAAACCCTTTTGGCCCTGTCAGATTTACTGTCTGTCTCTGTGCTTTCTTGAAGGCAGGGGAGGAGCTAGAGATGTGTCAGACAGGGAAAAGAGATGGCTTTGCTTGGAAAGCCAATTTGGGAACCATTGTAAGTGTAGAGCCCACCCAGACAGAGGGATGATCTGTAAGAACGGTTCAGGGTTCTTAGAGAAACTCTCTACCTGACCAGTTAGGAACAATAGGAAAATGGGGATGCTCAAGGTTAAGGGACAAGTTCAAGGTCATAACGCCCATGGATGCCAGGCAGATTTAGAAGCAGGGGTCTCTTATCATCCCTACATTGAAGAGTCACTGAGAGAATGTAAATGAGAGGAGGTAACTAGGATGCCAAGTGGGGGGACAGGGGAATGGCTCTGTGACTCAGCCTTTCCTGTGCCTGGGCCCTGCTGGCACTGTCTCCTTTCCTTTGACTGTGCACAGAGCTGGAATGACTCTGGGGGCAGGGGTGGTTTCCTGCCAGTGCCACTTGCTTGGATCTTAAATAAGGCGGGAGGTGGACAGCGTGGGGAGGGGTTGGGGGCGGTGGCCACTGGTGTTAGGGTGCCAACATCTCTGTGACCCCGCCCTCTGCTTCCTGGTACCACCTTAAAACCGAAACCTGGTATTTCTCCCAGTTAGGGGTGGGGACAGGAGATCAGTTTCTGGATTTTTTTTTTTTTTTTCCGTCCCCCGATGATGATTAGGACGTGTTAACCCACATTCATTCATGATGCTTTGCCCCCTCTTGGTCAGGATTATTTAAATGTTTATCCTTCCCTCTTTCTTGACCTTTCTTGTTCAGTCTTAGTTCCCCGGTCCCGCTTGCTTTGTGTTTCATGAGCTTAGCAAAGCGTGGCCTCCAATTCCCTAGTTCTAGTGTTTTCACTTAAGATGAGGAGTGATGAGCCAAAGGTTTCAGGCTCAATCCTTGAGCAAAGGGCCGCTCTGACAGGGATTATTATTTATTTGTCATCTTGGATGTAATAAGCTGTAGGTACAGCTTCGAGAGCCCTTGATTTATTGCGCTGT
This sequence comes from Physeter macrocephalus, assembly GCF_002837175.3. Taxonomy (NCBI): domain Eukaryota; kingdom Metazoa; phylum Chordata; class Mammalia; order Artiodactyla; family Physeteridae; genus Physeter; species Physeter macrocephalus. The sequence goes on along the minus strand of NC_041233.1, from coordinate 27,065,503 downwards.
CTACTGCCACTAGCGGGACGTCTGCTGCACCGTGCAGGATGAATACCACACTGTCAGCTCCGTCGATCTGTCTCCACCACTGCTCTCTCTCATAACACGTTCCCATTTCATGCCAGAATACATAAACAATCTTTCATTATTTTGATGCCTTTTTCATATTTGTTCTTTACAGAACATAAAGTTTGAATTTATGGGTTTCCTTTACATTATTTCAACACACTCCACCATTTTCCGGGTTTGTGGTTTAACTCTCAGAAATTGGCTGCCAGGTGATTTAGTTATTTTGGCTTTCTAGTTTTATAGTTATTTAATATCGCGATGCCAGATACTGAGAAAATGGAGTGCACGGGCAGCGAGGGGTTTGCAGTTGAGGCTGTTGTCATCAAGGCAGTGTGATCGTGGGGCATGAGGTGTGGGGCTTAAAAACACTGCACGGGAGATGGGAGATCATTTGCTTATTACTTTTCTTTTTTAAAATGCCATCTCAAAAATATCATTTAGTTGATTGGCCGGCCCAAGTCCTTGATGGAGCTTGAGAGGAAAAAGGGAGCATCCTACCACTGTTTGGAATTAACAAGGTTTTCTAAACTGGTAGTCAAACACCCCACCCAGTTTTTTCTGCTTTTCACACAGCTCTCAGCATTCTTTATTTTCACTTATGCTTTCTCTCCTCTCTCTTTTCCGCGTTCATTCTCCACCACCCCCCGCCCCCCCCCGCCTCCATTTTTGTTTTTGTGTTTCAGAGCCTCGGCCATATGGCCTAATTTTTAAGAATTTTCCTGTTTTTACGTTCAGTTGCCCTAACTGGCAAAAGAGCTTGTAGTTGAAGGCATTTGCTTAAGAATAGGAAGTTGCTGCCTCTTTTTCCCTGGTAGAAGGACAAGCTTAGGAAATGGATCATATATCTGCTTATGTATTCACCTATTTGCATTGTCCTGTTTGCATGGATTCCACCCACCCCCTCCTACCCTGTGCTTTGAGTATTTCATCTCAAATTTCATCATCTTATTTTTAACCGGACTTAACAATTATAAATGCATTCTCTAAATTGGACACCTTAATTTTTTTGTTAAAAAATAAAGTTTGCCCCAGTTATTTTCCTTGAAATTAAAATTTCATAGAGATAGCAGCAGAAGAAATTCATAGGGTAGATTGAATTGATAATGTCAGTACTGGTGATGAGGAGATGTGTGCATGAGAATATGAGGGGTGTGTGTGTGTGTGTGTGTGTGCACGTGTCTGTCTGCTTATAGGATGTGGGTCGGTCCATGGAGAAGCCTGGTGAATTTCACTTTTCTTGGTGCTTCCTGACAAGTATAAGCCATTGACAGGTGAGGTAGTATTGCAGTCAAGGTCAGTTAAGTGTGCAGAAGTCATGACGTTTGGGAAGTTAGTCCTTTTCAGTGACAGTGCTAATTCGGGTTCTGGGGCTGAAATTCTGGCTCCTTTGGAGAAAGGTCTCTTGCTCACATGCTTAATTGCATGGTGTGTGTCCTTGCCCTTCCACGTGGCCCTTTAAGAGGAAGGGGCTCAAGGTGAGAGAGGCTTGGCAGTTGGGAAGTTGTTTTGAACCCTGCCTCCTCTCTGAAAGACGTTAATGAACGTGGATTTGAATGCCATAAATGCAAGGTAATTTTGTCACTCCTCGCTTCCCTTGGCCACCTTCATTAGAGAAGCAGGGAATTTGCTTAGCCCAGATCGCGTTGTACAGGCCTGTTGTGGCTGGAAGGGGACCCTAGTTAATTAATATGAGGAATTTGTTTTGTGTCCCTGTTAAAAAAAAAAAAAAAATACGGTGCAGGTTGGTGTTGTCAGCAGAAGCTGCTTGTCACTTTGACCTGTTCTGTTAAGTGTTTGATGTGTTTTCTCAGAGTAATCTGTGAATAACATTATAGCCCAGCCAGAAGAGAAACCGAGGGAGCAATAGCAGAATTAATATCTGGGAGCGTTGATAATTATATATCAGAATCTAATTTTTAGCACAGAAAATGTGTTAATGACAGAGAGGAAAACAAAAACCACTAGCTTCTCCCAGCAGGTCCCCAAGTGTCATTTATTATTTCTCAGCTGGATATCTATCAAGTTTATGGGTTAATTTTTCTGTAGACTGTTATTTATGGGTTTTTGTTTGTTTTCAGCCATCATTACTAACAATACGGTTAATAGCAATCATTTGTTATCCAGCACTAGGCGTGATGCCTCAGATGAGAGCACTGAACTGAGAATACTCATTTGGTAGCTGAATAAGGCCCTGACAGGGCCCATTTATAACAAGCTCATTCTATAATGTCCATCCTATTAATAAAATTTTGTTGCTGTCTAATTAGAGATGTCTGATGTGTATAGTAGCACCGCAGAGGAGACTTTCTGCTGCTGCCTTTTTTTTTTCCTTCCCCTGGTCTCTTCTGTCACAGCCAAAGCCCATCTGGGCATGTGGGTTTGAGAAACAAAAGGAATGAAGGAGCTGTGGGTGAAGTTTCTAGATTAGATGTGTGGTGACGGTGCAGAGTGAGATGGAAACGCAGGGAGGTCTTGCAGCCTCGCCGGTGCACCTCTTTTCTCGTCATGCTTTGGTTTTACCTGCCCCGGGTAGTAATTTGCGGTCACCTCCCCAAATCCTCAGTGATACGAGGTGTGACCACAGGGTACTGTGACTGATTTCCTAACAAACGCAACAAAACTTGAACATCCAAGTGGGTGCTTGGCTCTTCAAAGTCGTTGCCTTGCAAAGCAGCACATGTATTCCTAAGTCACTGTCATTTCTCGGCACCTTCTGGAAACTTCTCTCGGTTTGTTTGCAGAGGCAGCCTGTTTCATCCAATAAAAAAGTGAAGAGTCTCCCTAAGTAAGAATTTGGGATGATATATTAGGATGTCAATCTCAGTATTTTGTGGTTGCACTTTGGTTACAGAAACTGATTCAGTTTAGTCGTTTTAATCCCAGGGGATCTTTCAGGCCTTTTTTTTTTTTTTTTTCTTTAATTAGAAAGAAGCTTTGGGGCATGATGTGCCCAGCTGCTGGACAAAGAGTTGGAGTTCCAACAGCTACTTGTAAGTTCTGATGCCCTTTCTTAGCAGTGGTAGGATTTGGGGGAAAGTTATTGAATTGCTGGGCCTCACCTTTCTCAGTTCCAAAAAGGCAGGTACTAGTCCCTGGAGAATGGATTGTTGCAAGGATTAAATAATACACCTTGTAGGCAGCAAGACCTCCCAAATGCCGGTTATGACTACCACCAGTTAGAGTTCACTGTTTAGAACCCTATATAGAAAAACCTACCCCACTGCGGTCCTTTATTGTAAAGTCATTTTAAGCATAGTTGAATAAAATAGTTTTTTACTAACTAATTTTTACTGCTCAGATTTCAAGTGAAATTTTGTTTCCCATTCCGAGGAATATTTAAAGAAATGTGTAGCATTAAAAAGCTTTTTTTTTTTTTTTTTAATATCATCATCCCGATTATGGCCGATTGTGAAGTTTGCTCTGGTTAGGGGGAAAAACAACGAATTTAGAATTCAGGGAAGAAATATTTTACTAATTTGGCAGGTGCTCCGAATTATACACCTTTGAATTAAGAGCATACAATCAGGCAATACACTGAAGAATGTTTTAAAATAGTTTTGTTGCTAGGTAACTATTTTCCTCTTGAGTAAGCTTCTTCCCCCCCCACCCACCAACCACCCATGAAATGTTTTGCAAATGATCTTTTGAATAAAAACGATCATCTAATATTTTTTCCCAGCCTATCTGTTTGATTGTGAAGGTAAGACCACTTTTAAAAAAACAGAGTGCTGTAAAATTCCCATCCTAAGCTGGCGATGAAACCGCTGTGCAGAGTGGTGGCTGCACAGGCCTGGGTCTCCGCAGGTTTTTTTGCCCCTAAAATGCACCTGACTACAGCTTATCAGCCCTTAATTAGTGCTACATTTTCTCCCTGTGATTTCTATTGATGTACGGTACAGGAAGCTGGATTGAGCCTCCACCTGACTGGTGTGCAAATTGTTCTAGAAAATTCAGCAAACCTTTCTCCATTATCCACCGCCCCTCACCCCCATCACCCCATCTCTTTCCTCCCCACCGTTTCTCTCTCCTTGTGTCTTCCTCGCTTCCATTTCCCTCAATAGAAAAGGTGAAAAGCAGGACGATAGGAATCAGGTTGAGTATTAGTGTTTTTGCTGGCCTGGCAATAGAAAACGACAGGCTGCCGCTGGGGCCCTCCGTCAGCAGATCAGAAAGCGGGGAGGCGGCAGGCGGGGGCTCCCCCGCGGCCTCGGGATGGCTGCACCGTGATGGCGAGCGAGCGCCGATGAAGTCAGCACTGACAAAGTGAGGGGATTGATGGATGGACAAAGCGGGGAACTGGATGTGAGAATGGATGAGGGCAGAGGGGGAATTTAACACAGACAAACAGAATGAAAGACAGAGAGGAATTGCTTGCTGAAGGATGCCCGCCCTCAGCTCCCACAGCAATTTACTTACTGCTAACTGAACACCCAAGGATTGTTTGCATCTTTGCAGATTTTCCTACCAGCCTGTGCAGAGGAAAGCTTGTAGATTCCAGCTCGTGTGTGCCAGGCTTTCTCTTTCAACCTCCCTCTATTCCTGTCCCCCCGCCCAACTGCATTCACTCACACTCATTTAATTCAAACTGAGCGACTGATTATTTCCAATAAGTTCACACAGTGTTCCTGCAGAATAAATTTTCTTCTCCTGCCATTATTTTAATGTTTCCACTAAATTTACCTTAATCAGTTATTGTTGCCTTAGTGTAGTATATAATAATATTTACCTGCTCCTTTTGAAAATGATGTTTCTCGAAGGAGATCTATTGTTTTTTGGTGAAGGTGTGTGGTAGCGATGATAATGTATGTCTCCTTTGTGCAGGAAAAACTTAGTGGCTTTCTATAATACCTTTATCCAGTCTGTATTTATTAATGAGGGACTCAATATTTAATGCTTGTCACATTTTACTTTAAGGTAGCAAATATGCTCCAAGTCAAACCCCAAATATGTTAGGCAAAAAAATAATTTATTAAGAGGGTAAATCTCATGTGAAGTGTTTTTACCACAATAAAATCAAATTTTTAAAAAAAACAAGAAAAAAATTGGGAGAGAAAAGCATCTTTTTTCCTCCCTAAGAAAAATGTATAGTGTTGCATGTGTTACAATAAGTTTACTATTTGTAAATCGCCATTTCAAAAAGTAAGAGTCTGTGAGCAAAAAACTATTTGAGGTTTTTAAAAAAATAATGTAATCGATGATTGTATGAAGCCATAGAAGGTAAGTCAAATTACTCTAATTGAATACCATCTTCAAATGTATGTTCAGGACTTTGTTTCCTTGTATGAATAAAGAAAATGATTTTCAGAGACCAGCTGACTTACGAGTCTTGGATAAGAATTACTGATATTAAAATTCCAAAAGAGAAACCTACACAAGACACACACGAATTGTTGGGAAAGTGAAAAAGGTGACTTATCCCAAACTTAATACAGTCCAGCCTTTAGTGTGGAGTTACAAAATGAGCCACTATATTTCTGGTGCATTCAAGGAAGCTGGGACTTTATGGGAAGCCTCTTTCTCATTCTGGAATACATTGAAGGAGACTTTGTATTTCAGAATTGATGCTGATAGGTGTCATAGTTCCTTTATCCACTTTCCATAGAAAAGGAAAAAGTTTGTTTTCTCCTTCTCCCCCACCTCCATTCCTCTCTCCCTCTCCCCTCAAAGAAATGGCCTGGAAAGAAGCCTTTGCATTTTTTTTTTTTTTGGCTGTATATTTCAACAATTTTTTTTCCCCTTACGGGTGCTGATTTACATGTCCACACACCTGGTTTTGAGGCCGATCTCTTTCTTGTAACATACCTCTGGAGTGCATGTATTCCTCTCTTCAGATTCCACAAAGACTAAAAGTATGAAGCAACAACAGAGTTCTGAGAACCTTTGGCCCTTGAAGGACTCCAGAATGCTGTATCAGCTGCCTTCAAAATTAAAGCAAGGTCTTGGGAGAAGGCTGTTGACTTTCTAGAAATGATGAATAGGAGTTTTGAAAAGATGAAATTAATAAGTTGTCTATTGCACAGAGGTCCATGAGACATGTTTTCAGGTGTGGCATAGATTATCTATCAGTCCAATGTTCAAAAGTAGATTTTTCCTTGTGTTCATTCCCTGTACAGACTAAAGGCTATGTACAGACTAAAGGCTATGGTCGCCTAGAAGCCACACCATCCTCAGGTGCACATCCAGCATCATTTTGGAATAATAGGAGCACAGAGCTGGCTAACCGCTTGGAGATTATATCATATATTAATCCTGGTATTGAGTAATTTTTCAAAGGTTGAAAAATGTGACAGGTGATAAAATTAAGTTTACTAAAGGTGGCTCACACATGGCCCAGAGATACACATGGCTTAAGGGAACAGGTCACACAGGGTTCTGATTCTTTTTGTAATATAAAAACCTGGGGTCTCTGAGGCAACGCTGGGAAATTTTTGGAGAAAGGATGGTAACTCTTTTTTTTATGTGGATCCCTGATTGGTGAAGGCAGACTAAGGGAAATTGGTTTCTTTTTGCCATTATTGGGCATTTTGTAGCTTTCATGATTTTCGCATCCTATTTACCAGCACGTGTTATAAGAATCACTACACCTGTGGTTCCTAGAAGCAGGATATAGGTGCCTGAGCCCCCTCTGAGAGATTCTGATAGAGTGGGATGGGGTGAGATCTGTGCCAAGAATTCTGCCAGGTGGTCCAGAGACATTATACCTTTCCCCTCTGTGTCCCTTTGCAGTCCATTTGGATATTTCTGATGCTTCCCTCCAAATATCCTGGACTTTTGAACCTTTAAGTTGGATGAGTAATAAAAGAAGGTTCACTCACTTTTGTCTTATACCTCTCAATTTATTTCAACCCTTTTCCTCCCCTAGTTCTACATACAATATACATTGATGGTAGGGAGTTTGAAAAAATCAGAATTCGGAAGAAAAAAATTATCTGTAATTCCACCACCCAGAAGTTAACCATTGTTAATATTTTGTGGTACCTGTTGCAACCTTTTTAGAAAAAAACATACAAATCACATTTTGGAAAACTAGGATCATTTCATAAGTTTTGCAACTTCTGCATGTATCAATATGTATTTTGAGCATATTCTCATGTTATTAATAATTCTTCTGAAATATTCTGGTTATTGGAGGCACAGGGTATTTGGTCAAGTTTTCTTTGCAAGTCTCTTATAGTTGGGCATGTAGGCTGCTTTTCCCCCTATAGCTGTGATGAACTTTGATCTGATTTGCAATTGATGACAATTTGATTATTATTTTTTAAAGTTAAATTGCCTTTTCTTCCTCCCTCTCATCTATCCATCCATCTGTCCATCCACTCCTGGCTTATGAACACTTGATTTATTATGGTTTTAGAAGACCAGTGTCTGCCCTGTATGAATGGCTTTTTCCTAGAGCCTGAGAGAGTATAAATTGTTCATTAAGCCACTGCAGTATTTCAATGTTATTAGTACTGTTAGTATCATGATCATCAACTTTAGAACTGTCATATCTCAATGCTAGGAGAGACATCTCCAAATATTAAGCCACCTAATAGTGAGGGTACCATTGCTGGGGATAAGCAAGAGGCTCGGAGGGTGAGGATCTCAGCACTACCTACTACAATCAGAGTTGCTCCGCTTTTAAGGCTTTGCATCAGGTTTTTTTTTTTTAATTCCATGTCTCATGTATCAGATTTTTTGTTTGTTTGTTTGTTTGTTTTGTTTTTTGCGGTACGCGGGCCTCTCACTGTTGTGGCCTCTCCCGTTGCAGAGCACAGGCTCCGGACGCGCAGGCTCAGCGGCCATGGCTCACGGGCCTAGCCGCTCCGCGGCATGTGGGATCTTCCCGGACCGGGGCACGAACCTGTGTCCCCTGCATTGGCAGGCGGATTCTCAACCACTGCGTCACCAGGGAAGCCCTTTTTTTTTTTTTTTTTTTTTAAAGCAGGATAGTTGAACTAGTCTAACTCTATTCCTCTCATAAATGAGGACACCAAGGCTCAGAAATGTCAAGCGACTGACATCTTTCACAGTTCTCTGTCCCCTGGCATTTTTTATTTCCCCTTTACTGGCAGCCCCACTATCAAGCTCAGTTCTATCAGTGAGCTCAGACATGGAAAAGAAGGATGAGGAGGCTTGATCTAGTTCAGCTGAGCTTCATTCAACTTTCTGGGGTGTGACAGAGTGATCTGTTTGTGCTTCTTAGCAGAGAGTTGCATATTCATTTGCCCTTCATTTTCCCCAAATGCCCAGGCATTTAGCAAGTGTCAGAAATTGCCCATTGGAGAATGTTCTGCTATGAACTTCTTAGTACTGGTGAATTACCAAATAGGGACTGTCTATACTAGTACATGTTCTACCACTCCATTACTGGGGAGGTCAAAACAATTCTGGAACTTGGCTTCTTCAATTATAAAAAAAAAAAAAAAAAAAAAAGAGTGTTGAGTGAGTCAAGACCTAAGAGTACTTAGAGCTCTAGTTTGGGTTCAGGGAAAACACAGTGGAAAAGAGTAACGTGAATGTGGCAAATTGAAATTACTACTGTTAGGAGATCATGTGAGGTTTCGATCATCAGATCAGGCTTCATGAGAGAAGTGGAATTTGAGCTGACCCTTGAAGACAGGATTTAAATAAACAGAGGAAAAGTGGGGAGACCATTCCAGGAGGGCGATAGCATGAGCAAAAAGATGGGGGCAGGGAAATAGAGAAGAGTAAGGGGGTACATTTCGCTGGCATAGCAAACAGAGTAGAGAAGTAAGACTAATGTGGGACGTACCAATGAATTCCATTTTTTAAATTCATTCCACAAATACCTGAGTGTCTATTATGTGCCTCAAGGAGCTTATATTTTAGAGGGGAAAGGCAGATGGTAAAGAAATACATGTATACACACAGCGCAGCTAAGAGCTATGTAGAAAACTGGAGAGTAGAGAATGATGAGATGGAGTGGGCAGAGAAAGGTCTCTTGCATAACTTAACATTTGAGCAGAGACCTCAGTGATGTGAGGAAGGAAGCCATGAAGATAGTGGGAAAAGTAGAGGGAACAGTCAGTACAAAATCCTGTAGTAGAAATGGAAACTATTCTGGGGCAGACAGATTGGTCGCCTCCCTGGTAACCACCTTAGTCCTCCTTTATACTTGTTCTCAGAGCCCTGTTCACGTAGTTAAATAACCCTTCATGTCACTGAAGGAACTTCTTGACTTTTCTGTCATGGAAAGTACTTCGTCCCCAGTCTCAGAGTGAACCATGATTGATTTAAGCCAGTCATAGCAACTCTATTCCCCTTTTCTGTGATTGGTTTGGGCACGAGCATGTGATCCTCTTATGGCCAGTGGTAAAGGGAGATTGTGATTGTGTCTACATGTGATGCCTGGAACTGCAGCAGCCATCTTTCGCCCATGAGGGGAGGTTTTGCATTGAGGGTGGCAGAGCAAAAAGATGGGAAGCTCTTGGGTCCTTTGTGATATCATGAACTGGTGAATTAACCTTGGAAAGCATCTTACTTTGGATTTCTTTTGATGTTATATAATAAACCCTTATTGTTTAAGCTGTTTTTTTAGTTTCATATTCTGTTACTTGCAACCTAAAGTGTCCTAAAAGGTATGATAAAGATCTTGAAACAGTTCTTTGTCCAATGCACTTCATTTAAGATCTGTTCAAATGTTACCTTGTGTGAAAGACCTTCTCCAACTCTCCGTGTAAAATGGGACAAAGGTGGAGCTTCAACTCTGACATGGGTTAAAAGTCTTGCATACGCTTAGGTTCGAGCTAGTGGGTGGCCTCCCTCTTTTCCGTGCACGGGGAAGGAGAGCACGGGTGCTCTGCGGTGCTGTTTGGACTGAGGTCCGCATCCCCTGCCGTCTGTCTGCTCATGTGACTGCTGCTCAGGTCCATCTTCATAAATGGTGATTTCACGAGCTCATTGGCTCCACATAAAAGGTGAGTGACTCCGCTTATGATGAATCTCCGTGTGGCGTGCGTACTCTCATTCCCTTCATTTGACCTTGGTGGGACAGGCTGATGGGCCCGTGAAAACTACGATATGAAAAATGAGTGAGCAGAGCACAGTGAGCAGTGAATCCATCTTGTGTGTGATTAGCTGTGAAAAATCTCACCAACATGACTCCGAAGACACTTTTTCTTTCTCCCCTTCCTCAGCCCCTCCTCCTTCTCCCATAGTATATTGTCAGCCACCCCACAGGTGAGCTTCCCCACACGTGACTGCCTCATCCCCACCAGCAGTCATTGGATCCTCTCAGGGCTTCCTGGATCGAGAGCTACGGGCTAGGGAAAGTGGACTCAGAGGAGGAGAATCGTTTCTGGGGTGGGCTTGGGGGAGCAGCTGACGGGGCTCAGCTGAAGCCTTAGGGAGTCCCCTCCAGGGGCGCGTTGAGAAGACACGGGTGTGACAGAACAACTCGGTAGGCGGTGTAAATCTGCAGTTACACCCGAGGACTCGGTGGCTCGAGGTTGAGGTTCTCAGATCAGTTCCATTTGCAGAGTCAAGCCCTGTAAAAGCAGGGCGACGGGATGGTAAACCAAGCTTCCTGGGGAATCGTGGGATCCTGCCGCAGAAGGCCTGAGCACGTAAAATGGAAACTTGCCTTTAATGGCAGTGGCTCTTACTGCCATGCTGAGAGGCCACCTTGGTGGCACATCAGGGTGCTTTTGGAATAGAATTCCCTGCTGCAGTTGGCCACTTGTGTGGATGCCCTGCTTTCATGTCCTCTTTTCATGATGTCTTTGGGCCAGGAGGCAAGGGGGGTGATGAGTGGCCGGAGGTGTCTCCTCATGTTAATCCGGCCAGACAACTTCAGTTCACTGTTCAGTCTCCCTGCAGAACCTGCAGAGGCTGCCATCCTGCCCTTCCAAGCAGAGAACATATGTTCATCCTAAGGACCTGCGGAGGGAAGAGTGTTGATGGAAATGGGCACCTGCTAGCAGTTCCTCTGATGGGGTGATGGAAGTGTCCTTCCTTCATCATTGAGTTCCCCCACGTGTGTGCGCTGACCTCTGAGTAAAACGTCAGTAGTTCGGGTATGTGTGGCGGTCAAGGTTCATCCTGCTTATTGGACAAAAAATTCATTTTTAGATTTTTAAATATTTTATTGTTTCAAAATGCAGTCCTCAGCTAGTGAAGGAGAGATTCTTAGAGGATGTGTTAAATGAACTTAAAAGAATACATTGTAATTAAAATGTTTTCCTGTATGAAAGGACAGTTTTGCTCAAGGTGGTCAAACCTGACCCTGCAACCACGTCTACACCATTTATTGCATATCAGCTGTTGGTACAACAGTGCTGCTCTCGACAGATCATCCAACAGCTAGTGGCGTTCAGTGATGAGCCGTTATTACCATACCCCAAGGTTCCAGATGCGCTGGGGAAGCTCTGCGTCCTGTTACAGGTCTACACACTGTTTGGGCTGCTCTCCTCCATGTGTCTGTTTTGTCTGGAGCCAGTGGACTTTCACTGATTTCAGACATCAGAGGCTCACAGAGGAAATATGGGATGCCGTAAGGCTTAGACTCAGAACTGGCCCAGTGTCGGTCACTTCAGTCACCTCGTGAAGTCTTGTGTGGCAGAATCACTTGGCAGAGGGCATAGGTACACAGCGAGGGTGAAAAGTTGAGAACAGTCTTGCAGTGCACCATTCTGTGCTTATTTAGTCTGCATGTAATTTGCTAAGCACCTGTCATAAGCCTTGTTTGGTTCTCCGTCAAAAACAGGACAAAATTCCACGCCAGTCTTTTCCAAAACTTCCAGCGTCTTAGGTGACTTAATAAGGTTTTGGGGTAAAAGTAGAGTAGGTATTTAGCAAAAGTATACACAAAGTTAGAAGTGGAATTTAGAAACATGAGAATGATCAATGCTGAGAATCATTTCCATCATTGTGTGGTCTTTGTTACTGTAGCCATATCAACAGTCATGTTGATGAGTGCTGGTTGCAGACAAAAAGGATAAATGTTTCAGAGAGGACAAACATCTCCGTTGGTAACCATTTGCTCCCATCCTGGGTCTTGGTTGTTAATTTTGGTTATGTGACTGACTTGAGCTTGTGGAATAAAGTGAAGGAGGTTAACAAATCATCAGAAAGAGCCCTAAGATAGTAAAAAGAGAAATAGATGAGGATAAATTTTCATTTGGCATTTATTTCCCCAAAGATGTGGTCATACAGCAAACATTACAAGATTGACAATTGGGTAATAGGTGCATAACATGTCCAAACAGTTAAGCTGTTCTTCAGTTAACACCCAGCCCTGTAATGTCGTCTGGTCCTCCAGGTTTAAGAAGGATGTAGGAAATTTGGCTAAAGTCCAGAGAAACTGTAGAGATAACAATAATTTGTGAAATGATGCATCTGAAGAGCTTTATGGGGTTGGCATTATCTACCTAAATAAGAGCAGCTTGAAGGATATTCTTCTGGTGTACAGGGGTGGTTTTATCTGAGAGGGTAACCAGCTCCTCTCCATTTTAACCAGGAAGTGAAAAAAAAAAGGAAAAGGTTGACATTTCAGCATGTTCAAATTAAGCCAGACCTGCAGGAGAACTCCGTTCACGTGTTAGGTTTTGTAGTGGTGACTCAGCATTGTTTCCATGTTGTGGAGTATTTCTGCAGAAGGGATTTGCTCCTTAACTTTTAAATGGACAAAAAGCTTGTTCTCTTACTGGAGGTCATGTATTATTCTCCCTGGAGGCAGGGAGTCTGAACCTTTATGAGAATCTGTTTCTGGATGTTGAGGGGAAAAAGTGGGCTTGTGCACAGTGTTTTTGGATTGCCGGATGAGGCAATGAAGGTGATACCCTTTAGTCTGATTCCATCACCTCGTTATCCTGGGAAGGCCGTAATCCACTCAATCTGAGTGGGTAACCTGTGGGTCTGTATGTAAAGAGTCTTTTAGAACTTAAATTTCTCTGGGAAATGGAAGGTACACTTTCCCAATTAATTTATAAGCTGGATATGGTAGGAGATCATTTAAGGGTTCTCCGGGGGGGGGGTTCTTTTCTCTGTATATTTTAAAGTAGGGGGGTTTATATAAAGGCATAAAGGCCTCTTATATTAGAGCTAAAGCTCAAAACTCCTCTGTGCATCTCAAATACACGTTTACAATGTCTTTCTTCCCTATTTAAAATAAAATTCAAAATTTAACAAGGGAAGTGGCAAATTCCTTGCGTTGTTTTCTACTTAACCCTCAATTACCGTATATCATACTCCAAGATTGTTTTCTTAAATTTGCAGTAATATAGATTATTGAGTTTATGTCTCATCATATAATCCGAAGTTTGAGAAGTCTGCAACAGTACATGAAACCTTAGTAAAATATGATTTTTTACACATGGGAAGGAAGGAACAATAAGCGGTGAATAAGAGGGCACAAAAAGGAAGCATTTGGTGTGGTGGAGAGGGTGCGAGTGCAGGAAACCTAGGGTTTAGTTTCTCCACCAGTAGTTGTGTGACCTTCTGTGAGTCACTTAACAACATGTCTTGGTTTTTCCATCTGTGAAATAAAAGACTTGGATTAGGTCTTATGTTACTTCTCAATTCTGAAAAGACCTTTGATCCATGGTTAAACCTTTCTTGGGGAAGATGCCTTTGTTTTCTTGAAAATCCTCTCAAAGGATGAGTTTTTATTCAGCTTAACTGAATGGTCCTCATGTTAGTTAAGGATAGTGTGTTGACTTCTGAATCCAGAGTCACTAGTTAATGAGCATTTGGACCATCTGTCCCACTCCTGTGCTCTCAGACCATGTGGCTAATTAATTATGGCGTCTTTTCCTCTTGTGCCCAAACTCTGCCTCAGAATCCTTCTCATCACAGCCTGGCACTACCAGGGGAGTAGAGTCGGCTCCTGAGATGAAACCTCTTTACTTTCCCTGGCCCATTGTGTGTAGACCTCTGAAGTTGTGGGGGTGGGGACAGTGGGGTCTAAGAGAAATAGACACCCGTCTGAAAGACCTTGCAGTCCAGAGAGACTGTCTCGGAAGTGTGAGAAACCGTGGGGTAGTCATCGTGGGCAGGAGTTAAGTCTGGATTTTCATCAAGACGTTTTCAGTCACTCTAATGGCCCTGTTTTAACTATGCCGTTTCATACTGTGGGTATAGAGAATGCTGTGGAAGAGAGGTTGAAGCGATTTAAGGCATTAGACTTTTCAACAAATACATATTTGAAAGTCCATAGTCTTTGGCATAGTCATTTTGTGTTGGCTCCGATCTGAGGCTATTTGTAATTTACAGCATGTGACATTAGCCTTTTGAACCTAATAGTTTCAAAGCCATCCAAGCTTTGGGAATTGTCATTTAGTGCCCTGGATAGCTCTCTGCTCTGAGCATCTTTGAGGACTAGGCTGGGAGTGGGTGTGGAGATGGGGGTAATTCTGTATTTGGTGACACAGAGAAGGAAATAGTTTTTATATGTGTATATGCGCATATTAGAAGCATAATGTATGTGTAATTTCCGTGTATTTTAGAAGGCATATATTACTCTACATGTACCCTATTTGAAATTTATGGTAAGAATATGGCAAAGGAGAAAAATGTATTGACATCTGGTGTTTCATTGTATTCATAAAAGGCTGTTGTCAAATCATTGACTTTTTACAATGAAAGAAAATGTCCCTAGTGATGGAGTATCAGGGTTTCTGGTTGAATCTTTAGAATGCGAGCAGAACTGGGCTCATCTCTGTTCCCCAGCTCAGTTATTCACAAAGGTCCTTTTCTAGGTGACATATCATGTTGTATTCCAAAGTACACTTTCTTTTAATTTACAACTTAATTTTCAACCTAATTCAGAAGATTGATACTATAATGCTATTTGCAGAAGTATTGAAATGTCAGTAAGTTTTATTGTAGTAATAAAGAGTATTCCATATATCACACACTCTATAGGGATCCTTGATTTTTGCATAGATCTTCACAGCAACAACCAGTGGCTAAATGCTGGCAATCATTAATTTTTAAAGAAGACATGGTTATGATGAGTTGAGGAATTAAGGCTGGTGGTGAAGAATGAACTTTAATTTTTTTGACAGATTTTTTTTGTGTGTGTGGTTGCATACTAAGGTGAGGCGACAGCAAGATTATAAAAAATGGCCCAAATCCCAGGTTCCTAATACTTAAAATGCTGTCTGCTCATAAAAAGGTTTCAGTTAGGGAGAGGCTATCTTTGAGCTCCCTGTAACAAATGGGTATCAGTGGCCCATGAAATAATCAATGCCACTAATCCATCCTAGGGCCTGCCAATATGTTAATGGCCCTGGTGCATCGTTATTGCTACAAGACCATAAATCATTCTGGTACCAGAATGCATCGCTGTCGAGGCCTCAAACCCCTCGCCTGGAATAAAATGCTGCCTCCTAACAATTAATGTCCAAACATTTTGCAGCTCTGTGCCTTGATTGTTTTCAGATGCTAAAAAAGTAAGTAGGACAGATTGTAAATCAATAAAACTATAAGACAAAGTGTTTTAATAATAGGAAGGTTCAGAGTAAATCATAGTTCTGTGTTTATTATTGCATTTGGGGTTATAAATAAAGAGTTACTTTCTACTACCCAGCAAGGCTGCTGAGTTAACATGGGGGACAAAGGCCAGGGCTAACTTCTCTGAATGGGGTTCCCTTTCCTTACGCCAACCTGAGAAGCCAAACCAGGCCAACCGGAACCACAAACTCTACTTTGTATTGGAGGGCAGTGTTGAGTATACAGTGGATCTGTTTTGGAGATAGTTCACTGAGGGTGTTTCCTGTTAGAAATCGTGAAAATAGCTCAGCATAAAATGGTTTCTTTGGCAGCATCAGTCTTCAAATAGCCAGGTTGGTGAGATTTCACGTGTGCGGTTATTTATTACCCTATGGTAACATAGGTGATGGAATAATTTTTACAATGGCAGCCAAGTTAGTTTGGGGTCCCTAGGAGCTTTTACTCATGTTTCTTTCCATTAAATTATCCAACCTGAGAGGTCGACTTGGGCCATATAGAAATACATTGCTGAACTGTAGGCAAACCTGAGAAGATCTTATTCAGGAAACAGAGTTGCATCCAATTGATCTACTTCCCTTTGGTCAGTGTCAATTTAGTCCCCTCTTGAAGGTGTGGAGAAGCACGATGGAAAGTCATTAACTCCACCTCGTAGAGACAAAGTTTATTTGTGCCCATTATGGTATTCCTTGTTCTACAGCTGTATTTTCGGCATGAGCCTCTGTGTATTCATGAAGGGTAGAGAGCCAGCCTGGAAAGGTGGGCTTGTCACTTGCTTGGGAGCCACAAACCAAAGGGCAGCAGCTTTTGGTGTTGACCACGAACTGGCTGGTGAGCTGTGTCGACTCAGTCTGGATTCCGACTATAAATGGAAGTGAGACATTGAACCCTGGCTGAGCCCGTTTCCTGTACCAGGTTGAGTGTGGTAAGGAACCAAGAACATAAACAACCAAATGGAAACCGTAGAATGTGGGGCTTGGGGGTACCTTTAGCTTTCAGTTAGGCCTATGATGTTGAAAAGACACCGTGTGCCCACACAAACACCCTGAAGTGTGGTGTTCCCAAACACACGTTCAGCCACTGTCATGTAGCAGGACACCCCTTTCGGGCACTTGTATGTCCCTAGCGCCCAGCTCTGATGGGTGTTCGTAGTTTATTTCGGTGCTCAGGAAATAACACAGGAAAAGGCCAGAAAAACAATGGCTCCGTATAGACAGAAAGACAATTAAAACTGATATGACTCTTAACAGAAGTGGCAAGAGCAGGCAGGATGGAAGTAATTTATTCAACGAATTGTCCAAATACATAAAATTGTACTGATGTATGGTGTAGCGGTGGGACAGTGGAAAATTTGATAGTTGTTTCCGTTGTATGAATTACTCAGACAGGATGCCTTTGTGAAGTATGGGGGTTTGTTTAATGTTCTGACAACAATTTAGATCCTGTTATGGTTATTGCAGTGTAATGCCATAGTAAAAATTGAACATGACACACCAGCAATTTATTATTTGTGTGTTTTTTAACCTTGAGTATCGGATTGTTTGTCCAAGCATATCCTTTGATTTGCTATGAAATTTATTGTTGATAAAAACAATCAGATTTCCATTAGAAGCAAAAAAAATTATTATTTTTTTGCCATGAACCATAGATTTAGGGGAAAAAATTCAAACTAGGCTACAGGACTTATGACAGGTAGACTCATGACATTATATGGTAATTCAGCATGAAAGAATAATTGTGACACTCTACTTGGTTGTGGAGTATAATCGTGCTGTGAGGTTCAATTCACTGAAAGGCCAAATTATCTTCAACTACATTAGTCTGACAACCTATAATGCTTTGCAGAGGCAATTTGTAGACGTTTCACAGAGTGCCAGCAAACAGGGCTCCCTATTATGCTACCCATTAACAAATTTGTGTAGTGAAAAAAGTAACTTTTCCATTTTCTTGACTGTTTTCAAGCTTTGCAACATAATAAATATCTAATAGTAGTATTTGCATTGCCATTTACTCTCTTAGTTTTAAAATTTACCTGAGGCATGGGAGGCAGCTAAGCAGCCTGAGAAATGTTGATAGTTTCTTGGACTTAAACAGTAGCACGATGCAGTGGAGAGAGCATGGCATTTGGGGGCAGGAGGCCTGGACTGTGGTCGGAATCCACCCCGAGACCTTTGTCTTGAAACTTTTTATGACCTTATTCACTTTGGACCTCAGTTGCCCCATCTCTGAGTTGGGGACTATAAGCCTCTTATCTAAGAATCTCTGTATGAGGGTTAAGGTAAGAGGTTCTAAGTATTGTTCCTAGCCACTGGGTAGACAATTTGGAGCCGTTTTGGAGTAGGGGACTCTCTCCCCTTTTGTACTGCTGATTTTAGGGAATGGAGCCACCGGATGGACAAGTGTGAGGCTCTCTCAGCCCTGTGATTGGGGTAGTATTTCCTCCTGAGTGTGTGGTGCTTGACTGTACCCGTCTGTAGATGCCTGTCTCCAGAAGAGAGCCCAGGGCCATGCCTGGGTTATCTGATTGTTATACTTTTATCATCATCTCAAATACAGAATAAGCACGTTTGCTTTTTTTTTAAAGGCTGAAAAAGCTACTCCTGTGCTGTAGATATTTACGGACACAGTATATTTGATGAACTTTAAAAAAAAACATGCTTCATAAATCACATTGGATGAGTCCCCCCCAAAAATGTTGGTTATGTACGCAGGTGTTTCTGCACGTGGGGACGTACAGAGCTGTATGGCTCAGTGTCCTAAATATTTAATAGGGTTTTACATTTTCGCCTGGATTTTGGGAACTGGAAGAATCCAGGCTCCTTTCTCCTAAAGGCCAGTGCCACTTGTATCTTAGTTCCTTAAACTTCTCCCTGTGATCCACTGCTTATTTCCTGAGGGTGGGCACTGCTGGATTAAAATGAGACCTACAGGAGTGATAGGCTTGCAGAGAAAGGCGAGGACAGCAGAAATGGCCCAAGGGGCCCTCCTCGTCTTTGTCCCCTCCAGCTCAAGGGGTTCTGTAAAGGGGTCTCACACCTTGGGAATGAATGGGCCTGGGGATAAATCAATCTTTCCATCTTCAGAAATTGATTTATAATTTATGATTTTAAGAATCGTCAAATTTTCTACACCGTTTCTGAGGAGGGGGTTGTGTGAATCACTCTGTATCACCCAGTGGGGTTCGTCCCCACATCAGAGACTGACCCTTCATTGTGACAGGTCATTAGGCCTCATACGTGCTGCTTTCAGAGGAGGTGATGGTTTTTCTAAAGGGTAGATTTGGATTCAGCCCTTCCTGTTAGAATCTGAGAGATGCACTGTCCTTTTGGTTGTTTCACTTGGTCTAAATTCTCAACCATTAAAAAAAAAAAGGAAGAAGAAATAGGATATTAATCTTAAGAGTCATTTCCAAGGACTCTACCCTTCTTGTCTGATTGGGTGGGAGGGTTTTTACTTGATCATTCAAGCTCTTTTTATTTTAGCAAAACCTAGGGAACATTTCTGTCCTCTTGGAATAGAGATGTTGAATCAGCGGTCCTCGGTTGACTATTTTCCCTTTGTACGTTGAAGAAAATATGTGGGTAGGTATCCCCTGCCCTGTGGCCCTATATGCTAGGGAGTTGGATTTCCAGTGTGTGGCTAATATCTCCAGAGGGGCTGTAAAGGAAGTGTAAGAAATTTAGTGCAATCAGTCAGCCTTACTGGAAACCTCACCTTGAAGTTTATATACTATGGAGGGTGAGTTAGTTATCCTCACTTTGGTACAAAGGATGGCCCGTGGGTAACATGCACTGGTGAACGCGGGCAGGGCCACGTGAACAGGAGAGACACTTAACAGTAAGCATGAGTGCAGTTAGGGTGGGAAAATTCACACGGAGAAGGAAGAAGTCGCAGGGAGGTTGTTGGGGAGTGGGGGTAATGGATTGTTTCCAAGGTCTGGAATCCCAGGGGTATAGTTAAGGACGAGCTGAGCGTTCACGTTTACGCATAACGCTCTCCAACCTAATTTCGGCTGAACCGTTGCTGACTTCCTTAGTGTTCGTTGGTCACCCACCTGCAGAAAGGGCATGGAGGGGGATGATTGTTGACTTTATGGTTATGGAACCCAGCTAATCGGTGCACCTGCTGGGCTGTAACTTGTTATGCCTGAGCAGTTCTTACACCAGGTCTTAAGATTTCTTACTAGCAAAAGAGAAAAACACTCATTTCTCATGACCCAAGGCCCCTACTGGGAAGGAAGCTCTCATCTCCCGTGGAGGGAAAACACAGTGACCCCTCCTGATACAGACCAGTAGAGCTCCTTAGCCGTGCTTTGGAAAACCACAGGGTTTCACAGCATGAACGTTCATGTAGCCCAGTACGATAAGCCTGCCACGGAATAGGAATAGGAGGCGTATTGCTTGCCGTGCTCTAGGAGTTTTGAGTCAACATTGGCAGCTCCTCACGCCCACAAGCTGGGGAGCCAGTTTTGGACACGATGATCCGCTTATAGTCATTCTTCATTTAGCACTGCAGTTACTTTCAGATGTGGAGGATATTTTCGTTCTGCAGGTTTTCTCAGGGTTGGATCACACAGGGTTCTAGTCCACATAGAGGCTGGCACATGGCACCTGGTAAGTACTACCTTACAAACTGCTTTGACCTTTGACGTTCCCGGTAAAGGTCCCTGGTTAATTTTGCACTGTGCGCTGCCTGCTGCACTAGCTCTGCGCTACCTTTCCATCCTTGAATAAATCTGTGAACAAGGTCCCTTGCATTCAGGTTCTAGCTTGCTTCTCTGGTATTTATCTTTGCCATCCTTTACCCGATTTCTCTCTGTGCTGACTCTGTGAGCGTGTTTCTGTGGGATGGAATCTCAATCAGTTAAAAAAGCGTAGGAGATAGGAAAGGTCAGCACGACAAATCTGTCCTCTGAGCGTCTGCATGTGTATTTGGGTAGCTGAGCTCAGCTGACCACGGAAGACAAATAGGAAATGTGGAGGTGCTACCTCACCAGCCTTAAAGTTGAAAACAAAATATCTACTGAGAGAAATAGGAGTGTTAGGGCATCATATTAGAAATTCAGGAGAAGAGATAACATTCTTTTCTTCATTTGGAAAGGTCACAGGCTTTATTTGCAGTAAGACATGCATACGGTTATAGCTTGCTTTTATTTTCTCTTTTAAAATGTGTATTATATGCCCACACCATGTTTATGTTACGATTGCTTATTTTAACCAGCAAGCAGTCTTTAACGTGACAATGCAAAAAAAATCTTCAAATGTGATTTTAGCGAGTTATTTTACATAACAAGAGACTTATGATAATCTGTGGGTGTTTCTGTTTCTCTCGGTTAATTTCTTTTCTATTTTTATTTTGTGGAATTGAAAAAGGACATTTCTAGTGACGGTATAAAGCTCTTCTAATTTAATTTTATTGTTGTATACCTGTCTCCACTAAAAATGCAAATGTCTGTTAGAAGCTGTGTCTTCCATTTCATTCTCCTTCATAGACGGGTTTGTTTCTCCGAGTTACCTGTTTTTTGGCGGGGGGTGAGGAAACATTTGACTCAAATTTGCAGTTAAGGCCACCTTTGAGTTTTTTCCCTTAAAAAGAGGGAAAAGGGAAAGGTAACATATTTTTTTGAATGTCTGCTATAAGCCAGATAATAACTTATACATTATTTCATTAAATTTTCATAATAACCCTCTGAGGATGTTGTGATCCCAGTTTCACAGATGAGGAAACTGAGGTTTAGAGAGGTGAAATGACTGTCCAGAAGACACACATCCAGCAGTCAGTGAAACTTGGAGGGAGATGTTGGTCTGACTCCAAAGCCTGTGCTTTTTTTCCATGACACCAAACTACACAATCTTCCTCCTAAACACACAACTTCTCTTGCTACCATAGTAAGAGACCCTAAATGACAATAACCCATCATTCCAAAAAGTGGTAGGGACTATACATATAACCTTTCATAAGAAATTACCACTGTCCTTAAAAAATTCTTGAATGTCTTTGAACATGTATCAATATTATGTGCCTAGTTCTTTCTGTACTTGGAGCAGTAGTGTGTGTGTGTGTGTGTGTGTGTGTGTGTGTGTGTGTGTGTGTGTGTGTGTGTTTAGGATGCTGATACAGAGAGAGTGGAAACTTGAAAATAGGGTCCATGTCCTCAAGAAGGGCAGATGAGACGAATCTGAAACTTGAATGGTGAACATCAGTTGATGAAGAAGCCTAAGTTAAGGGTTGGGTCAGGATGCAGGTGCTGTAATAGCTCAGAAGAGAGGGAGCCCTGCCGAGCGGTAATGTGGTAGCAACCCGGAGACTTGACCAGAGCCTTAGAAAAGAGCGTCATGTGTTACAGCCTGCAAATGGAGTGGCTCTGTTTCTGGGGCTGGGATGCTTTAAGCCTATGTGGACAAAGTGATGTAGTGAGATAGTGGCTACTGGGGGTGAAGTGTGTATTTTGGGGTAGTTGGAGAGGTAGGTATGTATGTGTATGTGTGAGGCCAGGGTGGTGGTGGGCTCCCCCACTCCCCCCATCCTTGGTACACCAGCCATGCTGAGCACCTCTCAATTTGTCTAAGTGCCACCTACCTTCTCACCTCTGAGCCTCTGTACCTATTGCTTTCTCTAGCTGACTGCTGTTTATTGCCCTGCAGGTCTAAGCTAAAATGTCCTTTCCTCTGGGAAGGCTTTCCTGATTTCCCCATTAGGTCTGGTTCTTCTGCTGTGTGTTCCCTTAGCCTTCTCTATTCCCCCATCATAGCACTGATTACATTTTATTTTAACGATTCTTGTAATTGTCTCTCTCACTAGACAGTAAGCTCCAGTGAAGGGAGGACAGTTAGCAAAGGGTCAGGCACATAGATTGTAGATGAGCAAATCATTTTTGAATGAGTTAATGAATGAGTGAACATGTTTAAATTTTCTTGGTCAACTACTGAAAGCCAGGTTGTTCCATGTGTCCATTGAAGTCAGAAGGAAGATTCATTTGTTGTTGCTGTGGCAGAGTAGGGCATAGTCCCCAAATGAGACAGATTTGTCATCAGGTCCTCAGGTTTATCCTTCAGTGTCCTCTCAGGAGTTTAATCCAGGTCCTGGAATGGGAGCTCCTGGTGTGAGCTAGTGGATTCTAGAATTGCTCAAGCACCCTCAGCAATTTGATTGTGGCCACAGAGACCAAAAGTGTGTTGTTTTGTTGGGGTGGGAGGGGCAGGCAGAAAAACCAAGTCATGGAAAACAAGGGTGGCAGGGGGTTTATGTGTACGGGTGGTGTTAACTTCTCTGGGCCCTCTGACGTCTCTGGTAATGTGTCATGACTGAACAAGGACAGAACACTGTAGATTGGCCCATGCCAAGTAAAGTGATGGGATGAACCCTCAATCTCGTGTGTCTGGCTGCTTTATAACCCAGCCCAGTGCTAGCCTAACTTTCTCATAACACACCACTAAAAATGTCCTTTCATATTCTGCTTGAAAGCCACCATGACCCCAGCATCATATTGGTAGTGACTGAATTTAATGACATAGACGTTTTCCTTTTTGAGGTGATATGGACTCAAGTTGTTCCTTAGAGCACTGTCTTTCTCTTATTCACACTAAGATTGATCTTGTTCTAGGAGCTTTCTATAGTCTGTCTTGTAGGCTCTTAGAGCTCTGTTTATGCCTCCCTATTTAGTGTCTCCAAGGATAATTGTGTGTTGCTTCCTCCACCATTGACCCATTAACAGATGCGGAGTGGCCATGGCCCCGTCACTCACCCCTTTAGGCCGGCGATGACTTGTCCCTCCCCACCCCACGTGGTACAGACGTTGGACATCCTATTCTGGGTGGGCTGCTCTAGCCCCCTGAGGACTACTAAGGTGAGTCTTTCCAGCTCATTGTAAATGCATCCTGTCGGGACCAGACAGAGAGTCAGTCCCGCTGCAGTCCAGGTGGATTGCCATCTATTGCTTCTCTCTTATCTCCTCAGCCTGTCACTCCATCATAGAAGGAAATTAAATTGGCTTGGCATGGTTGTTCTTCCAGAACTTGCTAATTGTTCCCCATACCTTGGACTTCTCTAGGTGATTGCAAATTGATTGCCTTATGATTTATACACCAGAGCTGCAAACTTTCCTTTTGAGACTTGAGTTTCTTACACAGGTCTTGAGCCTGGAACCTTTTTTTAAAAGAAAGAAAATGAATTCATTTCTTCTTTCTATATAAAATTAAATATATGGGAGACTTGTTGGGAAGGGGACAATGGAAAAAAAAAAAAGTCCAAGCCTACCTCTGCTCATACTAATCTATACTTTTTAGCAGTTATTTTTGAGAGAGTGATTTATTTACACTGACAGCTTGTTACTTATGGTAGCTGCTGCCAGCTTCTGAAGTAATCTGATAACGTCAAGATGTGAAGGGAAGCTATAGGCTTTGCCTTGACTGACTTGCTATAAATCATGTACATTGCTGGTGTCTATACAAGGATGCTTGGGTTGATACTGATGGAAATACAAATCAAATACAACACATAGTAACCCAGTTCAGAGCTAGAGATTTTGGATTAAGCCTATTGGATTCATATTTTTAAGTGAAACAGAGCAGACATATACCGGGTTGTGTATTGAAACTTCAAAACTGTCTATTCTGTTAACTTCAAGGACAACGGCTGCCTTTGAAATGGAAGTACAAAGAGGTGGGCGATTGCATATTTTTGTTTCTTTATTCATTCAACAACCACTTGTTGAGCACCTACTACAATATATATCAGACAAGCAAAAGGCATGTCACTACTTTATCTTTTTCCTGTAAATTTTTTGGCTTATGTAAGCTTCATGAGGGTAGAGCTTTGTCTTGGTCATCACCCAGTTCTTAAAATAGTGTTTGGCTCACAGTAAGTTTTCAATAAGTATTTGTTGAATGAGAATTAGGAAGCTCAGAGTCTGAATATTAGTGCTGTCAAAATCTGGAGGTTACTCACCAGGAGCAAAGAGTCATTCCCATTTATGGACTCTCTATGGAGTCCTCTCTAGTCCTTCCTATAGATTTCTGGTAAAACATCTTTCATACTGTAATGTAATTATTGGTTTATATGTTGGTCTCTTCAACTACAGCACAAGCTCTGTCTAATAAGGCAGAAACCATGTCTCATTAACTTGGACTTCCCAGTGCCTGGCACATGGATGGCACCAAATAATTGCTATAGGCAAGGTATGCTACAATTCTTTTTTTTTTTAACATCTTTATTGGGGTATAATTGCTTTACAATGGTGTGTTAGTTTCTGCTTTATAACAAAATGAATCAGCTATACATATACATATATCCCCATATCTCCTCCCTCTTGCGTCTCCCTCCCACCCTCCCTATCCCACCCCTCTGGTTGGTCACGAAGCATCGAACTGATCTCCCTGTGCTATGTGGCTGCTTCCCACTAGCTATCTATTTTACATTTGGTAGTGTATATATGTCCATGCCACTCTCTCACTTTGTCCCATCTTCCCCTTCACCTTCCCTGTGTCCTCAAGTCCATTCTCTATGTCTGCATCTTTGTGCCTGTCCTGCCCCTAGGTTCTTCAGAACCTTTTGTTTTTTTTGATTCCATATATACGTGTTAGTATACGGTATTTATTTTTCTCTTTTTGACTTACTTCACTCTGTATGACAGTCTCTAGGTCCATCCACCTCACTACAAATAACTCAATTTTGTTTCTTTTTTATGGCTGAGTAATATTCCACTGTATATGTGTGCCACATCTTCTTTATCCATTCATCTTTCGGTGGACAGTTAGGTTGCTTCCGTGTCCTGGCTATTGTAAACAGAGCTGCAATGAACATTGTGGTCCATGACTCTTTTTGAATTATGGTTTTCTCAGGGTATA
>NC_041233.1:27039465-27039829 GCF_002837175.3 Physeter macrocephalus | reverse complement strand
TCTCCCATTCTGAGGGTTGTCTTTTGGTCTTGTTTATGGTATCCTTTGCTGTGCAAAAGCTTTTAAGTTTCATTAGGTCCCATTTGCTTATTTTTATTTTTATTTCCATTTCTCTAGGAGGTAGGTCAAAAAAGATGTTGCTGTGATTTATGTCATAGTGTTCTGCCTATGTTTTCCTCTAAGAGTCTGATGGTGTCTGGCCTTACATTTAGGTCTTTAATCCATTTTGAGTTTCTTTTTGTGTATGGTGTTAGGAAGTGTTCTAATTTCATTCTTTTAAATGTAGCTGTCCAGTTTTCCCAGCACCACTTATTGAAGAGCTGTCTTTTCTCCATTGTATATTCCTGCCTCCTTTATCAAAGAT
>NC_041233.1:27035476-27039423 GCF_002837175.3 Physeter macrocephalus | reverse complement strand
AGATTGCTTTTGCTATTTGGGGTCTTTTGTGTTTCCATACAAATTGTGAAATTTTTTTTTCTAGTTCTGTAAAAAATGCTAGTGGTAGTTTGATAGGGATTGCATTGAATCTGTAGATTGCTTTGGGTAGTAGAGTCATTTTCACAATGTTGATTCTTCCAATCCAAGAACATGGTATATTTCTCCACCTATTTGTATCATCTTTAATTTCTTTCATCAGTGTCTTATAGTTTTCTGCATACAAGTCTTTTGTCTCCTTAGGTAGGTTTATTCCTAGATATTTTATTCTTTTTGTTGCAATGGTAAATGGGAGTGTTTTCTTAATTTCACTCTCAGATTTTTCATCATTAGTGTATAAGAATGCCAGAGATTTCTGTGCATTAATTTTGTATCCTGCTACTTTACCAAATTCATTGATTAGCTCTAGTAGTTTTCTGGTAGCATCTTTAGGGTTCTCTATGTATAGTATCATGTCATCTGCAAACAGTGACAGCTTAACTTCTTCTTTTCCTATTTAGATTCCTTTTATTTCTTTTTCTTCTCTGATTTCTGTGGCTCAGACTTCCAAAACTATGTTGAATAATAATGGTGAGAGTGGACAACCTTGCCTTGTTCCTGGTCTTAGAGGAAATGGTTTCAGTTTCTCACCATTGAGAACAATGTTGGGTGACGGCTTCTCATATACTGCCTTTATTATGTTGAGGTAAGTTCCCTCTGTGTCTACTTTCTGGAGGGTTTTTTAATAAATGGGTGTTGAATTTTGTCAAAAGCTTTTTCTGCATCTATTGAGATGATCATATGGCTTTTCTCCTTCAATTTGTTAATATGGTGTATCACATTGATTGATTTGTGTGTATTGAAGAATCCTTGGATTCCTGGGATACACCCCACTTGATCATGGTGCATGATCCTTTTAATGTGCTGTTGGATTCTGTTCACTAGTATTTTGTTGAGGGTTTTTGCATCTGTGTTCATCAGTGATATTGGCCTGTAGTTTTCTTTCTTTGTGACATCTTTGTCTGGTATTGGTATCAGGGTGATGCTGGCCTCGCAGAATGAATTTGGGAATTTTCCTCCCTCTGCTATATTTTGGAACAGTTTGAGAAGGATAGGTGTTAACTCTTCTCTAAATGTTTGATAGAATTTGCCTGGGAAGCCATCTGGTCCTGGGCTTTTGTTTGTTGGAAGATTTTTAATCGCAGTCTCAATTTTAGTCCTTGTGATTGGTCTGTTTATATTTTCTGTATCTTCCTGGTTCAGTCTCGGAAGGTTGTGCTTTTCTAAGAATTTGCCCGTTTTTTCCAGGTTTTCCATTTTATTGGCATACAGTTGCTTGTAGTAATCTCTCATGATCCTTTGTATTTCTGCAGTGTCAATTGTTACTTCTCCTTTTTCATTTCTAATTCTATTGATTTGAGTCTTCTCCTTTTTTGATGAATTTGGCTAATGGTTTATAAATTTTGTGTATTTTCTTAGCCATCTGGTCCTGGGCTTTTGTTTGTTGGAAGATTTTTAATCGCAGTCTCAATTTTAGTCCTTGTGATTGGTCTGTTTATATTTTCTGTATCTTCCTGGTTCAGTCTCGGAAGGTTGTGCTTTTCTAAGAATTTGCCCGTTTTTTCCAGGTTTTCCATTTTATTGGCATACAGTTGCTTGTAGTAATCTCTCATGATCCTTTGTATTTCTGCAGTGTCAATTGTTACTTCTCCTTTTTCATTTCTAATTCTATTGATTTGAGTCTTCTCCTTTTTTGATGAATTTGGCTAATGGTTTATAAATTTTGTGTATTTTCTTAAAGAACCAGCTTTTAGTTTTATTGATCTTTGCTATTGTTGCCTTCATTTCTTTTTCATTTATTTCTGATCTGATCTTTATGATTTCTTTACTTCTGCTAACGTTGGAGTTTTTTGTTCTTCTTTCTCTAATTGCTTTAGGTGTAAGCTTAGGTTGTTTATTTGAGATGTTTCTTGTTTCTTGAGGTAGGATTCTATTGCTATTAACTTCCCTCTTAGAACTGCTCTTGCTGCATCCCATAGGTTTTGGGTTGTCATGTTTTTATTGTCATTTTTTTCTAGGTAATTTTGGATTTCCTCTTGGATTTCTTCAGTGATCTCTTGGTTAATAAGTAGTGTATTGTTTAGCCTCCATGTGTTTGTATTTTTTACAGATTTTTTCCTGTAATTGATATCTGGTCTCATAATGTTGCGGTCGGAAAAGATACTTGATACAATTTCAGTTTTCTTAAATTTACCAAGGCTTGATTTGTGACCCAGGATATGATCTATCCTGGAGGATGTTCCATAAGCACTTGAGAAGAATGTGTATTCTGTTGTTTTCAGATGGAAGGTACTATAAATATGAATTAAGTCCATCATGTTTAATGTATCATTTAAAGCTTGTGTTTCCTTCTTTATTTTCATTTTGGATGATCTGTCCATTGGTGAAACTGGGGTGTTAAAGTCCCCTACTATGATTGTGTTATTGTTGATTTCCCCTTTTATGGCTGTTAGCATTTGCCTTATGTATTGAGGTGCTCCTATGCTGGGTGTGTAAATATTTACAGTTGTTATGTCTTCTTCTTGGATTTGATCCTTGATCATTATGTAGTGTCCTTCTTTGTCTCTTGTAATAGTCTTTGTTTTAAAGTCTATTTTTTCTGATATGAGAATTGCTATTCCAGCTTTCTTTTGATTTCCATTTCCATGGAATATCTTTTTACATCCCCACACTTTCAGTCTGTATGTGTCCCTAGGTCTGAAGTGGATCTCTTGTAGAGAGCGTATTTATGGGTCTTGTTTTTGTATCCATTCAGCCAGTCTGTGTCTTTTGGTGGGAGCATTTAATCTGTTTACATTTAAGGTAGTTATCGATATGTATGTTCCTGTTACCATTTTCTTAATTGTTTTGGGTTTGTTACTGTAGGTCTTTTCCTTCTTTTGTGTTTCCTGCCTAGAGAAGTTCCTTTAGCATTTGTTGTAAAGCTGCTTTGGTGGTGCTGAATTCTCTTAGCTTTTGCTTGTCTGTTAAGGTTTTAATTGCTCCATCAAATCTGAATGAGATACTTGCTGGAAAGAGTAATCTCGGTTGTAGGTTTTTTCCCTTTCATCACTTTAAATATGTCTTGCCACTCCCTTCTGGCTTGCAGAGTTTCTGCTGAAAGATCAGCTGTTAACCTTATGGGGATTCCCTTGTATGTTGTTTGTTGTTCTTCCCTTGCTGCTTTTAATATTTTTTCTTTGTATTTAATTTTTGGTAGTTTGATTAATATGTGTCTTGGCATGTTTCTCCTTGGATTTATCCTGTATGGGACTCTCTGTGCTTCCTGGATTTGATTGACTATTTCCTTTCCCATATTAGGGAAGTTTTCAACTATAATCTCTTCAAATATTTTCTCAGTCCCTTTCTTTTTCTCTTTTTCTTCTGGACCCCTATAATTCGAATATTGGCATGTTTAATGTTGTCCCAGAGGTCTCTGAAACAGTCCTCAATTCTTTTCATTCTTTTTTCTTTATTCTGCTCTGCAGTAGTTATTTCTCCTATTTTATCTTCCAGGTCACTTATCTGTTCTTCTGCCTCAGCTATTCTGCTATTGATTCCTTCTAGAGAATTTTAAATTTCCTGTATTGTGTTGTTCATCATTTTGGATCATCTTTACTATCATTACTCTGAATTCTTTTTCAGGTTGACTGCCTAATTCCTCTTCATTTGTTTGGTCTGGTGGGTTTTTACCTTGCTCCTTCATCTGCTGTGTGTTTCTCTGTCTTCTCATTTTGCTTAACTTACTGTGTTTGGGGTCTGATTTTTGCAGGCTGCAGGTTCGTAGTTTCCGTTGTTTTTGGTGTCTGTCCTCAGTGGCTAAGGTTGGTTCAGTGGGTTGTGTAGGCTTCCTGGTGGAGGGGACTGGTGTCTGTGTTCTGTTGGATGAGGTTGGATCTTGTCTTTGTGGT
>NC_041233.1:27014894-27035438 GCF_002837175.3 Physeter macrocephalus | reverse complement strand
TGTAGGCTTCCTGGTGGAGGGGACTGGTGTCTGTGTTCTGGTGGATGAGGCTGGATCTTGTCTTTCTGGTGGGCAGGAGCACGTCCGGTGGTGTGTTTTGGGGTGTCTTTGACCTTAGTGTGATTTTAGGCAGCCTCTGTGCTAATGGGTGGGGTTGTGTTCCTGTCTTGCTAGTGTTTTGGCATAGAGTGTCCAGCACTGTAGCTTGCTGGTCGTTGAGTGGAGCTGGGTCTTAGCGTTGAGATCAAGATCTCTGGGAGAGCTTTTGCCGTTTGATATTACGTGGAGCCGGGAGGTGTCTGGTGGACCAGTGTCTTCAACTCGGCTCTCCCACCTCAGAGGCACAGGCCTGACACCTGGCCGGAACACCAATACCCTGTCAGCCATATGGCTTTCTCTTGTGTGTCACAGTCCAGAGGAAGATGGCGTGACAGTAGCTGTCATTATGGTGTTCCAGTTCCCCTCTGCTGAGTCAAGGGCAGTGAGAAAGGGGAAATCCGTAGCATCCATAGTGCTGCCGGGAAAGCCCACTGGGGTCCCCGGGAAAAATATGATGGAATCTAGGTGATAAGGTCTACCTTCCTTTGTGCTTAGTCTCGTTTCACTTGTCTATAGAAGCCGCGTGCAGAAGTCTTGCCCCTAACATGTTGTATTAGCATTCCCAGCATAGAAACGCTGTGCTGGATACTTTGGTGGCTGTGTGCCTATGCTACAATTCTTATGAAATTAACTACCTATATCTCTGGATTTTCACATGTACATAATGACATTGAAAAAAGATCTAAAGTATATACACTGCTAAAAGCCAACAGTGCTCATCTTACCAAGTTCTAGAAGAGATGAATTTTATGCCATTCCTTTTGTTTACTGCTTTTTCTAATTTTTCTAGATTATGTATTACCTGTGAACTCAACTAATAGTAAAGGGGAAATCATTTAGGTTTCCATATGAAGAGATGAATTTCTGAGGGTGTGTGTGTGTGTGTGTGTGTGTGTGTGTGTGTAATCAATTTTTAATCAGTTGGGTCAACCCAATGCATCAAGAGAGTTTGCTGAATAATGGAGTCCTTTAGTAAATGGAGCACCTACTCGCAAATGTTTCTTTCGTAGAAATCTGGACACTTAACTATTGGGTTTGCTTAAAGGGAGGCATACCTGTGTTGAATAGGAAGCATGCATTAACGTGGAGTGTTAAACCATGGGGAGAAACACTGGGAATGGTCAGATTTATTCCTAACATTTACAGATTCTTGGGCGAGAGTACAAATGGAAGCCCACATACCATGTGTCTAAATAGTTACGAATCAAACTAAAAATGCTAAATAAAATGTTTCATCTTCTTGTTATGAAAAATATACTTTCATTAATGACTTGAAATTCTAGATTTCAATTTAGAATTTTTCACCTCCTTGGGGTTTTAAACTGGAACATGGCAGCATGGGCATAGCCTGCCCTGGGAGCAGCGCCCATGCCCCTTCTTTCTGTATCCCCTGGCTCTGGCTTGTTTTGTAAGGAGCCTCTTGCACCTATGTCTGTATACACCTGCATGCCCACACTGCATATCCATCTTCAGCTCATCATAAACAACCATATCTCAGGTTAAGGTTGGACAGTGGTTTACTTTTGTAGAATGGATCAGGGATGTGCAGTCCGTAGAAGTGTGCTCTGGGTCATCTGGGCAGAGAGTTTCAGAGTTCTCGGTGTCCACAATGCATCTTAGAAGGTAGAAGGTGTAGTCTGGCATGTTCCTAGGCTTTGTGAGGGGGTGGGCACAGCCTAAAGAAGGCTGAAGCTGGCTCAGGGAAGGGGTCTCCTCCAGCTCAGGCCTAGGAGTGGTGCTGCCAGTGATAAAGACATGCACTGGAAAACTACTGCTTCATGGCTCCCAGTCTAAGGACAAACCCATGCTTCCTGAATCACAGGCACAAAGATCACCTTCGATTTGGACCAGTGTTAATAACCCAGTGGTCTCAAATTTCAACATGTGTAAGAACCTCTCGGGAATGGATTAAAATGAACACTTGGTCTATGCTTTGATGAACTGCTGATGCCCCATGAATAATTGTGACAGCCATGCTCAGGCCACTACCAAATACCCAACTTTGAAGAGAACATGCATGGAAGGTACTTAGCACAATGGTAAGCTCTTAATAATTGGTAGCTGCCATTATTGTTATTATTCTTACAATGATTATGAATTGATTCCCATGTCTTACCATCCAAGAAAGGCCAGCTAGGTTGTGTAATTTTCTCTTGTTGAGTGAGAACTGAGAAGGAGTTTGTGTGTTTCACATTTGTCACTGTCGTGCTTATCTGTCATCATCAGGTGAACTGTTTCCAGCCTATAAACATGTTATTCATCTGCTTTCCCTAACTTCATGAGCAAGCTCTCTTAGCCTTTCTATTTTAGTGCTACAATTTGACTTGGTTTTCTCATACAGGGTGAACAAAAATTAGTGGCACTTTCTTTTTTAGATGCCTGTGATTGGGGCAGAATGAGGGGGGATGTGTTAGTTTCTTACCTTGAAGTTTAGTTACTCTTGCCTTGCTTTTGCTAGAAAGAAAAAAAAAAGTGCAAGGGAAGTTCTTTCCTCAGGAGTTATTAAAGAGAAGGCAAACATATTCCCCTCAAGAAACAGACTCACCTTTTAATGTCCCATATCTTTAAGGAGGGTTGGGGTGGGTGGAGGAGGATAGGATGATGGAGATAACCAGAGCTCTCTGTATACCATTGGATTTGTCATTCCAAAGTAGCTGATGGCTCATGAGGCCTAAGGGAGGTGCAGAAATGGACTTTCGTTGTTCATATTCTACTTGGAAATGGGAATTTTCAAGAAGGCAACTTCTCAGACACTTCCCCTTCAGGATTCTTACCTTTGCCTGGGGCTGACTCTGCCCTGTGTAGTGTCCAAGCGACACAAAGGAGAGGGTTTCTGGATTTACATGTTCGTAGAGGAGCCCAAGATAGGCGGCTCATTCTTCTTCTGACCGTCTAGGCCTGGGGTATTTTGTTGTCTTCTACTTTCCCACTGTGTCAAATGTTATATTTGGTTTGTCTAGATGGTATGAATCTGGAGGAATAAGAAAAAAATTGAAAATAATAGGACTGAGCCCAAAGTGGAAAATATCCAGTGGTTATTGAGAAAACAAGATCATACACATGGGGATAGAGAGAGCAACCACCAGGGCCATGTTGGAGAGATAAAGAAGAATTGCCAACCTCCAAGATTCCCTACGATGTTGTTTGGTCTCTGGTGAAGAGTGAGAAGTCATATGATGAGTACTGAGGAGAGTTGGACTATGGTCCTAAATATACCACTTCTGCTCTAGGTCTCATTTTCCTCTTTGTTGAGACTAGGGTATCTTTCATTTCCTTTCAGCTCTTAAGAATGTTATTCTTTTTTAAAAAAAAAAAAGTTAATTTAATTAATTTATTTTTGGCTGCATTGTGTCTTTGTTGCTGCACGCAGGCTTTCTCTAGTTGCAGTGAGTGGGGGCTACTGTTCGTTGTGGGGCACAGGCTTCTCGCTGCGGTGGCTTCTCTTGTTGCGGAGCATGGGCTCTAGAAGCATGGGCTTCAGCAGTTGTGGCATGCGGGCTCAGTAGTTGTGTCTCACGGGCTCTAGAGCACAGGCTCAGTAGTTGTGGCACACGGGCTTAGTTGCTCTGCGGCACGTGGGATCTTCCCGGACCAGGGCTCGAACCCGTGTCCCCTGCATTGGCAGGCGGATTCTTAACGACTGCGCCACCGGGGAAGTCCCAAGACTGTTATTCTTATAAATATATTTTATATAAAACTCATGGTAACCAGGAAGATGTTTTGTGTAGCAGATACACAAAAGATTGACAAAGGAATTAAAGCATACTGCCACAAAAAGTCATCAAATCACAAGGGAAGGTAGCAAGAGAGGAAGCAAGGGACAAAGAAACTACTTCTGAATAGTCAGAAAACAATGAACAAAATGACAATTACTCATCTATCAGTAATTACTTTAAATGTAAATGGATTAACTTGTCCAATCAGAAGCCTTAGAATGGCTAAATGGATAGAAAAAGAAGATCCAGTAATATGCTGCTCACAAGAGACTTGCTTTAGCCTTAGGTATAATGGACTGAGAGTAAAGGGCCAGAAAAGTTATTTCAAGCAAATGGTAACCAGAAGAAAGCAGGGTTAGTTATACATATATCAGACAAAATAGACTTTAAGCTAAAAATGGTCAAAAGAGGGAAAAAAGGTAATTATATAATAAAGGGGTTAATTCATCAGGAAGATACAACAATTGTAAATATTTATGCAGCCAACATTGGAGCACCTAAATATGTAAAGCAAACACTAACAGAACTAAAAGGAGAAATAAACAGCAATAAAATAATAGTTGTGGACTTTAATACCCCCCTTTTAAGAGTGGATAGATAATCCAGATAGAGAACCAGTAAGGGAACAGCAGATTTGAGCAATGCTATAAATCAAATGACTTAATAGGCATACATAGAACATTCCATCCAACTCGAGCAGAATACACATTCTTAAGTGCACATGGAACATTTTCTAGGATAGGTGATGTGTTAGATCATAAAGCAAGTCTCAACAAATTCAGAAAGGTAGAAATTATATCAAGTGTGTATTCTGACCACACTAGTATGAAACTTGAAATCAGTAGCAGGGGGAAAGCTGGAAAATTCACAAATATATGGGAATTAACAGATTTCTGAATAACCAGTGGATCAAAAAAGAAATCAAAAGGGGCATACATCTTGAGACAATATATCTTGAGACAAATGAAAATGGGAATACAACATACCAAAATTTATGGGATGCGTCAAAAACAGTTCTAAGAGGGAATTTTATAGCAGTAAATATATACATCAAGAAAAAAGAAAGAACTCAGACAACCTAACTTTACACCTCATGGACCAAATAAAGAACAAGCTAAGCTCAACATTAGCAGAGGGAAGGAAATAATAGATGAAAGCAGAAATAGAGGAAATAGAGAATAGGAAAACAATAGAAAAGATTAATGAGACTAAGAGTTCTTTCAAATGATTGAACAAAAGACAATCCTTTAACCAAGAAAAAAAGAGGACCCAAATCAATGACATTATAAATGAAAAAAGAGAGTTACAATGGATGCCACAGAAATATGAAGGATCATAAGAGACTACTGTGAATATTTATGCACCAACAGAATGCATGACCTAAAAGAAATGGATAAATTCCTAGAAACATAGAACCTACCAAGACTGAACCATGAAAAATAGAAAATTTGAACAGACCAAAACCAAGTAAGGAGATTGAATCAGTAATCAAAAAGCTCTCAACAAAAAGAAGCCCATGACTAGATAGTATCAGGGTGAGTTATACCAAACCTTTAAAAAAGAATTAATGCTAATCCTCCTCAAACTTTACCCAAAAATTGTAAAGAAAGGAACACTCCCAAACTCAATTTGCAAGGCCAGCATTACCCTGATAACAAAGTCAAATAAGAACCCAACAAGAAAAGAATACTACAGGCCAATATCTCTGATTAATATCGATGCAAAAATTGTCAACAAAATACTAGCAAGCCAAATTCAACAACACATTAAAAGGATCATACATCATGGTCAAGTGGGATTCATCCCTCTTGGAATGCAAGTTTAGTTCAGTATATGCATTTCAGTATACACAATGTCGTATGCCACCTTAATAGAATGAAAGATAAAATCGTTATCATTTCAATCAATGCAGGAAGCACATTTGACAAAATTCAACATCCATTCATGATAAAAACTCTGAGCAAATTGGGTGTAAAGGGAATGTACCTCAACATAGTAAAGGCTGATATGACAGCCCACAGCTAACACCATGCTCAGTGGTGAAAGGTTGAATGTTTTTCCTCTAAGACCAGTAACAAGACAAGGGTGCCTACTTTCACCAGTCCTATTCAAATAGTAATGGAAGTCCCAGCCAGAGTAATCAGGTAAGAAAAAGAAATAAAAGGCATCTAAATCAGAAAGGGAGAAACAAAATTTTCTGTTTATAGATGACATCATCATATATAGAAAATCCTAAAGATTCCACCAAAGAACTATTAGAACTGTTAGAATCCAGTGAAGTTACAGAATATGAAATCAACATACAAAGATCAATTGTATTTCTGTACACTGAGAACAAACTATTTGAAAAAGAATGAAAGACAATACACCTATTTATAATAGCATCAAAAACAGTAAAACATTTAGGAACAAACTTAACCAAGGAGGTAAAGGATCTGTACACTGACAACTATAAGACATTGATGAAAGAAACTGAAGAATAAATAACTGAAAATATATCATGGGTTCACAGATTGGAAGAATTAATATTATTAAAATATCCATACTACTCATAGACTCAGTACAATCCCTATCAAGGTTCCAATGGCATTTTTAAACAAAGTAGAATAAACAATCCTAAAATTTGTATGGAACCTCAGAAGACTTTGAATAGCCAAAGCAATCCTGAGAAAGACCAACAAAGCTGGCAACATCGTACTTTCTGGTAAAATAATGGTAATCAGAACCCTATGGTATTGGCATAAAAATAGACACACAGACCAAGGGAGCAGAATCACAAGCCCAGAAAAAAACCCATGCATATATAGTCAACTAATATTTGACAAGGGGTTCAAGAATATTTGATGGGGAAAAGATAGTCTCTTCAATAAATGGTGTTGGAAAAACTGGATATTCCCATACAAAAAAAATGAAACTGGACCCTTATTTTACACAACTCACAAAAAATTAACTCAAAATTGATTAAAGACTTAAACATAAAACCTGAAGCCACAAAAAGGAAACATAAGGAAAAAGTTCCTTGATATTGATCTTGGCAGTGATTTCATGAATATGACCCCAAAAGTACAGGCAACAAAAGCAAAAATCAGTAAATGGGACAATATCAAACTAAAAAGCTTTTTTCTTCTTTTTTTTTTTTTTTTGCGGTACGCGGTCCTCTCACTGTTGTGGCCTCTCCCGTTGCGGAGCGCAGGCTCCGGACACACAGGCTCAGCGGCCATGGCTCACGGGCCCAGCCGCTCCGCGGCATGTGGGATCTTCCCGGACCGGGGCACGAACCCGTGTCCCCTGCATCGGCAGGCGGACTCTCAACCACTGCGCCACCAGGGAAGCCCCGCTTTTTTCTTCTTTTGAACAACAAAAGAAATCAACAAAATGAAAAGGCAGCCTATGGAATGGGAGAAAATATTTGCAAACCACATATCTGATAAGGGGTTAATATCCAAAATATATGAGGAACTCTTAGAACTCAATAGCAAAAAAGCAAATAATGCAATTGAAAAATGGGCAAAGGACCTGAATAGACATTTTTCCAAAGAAGATATTCAAATGGCTAACAGGTACCATACCTTGGGGTGTGGACAAGGGAACTCGCCAATACCTCATCCCTCCATTGAGTGCCTTTCTACCGCAAGTCACCGACAGTGACGGGCTGCCTAAGACCTGCTGAGCCCACGCACTTCCGGCAGCCAGGTAAAGTCCCAGAGAAGGCTGAGCTGTGCATGGCTGCTCTCCCCCAGCCTCCCCTCTAAGATGTCCCTCCTCCCTGAGATGGAACAAGCTGGGGGCAGTGACAGTACGGCAGTGTCCTTCTAACAGAAGTCCTGCAGGGAACTGGGAGGAGAGGTGAGGAAGTGTTGCCCCCTTCCCGTACCACGTGCACACACACACGAGGGGAATGGAGCTGAGCTGAGGAGACAGGACACCCTGAACTTCCATCAGGGCAACAGTAATCACTTTTCACCCTTCTTTGACACTGGCATTGAGCCAGCCACAGCAAAGCCCCTGACCTACTCTCTCTCGAGCAATCCCTAGGAGGCACACAGTGTCATCACGGTCAAAGCTGAAGAAAGGGAGGCTCTCAGAGGCTGCAGCATCAGTTCAGGTGGAACTGGAGCTTGAACCCACGTCCCCCCCGCAAAGCTGTAATTCTGTCATTCTCCAGTCCGGCTTCTGGGGTTTTCCAGAAGAAACCTTCCCATCAGGCACTGATTTCATTCGGAAGATCCTGAGTCTGCTTGCAACCTGGTTGATCAGCCTGGCAAGAAGGCAAACACCCGGCTGCCTTGAATCCTGAAACATGAACCTTCTGTTGCGAGGGCCTGTCTCTCACTGCCTGGGGAGCTATAAAATATTAAAGATAAAGGACTCCCTTTGCCATGAAGGTTGGGGACCTTCCTACTTCCTGTTTCCTTTTCCTATAAAGACCAGGAAACTTCGGAGAGGTGCTCAACATCAATAATTGTCAGGGACATGCAAATCAAAACCACACAAATGGCTGTTACCAAAATGATCTGAGATAAGTGCTAGTGAGGTGGGAATGTAAATTGGTTCAGCCACTATGGAAAACAGTATGGAGGTTCCTCAGAAAATTAAAATTGAGCTAACATATGACCCAGCAACTGCACCTCTGCATATATACCTAAAGGAAATGAAATCATTACCTTGAAGAGATATTGGCACCCTTGTGTTCTATGTGGCATTATCTACAATTGCCAAGATGTGGAAACCTAGGTGTCCATTGATGGATGAATGGATAAAGGAAATGTAAGAATATATGTATATATATATGTAAATGTATATACCTATATATATATGTGTAATGTAAACATATATGTATATAAATATTATTCAGCCATAAAAATAAGGAAATCCTGTCATCATGACAACAAGGATGAACCTTGCGGGCATTATGCTAAGTGAAATAAATCAGACAGAGACAAATACTGTGTGATCTCACTTGTATATAGAATCTAAAAAAGCTGGAGCCATAGAAACAGTATACATTGGTTGCTGGTGGGAGTGGAGTGGTGGGGTAAATGGGTGAAGGTGGTTAAAAGGTATAAACTTACAATTATAAGCTGAATAAGTTGTGGGGATGTAATGTACAGCATGGTGACTGTAGTTAACAATACTATATTGTATATTTGAAAGTTGGTAAGAAAGTAGATCTTTAAAGTTCTCAACACACACACACACACACACACACACACAAATTGAATGATGTGAGGTGATCAATGTGTTAACTAACCTTACTGTGTTAATTTCGCAATACATGTATCAAATCATGTTGTACACATTAAACTTATAAAATGTTATATGTCAATTGTATCTCCATGAAGCTGGGGGAAAAGAATTTATTCATAAAGTGTTAATTATACCAATATTTAGGGAATTACTTGGGGTTCTGAAAGTACGTAAACAAGTTACTGTCAAGTCACTTACGTGTTCATTTACTCAGTGAATGTTTGTTTAGTACCTGCTCTTTGCTAGGCACAGTGCTTATTGTTGGGGCCACTTAGGTGATTAGGAGAGACATAGATTTTGCTCTCATGGCAACTACTGTCCTGAAGGGATGCCTGTCCACTCAGGGTATGCTAACCAGTGGATCATGGTATCAGAAAATAGGATGAAGGGAGTGCCTGGAATTAGGAGAAGGAATGTAAGGGATTTAAGACACTTACCAAGCATTTTTCCTTCTTTCTAAGTCTTGGCGCAAATAATCACCTTCTCATAGAAGCCCCCCCACCCCCGACCACTTGATTTAATACTACAAACTCCCCTCTTTGAAACTCCTCATCCTCTTATGCTGCTGTTTCTTCTTCCTTTACTCCTGCCTGTTAACACTTATCACCTTCCAACATATGATATAATTTACTTACTTATTGGGATTATTAAGGATGACTTGCGTACCTCATGCTCGAAGATGTGCTCCATTAAGGCTGAAATCTTTGCCCTCCTTGTTCAGCAATGTATCCCAAGTGCGTGGAAGCATAGTGGGCACTCAGTAGATATTTGTTGAATGGGTTAATGGGTGACTGTATGACTGAGGCATAGAGTATTATTACGATGTTGGAGAAAACTTGGTATATTATTCAGTAAGTCATTAATCTTGAGAACTTGATGGCATTAACCTACTAGTGTAGTGAAAATCTATTTTTTGGCGGGGGGTTGTTGGTATATAGTGGCAAAACAAGAAGTATTTTCATTGGTAAAGTGTGGCTGACCCCAGGGTAATCCAGCATCTAGCTTTTGCTCATGGAAGGCCCTCAGATGTTGACTTGGTTAAGTTGGGTTGAGCTGTCAG
The DNA here is from genome assembly GCF_002837175.3 of Physeter macrocephalus. NCBI lineage: Eukaryota > Metazoa > Chordata > Mammalia > Artiodactyla > Physeteridae > Physeter > Physeter macrocephalus. The sequence goes on along the minus strand of NC_041233.1, from coordinate 27,025,316 downwards.
AAATGTCTTTTCTCCATATAAATTTTAGGGTTATTTGTTCTAGTTCTGTGAAAAATGTCATGGGTAATTTGATAGGGATCGCTTTAAATATGTAGATTGCTTTGGGTGGTATGGCCATTTTAACAATATTAATTCTTCCAATCCAAGAGCATGAGATATCTTTCCATTTCTTTGAATCATCTTCAATTTCCATCATTAGTGTTTTGTAGGTCTCAGAGTATAAGTCTTTCACCTCCTTGGTGAGGTTTATCCCTAAGTATTTTTTGTTTCTTTGATGCGATTTTAAAGGGGATTGTTTGTTTACATTCCATTTCTGATATTTCATTGTTAGTGTAAAGAAGTGCAACCAATTTCTGTATGTTAATGTATCCTGCTACCTTGCTGAATTCATTGATCAGTTCTAGTAGTTTTTGTGTGGAATCTTTAGGGTTTTCTATATGTGGTATCATGTCATCTGCATATAATGACAATTTTACCTCTTCCCTTTCAATTTCAATACGTTTTCTCTTTGCTCCTTTGTAAAACAAACAAATAATCAGCACCAGCAGCACAACATCCAGCCCGAACACTTAGATTAGTACTGATGTGATTTTTTTTTTTTTTTTTTTGGCGTTACGCGGGCCTCTCACTGTTGTGGCCTCTCCCGTTGCAGAGCACAGGCTCCGGACGCGCAGGCTCAGCGGCCATGGCTCACGGGCCCAGCCGCTGCGCGGCATGTGGGATCTTTCCGGACCGGGGCACGAACCCGCGTCCGCTGCATCGGCAGGCGGACTCTCAACCACTGCGTCACCAGGGAAGCCCCTGATGTGATTTTTGATGCGGATTGCTGTGGTGTGCTGTGTGTTGCCTCTGGACTAACCACCCTGGTAGCCCCATGCTCTTGCATGATGCTATGATTTGAGCTCTAGGCTACATTTTTCTTGGTCAAAAACTTTATATTAACCCAAAGTATACTTTTCATTTTATTGAAACAGAGTTTCTCTTCCTCCCTTGGTCTTGTATGACATTATTATACTTGTCACCAGGCAACACAAGGTGCTGTAAACTACCCTCTCAGCTGAGATTCCCTAGTCTTCCCCTGCGTGCACTTGGAAGCATCATCATGTCCTAACTTCCTGAACCTACTCTTGTGTTTGTGAGATGCAGAAAGCCTGATACACACCGCTGCTGAGAAAAATTTCTTAGCTCTGACCACTGTGAATTGCTTTACACATTAATTATAAAACTCTGTGTGTGTGTTGTGTGTGTGTCGGAGGATGGGTGGGCAGATGGGTGGGCATGACTGGGGGGAGGGTGGCCAAGAGTAACTCTAAAGGACCAGATACATCAGCTGCTTCCCCAAACTCTCCTCCTTGTTTAGTAAATGAAGGCATGTGAAAGCAGAACATTTGGTGCTTTGCACCAATATTATGGTGTAAAATTATAGTTAGGAATATTGTGTAAAAACCGTAATAGTTTGCAGTTATAGCTATGGTGAGAACAGCAGGAAAGACTATAAGCTTTAATTTATGCTGTGCTTTGGACATTTTTCAGAAACTATTTACCCATTACCTCTTAGGTCAGTGGCCTAATAATGCAACAAAGCACTTTTTGAAATTGCAGATAATTTTCAGTGCTCAGATCTCTGTGTAGTATTGATGGGGAGGGTGGTTGATTAGGACCTTGGGAATTGTGCTTGATGGGAACAATCTGGAAGGAGTGAAAAATTATTAAACACACACAGCGGGAGATGGAGGATTTACCATTGTCACGCGGTGCTATTAATTCTCATTGCTCGGTACAGCGGCTTGATTGCATACTGTGAATACTGTTTATTGGAGAATGGGTACAATTTTGCTGCAGTTGTTGTAATGTAATACTAAATGCTAATTAGGCTTCTAACAATAATTAGAACCTCTTGCCAGACTTAGAAACACTCAATTGAATTTACAGAAACAAAGACCTTTAAGCTATGCTAGTAGCAGCGCCGACTTCAAGAAGTTTTTTTACGTTTTTAGTTACAGAATTGCCAACACATATATTTTTTTTATGGTGTGCATAATGAGTTCATTTATGTTCTCAATAGGATTATTTTCAAAATGAGATAAAGCAAACCTCCTCCTCCCCATCTGATGAAGAAAACCTACAAGCACAGGTATAAACTGAACTGCACCTTTGTTACCATGCAGATGGCAAGGGCCATACCCTTAGGTACCCGGAGGGAAGGCGGGATGGGGCTGGGAATACTTCAGTTTTCCTTGAACCCATGTTGTCTCCCTTCCTGCACGCGCGCGCGCGCACACACACACACACACACACACACACACACACACACACACACACACACACACACACACACACACACCCTCAAATATCACCTGATTGCCAGAGTTGATTCATTGGATTAACTCCCTAACTTGCCTTCCCCAAGTGTCATCATTAGTCAGAAGCAAACCAAACCCATAGCATCCTGAGAGAATAAGCTCTTCTTTGCTGCTTTGCTTTGTCAAACCTTTTAGATCTATCGGGATGGCAGTACTCTCAAAGTAGAGAGTGTGTCAAATAGGTTGAGCTGTGAGAAATAATTAGCTGAGAATTTCCCTGGCATTCCCTGGGCCTTGTGGTTTTCACCCCATCACCGCTGGGCCCAAGGCTTGGTGGCTCCCAGGGATGTCGTCATGGACATGTCAAGGAGGTCAGCAGGACCTGGACATGTTTCTTGGCCCTGGACCCTGTTGCAGCACGTGACCTGGGTTTGTTTGGCAGCACTTGACCAAGGCCTTTGTTGTTGGGGTCTCAAGGCTATATTGAATTCCCTCATCTAGTTTTGTTTTGTTTTTAAACCCAGAGGTTTACAAAGACTTAAGCAAACCTCATTGACCTGCCCTTCACGAATACACCACATGAAACAATGGAGAATGCCTCCCCTCCTTTTAATTTTAACCGAGCTGAAGTTGACTAGCTGGTCTTCGGTGTGAGTACGTAGCTGCTTGACATGATGTATCGTGTTACCCCTTTGTTTGGAGCCATCAAGGTAATAGAAGTAGAATCCTGAAGCCCTATACTGAAACAGTATTACAACAACCTACGCTCTGCTGCTGCACTGGGTGCCAAATTTTTGGTTAAAGTGAGTTCTCACAGGTTTCGAAGGTTACAGGGAAACAGGTTTTATGATGGAAACACTGGAAGCCCAGTTTTGCTCCAGCCTGCAGCGAGAGGCATGGCTACTTTAAGCAGAGAGGCAATTACTTGATGATTCTCTGGTTTTGGTTAGAGTAGCCATTTAGAGAAGCTGTTAAAAAAGTAAAAAAAGAACTTTCATAGAAACTTCCATTTTTGTGTCTTTATTAATATTTTATCAAACCCAACCCCTTCCCCAATCAAGGGAATTAATCAATCCCCTCCCTCCCCCTCCAACCCCGGTAAATTTTTGTGGTTTTTTTTGGTGACTTGGAGTTCTTTCATTTTTATTTTTGACCATCTCAGCTTGTCTCCTCCTTACCAAAATGCTCCCCCTACTGGTGGGGCCTTTGCCTTTTGGGGTGAGGGGGTGCCCCAAATCAGAGCTGCTTTCTCGGGTTACCCAAGCCAGGTTCTCCTCTCAGAAATATTTGGTCCGTGTTCTCTCTCTGCTTCTCATTGGGTTGAGAGAGGCTTCTCTTTTCTTGTGTCACTTTTGGATTCCCCTTGTCCTTTATGAATTTGGTGACGTGACCAGATTCTCTCCTCTGTCTGATTCTTACACAGCGATGGTGGGGTCTCATTATTTAACTGGGAGAAGATGCAATGGTTTATAGTGATCTCCTAATTTCACACTGCATCTTCATATTCAGGGCAGAAGAAGACATCGGTCAATAATCAGTGACCCCAAATCCTTGACTCCGGTGTCCGATTTCCTCCGTGCCCAAGAGTGCTGAGTGAGGCGCGTTTCACATTCGGTCCTAACGGGGTTAAATCCAGCTCCGTGACTGGAGGCGGGCCATGCACATTTGCCGGTCTGGCAGTTTCTATGAAGTATGCCAATGAAATTTCTAAGAAGGTACTGTGGGAGCATTTTAGTTGGCATTTTAGAAATACACTCAACTGCCAGAGGTGCTCACGGTGTGGTTTTTCCCTTTCTGAGGAGACAGTTTTGCTCGTGCTGGGCTGCGGAGAGTCTGTGAAAGATGAGGCCTGAGTGAGTCCTGGGCTCGCTTTCTATTTTCTGGCTACATTTTTCTTGTTCACAAGTCAGTGGCACCTGCAAATGGAAGGCTTGCTGAGGTAGCACCTGGCTGATTAGCAACTTGTGCTTGGTCCCCCTCGCACACTGACTGTTAAATTACCTCCTATCCTGCCTGGGCCCTGTGGCCGCCGCCGAGGGGCCAGCAGAGGTCACTTCAATATGGCGGCCACGGCCTGTGTTTTCCCACAGCCTGTCACATGTAACCAGCGCGGCGACTTTGACAGAGTACTGCAGGGTGACCTGGTAGTCTCGGGTCAGAGTGAGAGAAATTGGTGTTGTACTAAGATGTATGTTAATACATATATTATTTATATGGGCATTAGCGAATGCTATTGTTGCTTCAGCACAAACCCAGGCCCAGGGATTGGCCTTGGGGTTTTCGCGAGCTCACTTTCTCATGTTTCTCCCCACCCCCTCCTCGCTCATGAATAATTAAAAACTTAAATTACTTGCCATGTACAAAATTCATATGCTGGGGAAAATAGCTACATGAAAATTAATTTTCTGTTCTGTGAGACTGACGGGAAATCAATTAATCTTGATGTATTATTTTATGCAGAACAGGGTGCAAGAACCTGCAGAGAGAATGGCTACAGCTGTTCTTGTTGGTCGGGCCATATATTATCGTTGGCGGGTTTGACAGCTTCTGAAGGAAATGGCTGAGGGGTATCAGGCAGGTGAATCAACTGTAAAAATTTATTGGAGGATACAAACTGTTTCCAGGGGACTGATATAAAACTCACACTTGAGAACTGAAGTATTGAATGTTTTTGTGGCTGAAGCAGCTTGTTGTCAATATTTATAGCTTTTCTCTTTGTTACATGTCCTATTTGTTTGATTAACCAGTCAGATGTTAGTGTCTGTCTGTAATTTATCTGTTGTGCCTTCTGTAGCATTTTTGATACATAAAGATTTACCACTAGATAAATATGGCAGCTCTCACAATGCAATATGCTAAATAAAATGACAGAGCTGTTTACAGCATGTTACAAGTTTTATAACTCACGAGGTAGATCAGTAACTTTTGTTTACCGGTGTCACTGTTAGTTGAAACATGTCTCAATGTGTTAACTACTTTGGGGGTAAATAAGGCTGGCTCTCTTAAATAAGCAGAGATTATAATCAACACATACCTCATGGTAAATCATTTAAGAGTCTCTATAAAAACGTTTATGTACAGCCATACATAATGCATACATTTCTGAAATAAAATAAATGCGTGCTTTTAGAATAGGCTGTAGTTACATTCCTTTGCCATGCCATCGACATCAATGGTTGCTCATCATCCTCCCCCAGTCCTAGGGTGGGTGGTAGAGGCTGACTTCACGTGGCCTTTCAGGGAGCCCCGCATGATGTGTGGATCTAGGGAGACCCCAGGAGCGTGGGTGTGCAGAACGCTTCACAAAGAGCCCCTCTGTGACTACCTGCTTCTTGCCTGTCACCAGGCAAGGCGGGGACTAAGAAGCAGGAGGACTGTTGGCATCCTCGGAAACTGGCCTGAACACTCAGGTGCCCTTGTCCGTACATAGAGAAGTGGAATAGTTTACCTTGTGCTGGGTTGTGTACTCTCCAGATATCAGGCTCAGGGAGTTTCAGCTAAGGATTCCAACTCCTGTTGGTCAGTGACAGACTGTGCTCAGTAAATAGCCTTGGAGACGGATGATGTGATTTGTTATTCAGTTTCTAATAATTCATAACTGACTTTTGTAAATAGAACTGACTGTGGAGACCATTATGACATTTTGCCACCTTTCTCAAGAGAAGAATGGAGTGCAGTTATGGATTGTGACAGGCATGATGAGAGTACCTTGCCTTGGTCTGGTATCCTTATTCTTTCAGAAGCCTCTCACTTGTGTAAGTGGCATGTATATATTTGTCAGGAGAAACGTATATTAAGGTATGTTTGATAATTTACAAGAGAGACTTTTCTCGTCTGACTAGTTAGAGGGCGGAGGTTGGGGATTGCTCTGTAAAGAAGTACCACAAACTTAATGGCTTAAAATTTATTTGTTTGATAAATTTATTATCTGTAAGTTGGACAGGCTTGCCTAGGTTCTCTGCTAAGGATCTTTAAGGCTGAAATTGAGATGCCCGTCAAGATGCATCTTCATTTGGAGGGTCTGGGAAGAATCAGCTTCTGTGCCCATTCAGGGTGTTGGCAGAATTCAGCTCCTTACCTTTGTAGGACCGAGGTCCTCGTTTTCTTGATGGCTGTTTGCTAGGTTCACTCTGAGCTCCTAGAGGACACTCTCAGACTCTTTCCTCAGGGCCCCCTCCTTCTTCAAGCCAGCGATGGGGTCTCTGTCTCCTTTTGATGCCTCCTTACACTTCAAGTCACTGATTTCCCCAGAGAGAATCTCTGCTTTAAAAAAAAAAAAAAATGAAAAACAAAGATTGGATTAGGCTCAGTTAATTCTCTGTATCTTAAAGCCAGTTGATGAGTAACTTATCTGTAGCCGCAAAATCCCTTTTGCCATGTGACATAACATAATTGTGGAAGTACCACCACAGGGCAAAGGTTATGGAGGTTGTCTTTGAATTCTGTCTGTCACAGGAGTATTTGGTGTGATGTTTATGGTGTGGATTTTTAGAGCAGTGCTATTCTTATAGTCTTTTCTTTTGTGATCCTACAGCCTGGCCTGGAAAGAAAAGGGCCAGCTCTGTGTGGGTTCTATCAGCAAATACGTGCGGAGTGCCTGCTGTGTATCCAGTCTTTTTTTTAAAAATTATTTTTTGTTTACTTTATTTTTTGGCTGCGTTGGGTCTTCGTTGCTGCATGCAGGCTTTCTCTGGTTGTGGCGAGCAGGGGCTACTCTTTGTTGAGGTGTGCGGGCTTCTCATTGTGGTGGCTTCTCTTGTCGCGGAGCAAGGGCTCTAGGCACGCGGGCTTCAGTAGTTGTGGCGTGCGGGCTCAGTAGTGGTGGTGCACGGGCTTAGTTGCTCTGCAGCACGTGGGATCTTCCTGGACCAGGGCTCGAGCCCGTGTCCCCTGCACTGGCAGGCGGATTCTTGACCACTGCGCCACCAGGGAAGTCCCATCCAGTCTTGTAATATGGGCAGGAGGTGAAAATCTCTGTGGGATACACATTCCTTACTCTCTCCTCAACAAAGCTTTTCATACACATACTCTCATACCTTGATCATTAACCAGTCAAGGCACTTGAGGACAGGTGCGAAGTAAAGTGGCCTGGAGTGGGAGGGTAAACCCTGACGAGGTGAAGTGGACAGGAGAAGGCTTCAAGAGAGGAAATGGTCAGCAGGCCTTGAACCAGGCACACAGTTGGACCAGATGGAGAGGAAGGAGCTAGGGCACAAAAATGGCAAAGAGCCTACTGTGTTGGGGAAACAGTGGGAAGTCAAGTGGAGGTGGAGTAGGGGGTCCTTCCCCACTTGTGGTTAGACCTGTTCCGCCTTGTGGAGGTGATTGGAAGGTGCATTGCTGATGATGTTAAGCCACATGAGGGCAAAGGCTGAGAAATCACATGAAGTTCCTTATTCTTAGAGAAGCATCTTGAAGGGTCCGCATCCTCCATCCTTGCTGACAACAGGCCTTTGGTGAGGGCTCACTGTTCTTGGGGTACAGGGAACTCAGTGCGATAACTCAGTGTGTACCAAAGGTTTGCACCCTCGGGTGCACTACACAATCACCTGGGGAGCTTTAAAAAAGATATCAATGCTCAGGCAGTACCCCAGCCCAACTCAATCAGAATTGCTAAGGATGGGACAGAAGATTGGTATTTTATTGGAAAATTCTCTGGGAGATTTTAATACCACTCAGGCAGGGTGAGAACCACTTTACTGTCTTACAGGTATGCACAAAGTCCTGTGGGATCCCTGCTGTTGATTCTGTGTAGGAGGTGCCATTTGAAGTGGGGTCTTGAAAATTGAGAAGGACTTTACCAAGTAGGCAGTGGGGATGGAGCATTTCAGGCAAAGGGGGAGGGAGCGTAAGGATGGGGAAGTTTACAGGCTGCATGGAGACTAGTGAGCAGCCTACTGGTTCATGCACAAGGGAACTGGGAGGAGGCTGCTGAGAGAAGAAGCCTGAAGGATGGATTCGGGTGAACCTTGACATGAGTACACTTGGATTTTGCAAAAAAAAAAACCCCTTTACTCCCAAGGCTTTGTTCTGATCCAACTTGACCTTGCCTCCAGTTAATCCAAATTACTGAGGTTTGACTCCATGTTCAGTTTCTCTAGGACTGGCTTTGATTTCTCTCAGAAGTGGAGCCGGTGTTTATTCTCCTAGGGGTTCTGTGTATACGCTCTGCCCTTGGAGCTGCCTTGGGCTGAGCCGTGGCCCCTCTGAGAACTGCTTCCTGTTTGGTCTGGTACCTCCTAAGCCTGCCTTTCTCTCCCTCAGTCTGCAGTTGTAGAAATATGCAGTATTTGAAGTTTGGAGGAGACCAATTTTTCATCCTTTCCTTAGTGGGGTAAAGAATATTTCAAACACCACTGGAGACCAAAGAGCTCGGAGAAGTTTTGAAATAGCTTGGGAAATAGGCCACATGCTTCACACTTCATTTTCTCCCGCTCTCTCTTTACATTGTTTTACTTACTTAAAGTATTGAAATGCAAGAAGGAGAGATGAAGCAAATATTTAGAGAAAGGAAAGGAAGTGGGTTCATTTTTAAAGTGACTCGAAGCAGGCATGGCGCTCATCCTTTGAAATAATTCTGAGCATTTTGTAAGGTAAACCCCGAAATGCTCTTCCTGCCTGTGAGGTGATAAAGAAAAACTGTGAGCTAGAGCCGGATTGTTCATGAAAACCCTCGCCAGTGTGCCACCCCCCCATCTCACCCTCCCAAACCAATGGAAAAATTGGAACATTTTTGGGTCCAAGTTTCACAGATGTTAAGCATTTTGTGATATTACTTAGGGGGTTTCCTGAGCTACATTAAAGTTGAACCACTAGGGTGTTGAAACAGTTGGGCCCATAATAAATAAAATATACATGAAAAGGAATTGTGAGACATTGGCTGTTATGTGCTGGTGACAATTAGGTTACTGCTTTAAAAAATACATATCCTGGACACATCTACAGGAGCTTTTTAGGGAATTTTGAGTAGAAGCAGAGTAAAGGCAGTTGGTAATTTCTCTGGTTGCCTCTGGCAGGTGGACATAATTTAACAATACCCGTCAGATATGACAAATTGTTTGTGAGTTACATTAGGGCCTTAATAAGATCACATCTGTTCATATATCCTCCTTAACCACAGAGCCTGATTTAGAGAGTTTTAATACTGGTACAGTATTGTTGTTTAAATATTTAGAGGGGTCTAGACATGTATCATAAAAGAATAGACCCTTGTGTATAAAAACACAGTCCTTTTATTCTCAGTGTTTTTGCTTTCACGGACCTGCATCATTCTCTCAACTTGAGTGAACCACATGTTGCTTCCGAGAGCCAGGAAATATATTTCATCACGCACTGGAGTTAGCATTTTAGAGCTGGAAGAGGCCTTAGAGACGATCCTCCACCTCCCCTCCTTTTCGGGGCGGGAATCTGAGATGGAGGCAGAGTAAGGGACTTGTTTAGGGATTCTTAGCCCATTAGTGGCAGAGCCAGCGTGAGGACTTAAATTTGTACTTCAGTGATCTTTTCATTGTGATAGAACTTCACTCTGGGCTAGAAAATGAGGCGGCGATGCAGTCAGACTAGGTCATGTGTGTCACTAGTGGCTGCAGGTTTTTGTTTTTTTTTTTCCAGAGGGCATTCCTGGTCACTGGGAGGCCAGGCTCTGTGTCACGGATTAAAATTCAGGGCGTGCTCAAAGTCCTTCTGTGACCAGTGTGCTTTCTGTCACTTGCCTGCCTGCAGGCACAGATAGATTTCTCCCGTCCCTGACCACATCATGCGTGTTCCCGCCTTCACTCACACTGTCCCCTTCTTCTGCAATGTGTCCTTCTTGCTATTTCCAGTTCCTTTCATATCCAGCCTGGATAAGTTCCATTTCATCATGAGGTCTTCCTGACCCACAGCTATTTATTAGGTTGAATCATATGAAAATGCTGGTTTGGGCTTCCCTGGTGGCGCAGTGGTTGAGGGTCCGCCTGCCGATGCAGGGGACGCGGGTTCGTGCCCCGGTCCGGGAAGATCCCACATGCCGCGGAGCGGCTGGGCCTGTGAGCCATGGCCGCTGAGCCTGCGCGTCCCGAGCCTGTGCTCCGCAACGGGAGAGGCCACAACAGTGAGAGGCCCGTGTACCGCAAAAAAA
>NC_041233.1:26955358-27014813 GCF_002837175.3 Physeter macrocephalus | reverse complement strand
CGGGTCCGTGCCCCGGTCCGGGAAGATCCCACATGCCGCAGAGCGCCTAGGCCCGTGAGCCTTGGCCGCTGAGCCTGTGTGTCCGGAGCCTGTGCTCCGAAACAGGAGAGGCCACAACAGTGAGAGGCCCGCGTACCGCAAAAAAAAAAAAAAAAAGAAAATGCTGGTTTGTAGGTTGAAAAAGGTCAAATGATGGCAATTTCATAAGATCGAACGTAAACGTGGTGTTTTAAACCCCCTGTACCACTTATTGACATCTTATATTCAACTTCTCTCTCTCTCTCTCTCTCTCTGTGTGTGTATGCATATATGTTAATTGGGGTGAAACTCACATAACATAATTGACTTCTTTTTATAATAAACTTTATTTGGAATAATTATAGTTTTACAGAAAAGTTTCAAAGTTGGTACACAGAGTTCCTGTAAACCTCTAACCCAGTTTCCCCTAGTGTTATCATTTCACATCACCAAAGTACATTTGTCAAATTTAAGAAAACAACTTGGAAGATAATTAACTAAAACTCCAGGCTTTATTTGGATTCCGTCAGTTTTTCCATGAATGCCCTTTTCTGTTCCCGCAGCTGATTCCGGCTCCCAGGTACCACCTTGTATTTAGTTGTGTTTCCTTAGTCTCCTCTGGTCTTTGGCGATTCAGCTTTTCCTTGTTTTTCATGATCTTGACAGTTTTGAGAAGTATATTTTGTAGAATGTCTCTCAAGTTGGGTTTGTCTGGTCTGTTTTCTCATGATTAGACTGGGTTATGGGTATTGGGGGAAAATACCACCTTAGGTGGTGTTATCCCATTATCTCAAGGGGTCATGATCTCAACTTGGCTTTTATTGGTGGTGTTAACGTCATCACTTGGTTAAGACATTTCTTCAGTTGCTGGCCAAGTTCCTCCTTTGTAGACATACTATATTGGGGCTCTTTTCATTTTAAAATCTCCAGCTAGACTAACAAATCTTCCTTTGGGAGCAGAAGCGTTGTTTAATTCTTTTTGTATCTTTCATTATACCTAATGCCATGCCATGTTTTATACAGTGTATGTGCTCCACAAAACTTACCTGAGAGGTCATTAAATACGTGTTTTAATTTCAGTCTAGTGGACGTGTTTGGTTTAAACAAACCGAAACGGCGAAATCCCAACCCACTGCGTTCGCCCTGCAACTAATTTGGTGGTCTTTGTTACCCGCACTTAAGGGGTAAATCGTAAAATGACTTAAAATATTTTTCATCCAAACTACTATGAAGAAGGGATTACTGGCTGTCTTTGCTAAGATCAGAGCTTTGAGTTCAGGACTCAGGAAAATCCAAGTGTAAATTAGGGAGGCACACACACACATTTTGTAGCTTCTTCTGACTTGCGGCAAGGGTTGTACCAATTTGCAGAGACTCTTAAAATATTTGTCAGAAGTTTTGATGACTCTAGAATGTTTTGCTCACTGGATCCCTAATGGCCCAAAGAATTGCCACTGTGAATGCATTTTATCAATCATTTTCAAAATATTTGTCTGTAAAGGTGTTTTGCAGGGACTTATATTTGGTAATGGCCCTTGTGGAGGATAGAAGCATTTAGGACAAACTAAAGGAAAACAAGAATATTAAATTAGAGTTGAAAACTAAATGCTTTGAAAGTGAAATAAAATGGGAGAGGGAGTAGTTCTTTTACAAATCCCTTTGACAGGGACCTTACCCGCAAGTCTTGTCGGGTTGGTTGTTCTTTCTACTGTGATTGAAAAATTGGCATTCCGTTCTGATGATTTAACCTTGGTTTGAAAGTTACATACAGGAATTAGTATAGCCTGATTTATTACTCCATTTTTAAAGAGGTTTCTTCTTTTTATTTAATGTTTGTTTGTTTGTTTGTTTAATACAGGTGAAAAACATCCTAGCTTTTCAACAGTGTAAATTAATTCATGCTAGTTTTTCAATCATTATAGCTACACTTGCTTCATGCTTTATTATGTAATTTAATTTTTCATATCTTTCTTTTATTAGCTGTGAAGTAGGTTTAGAAAAAAAATTAGATTACGAGGTTAAACCACAGTTAAGATAAAAATGACAGTTCAATAAAAAAATGTTCAATGTAATTCCTATCTTCTAAAATAAAATACAGCCACTAAGAGATTTAATTATGGTTTTATTCAAGTAAATTTTGCTTCTACGTTGAAAACACTCAAGAAAGAAACTCCAAGAAAGGCACTTGGTTAACATGAAAAAAGTAAAATGATACATAAAATTATAATTTATGAAATAGGATGGGCCAGCCTTGAGAAGGAATAATGCAGCTGAGTGGCTTGGCTTTCACTGAAGGGGATACACTGGGATTGTTTGGGTTGCTCTCGTGGTGAGAGTCCTAGGCTTGATCTGACTTTTCATGTGCTAAATTGAGAGTTCTCACCATTTGGGTAATCTTGGAAAGCAGTGTCCTTTCATTAAAACGATCTGAAAATCACCACCAGCTATTTCATGGTCATAGAGTCCTAAAATATTAGACACAGAGGACACTTCAGACTCTAATCCTTGTTTTACCCTAGAGGAAAGTGAAGCCCCAAGAAGTCAAGTAGCTTTCCTGGACTCACTGTGTAGATGACAGATCTTCAGAGCCTCAATCTAGTGTTTTCTGCGCTACACTGAATTTCTATTAAGATTGAAAATTTTAATTATATAATTTTTCCCAAAATAAAACATGAATGCGATTTAAAGTGTCAAATAATATTGTTATGCTTAAGACTTATGATAAACCTGAGTTCCACTCCACATCCTACTCTTCTTTAGCTCTGAATCCTTTCCCCAAAAGAAACCACCTTGAATTTTTCAAACTACCTTCTGCTGTTTATCTTCATACTTAAATATTTAAATAGAGGCTCTTACTTTTATTTAGCAATTTAAGAAAAAATAATTAGACATCCATCAAAGTAGTTTTTCCATATAGTTCCTTTTCACAAGTAAACTCACACATTCTTTTACAAGATAGTTACTCTGCAGGCCAATTATAGAAATTCTATTTATTTAGCAAACCTTTAGGGCCAAGCCCTGTGCTTCTCATTGCTTTGCACCTTGAGGAGGTGGCATGAAATGCCAACCATCATCTAGCTCAAGGTGACTCTGTCATTTTCCTGATTATGATTAGAGTTCCTTTAATTCAGTATTTTTCAAGCTGAGAGTTGCAACCCTTTAGTGACTTGTAAAATCAATTTAGTGGGTTGTAACCAACATTATAGAAAATAGAACAGAACAGAGAACATCAGAGTTCAATTTTTTAAATGTTCAATATAACTTTCATCTTTAAAAATAAAATACAGCCACTAAGAGATTTAATTTGGCACATAATTAGGATAAATATTGGTTTATGCAACTTTTGTACTAGATATATACATTTATATGTGTATACACACATATACTCACACACAGTTATATACATATCAGGATGTTTATATTCTGTATGTATGTATATACATATGTACCTATGTATATACTTTGTATGTTGGATCCCAGTGTAAAATATATTAGATTGAACATATGAAATTTCTCTTTCTGCAGGTAAAAGACAGCCAAATACTGGAAATTTCATGTGGCTTAACCTACTGTGTCTTATTGTGGGTCATGGACAAAAACGTTTGGGAAAAAATTAATCTCAGTTGTCTTGTGACAAACAGTGAACATTCTGTTTTCTTGGCTAAGTTTAAGTTTCTTCATCTGTAAAATAAGAATTGTAATTGTACCTACCTCAAAAAACAAAGATGGGACACAAGGAAACTTTGGGAGGTGATGGATATGTTTATTACCTTGATTGTGGTGATGGTATCACGGGGTATGGATATGTCTGAACTCATCAAATTGTATACATTAAATGTGCAGTTTTTTATGTGTGTATTAATTGTACATTAATAAAGCTGTTAAAAAATAATTTACCTACTTAAAAGAAAAGATATGAAGATGAAATTACTTATGACCCCTTGCCTGTAGTAAGCACCGAATAAATGTTATTACCATGGTCATTATCACCATCATCCACTCACCCACTCCCCTACAATGACCTTTGTTTCTCATTTACTCTTAAGAAATCCTCTTTAAGCCTTATCAGCGTTATTACATCCATTGCTTCTCTTATCAGATGGGTCACTCCACTGATCTTTTGTCATAGAGTGGTAGAACATTAGTGGAGGCCTTCAAGATTGTGTGCTGAAACCAGTACTTTCCAAAGTGGGATATGCATCTACAGGTGTGCAAGATGGTTTGAGATGGCACACAGACAGGGCATGGGCCGGCACACACAATGAAAAGTATTAATGCCTTCTCAGTTCTCTTGCAATCCTTTGGATTTCATGTAGGAAAAAGCACCAGTTTGGTGCTGGTCTCTCTTTAATACCTTCCTAACGCTTGATAAGTTATTTTTTTTAAAAAACAGAGATCAGGTCTTAGGCTCAGAGCCTTCATTACTCAACAAAGAGCATTAGCTAGAGTTTAATGATAGGATTTTTTTTCATGTTACATATGTAGGTGTGTGTATACCAAATGATATTGGCTTTCATTTTGGAGAGGATACAAAATTGCTTCTAAAAATAAATAATAAAAAAATAAAATAATAAATAATAAAAAAAATAAAAAAATAATAATAAAAAAAATAAATTTGAGTCTAGCCCAGGCTGATGTAATCCTAAATGAGGCCCAAGGAGGTTAAGCAACTAACCAGGGCGAGTGAGAAACAGAGCTAGGACGAGAACCCTTATCTCGGGCGAGTTCTCTCTCTGTAATCATTGTGTTAGGGCTGACACTCCAGGATGGAGTTAGAGAAAGCCTGTGTTAAAATGTACTTTTGTGTTTAAGAGGTTGTTGCTTCTGGGGTTTGCCTTGGATCCACTCACGCCTGCAATTCTGAGGCCCATTCCAGTCTGAGTTGTACCACGGGTGATCACTTTCAGCTACCATTTATCTACACGCACTTTACCTCTGTGGTTCTCCTAACTGTACAGTATTCTCCGTCCCCCAGTTTTGTGTCGTTCTTTGCTTGTTAGGTGTGGTTTGAGATTGTATCAGATTCACACCCCGTGCCTTTGGCAGTAGGAAAATGGCATAGATGGCGCGTAGGGTAAGAGCACCGTGCTGTGTGTGAACTGTGACTGAAGAGGGGTTGATTTTTTTCCCGTGGCTCCGCTCTTTCGTATGTAAAATGGGTGGCGTCGTGAGTTGGAGACCTTTTCATCTTTATCACCCTTTCATCTCATGTATCCACTCATTCTGCACACAATTATTGAACACCTCCTATGTGCCAGGCACTTGCTGGAGTAGTTGAGAGTGCGGGGCAGGCACCAGTGGACGTGGCTGCTGGAGACGTTACACTTGGAAGATTTACGTTCTAGTTGGGGAAGATGATGATACCTAAACATTTTTTTTAAATGAGACAGTTTCCTGTGGTCCTAATAAAACAGGGAGGTGGACTACTAGAGAGTGCCTTGGAGGAAGAGGCCTGATTTTGATAAACGGGCCAGGAAGGTCCTCTTCAGAAAGGCCGCTCTTGAGTAGAGACACAGGAGAGTTGGATCAGGCAGAAGGAAGAGCAGGAGCAGAGATCCCAGGCAAGTTCATGGGAGAGAAAGGAGACCGGTAGGGCTGACTGGGAATGTCGGGGGCTGAAGGCTGAAGGAGGTGGGCGCTGTAGCCAGCTGCGGAGATGGTTGCACCTAGTAAGGAGTTTGGATTTGATTCTACATGTTAAGGGAAACCTGTGAAGCCAGTGACAGGTTTTAAGTAGTGGGATGACGGAATCTGATTGGTGTTTTTCAAAACCACGCTGGCTGCTGGGTGGAAATCCGGCAGGCAAGGGTCCACTTAGAAGGTCTTGGTGGTAGCCTCTGAGATGGATGTGGTGGTGTGAACTAGGGAGTGGGCAGTAAAGAGGTTAGGGAGTGGAGACACTCGGGCTGTGTTTTTAATATCACCTCAGTGCTTGCGAGTGGATTGACTGCAGGATGAAGGAAAGAGAGGAATCGAAGATCTGTCCTTGGATGGTGATGACATTTACGGCTATGGGGAGGCAAAGCTCCTTTTGCCCTTGATGACCTCCTTGTGCTGTCATTTGCCTGGTGTGCTTATGCACACTGCTGCGTCCAGCCTCTCCTAGGGAACGAGAGTCCTCCTGTGCCTCTGGTTGGCCCAAAGGCTCTCAAGGTCTTCTTTATCTGACCTGCATTCCTCATGCTGGACGTTAGGCCCAGGTTATACCCTCTGAGGAGGTGGTTATATAGGGGTCCTAGTGGACAGGGCAGATGGTGCTATTAATTCATGCCTCTGTTAGGAGAATTGATGGCCAGTAGCCAGGATGCCATGTTGATATTTATGACTGGTGTCTATGAAGAGTTTTGCTCTCAAAAAACGCAGTGTATTCTGTTTTCCAGGGAAAAGTTGAAGACAGGCTATTTTTTCCCCCTTTTCATTTTCCCCACGTATAATACAAGTTGCATTACAATAAATTCAGTCAGTTCAGATGTTTTTCATCTGAAAAATTGAATACATTCTTTTTTTCCCACCTAACTGCAAGGGGTGAACTTTTATATTTTTATGGGCTTTGTTGTTTTTACTTGTCACAGTTGCTGGTATTAGTTCACTAGTAAGTAATGACTCTTCTGTATTGAGATAGACAGATGACTTATTAGATGTCAGAGGCCATCTGAAACGTTTTCAACTCAGCATTTTTAATAGCTTTTCTTTCTTTGATTTGTTTGCGTTTTTTCTCTTTCTTCTCCTGTTTCCCCTCCTGCAGTTAGCATGCACTTTTTTGTCTTCCACCCTCCTTCTCCTCTCTCTCAGTCATCAGCACTTCTCTGTATCTTCCTTGTGTTTTGGCTACATCCTAGCTACCCAGAGTCCATGGGAGCCATAGATTCCCAGTTGTACTTCCTGGATTTCCTGCGGAGGACATCTGTGGGTATGAATCTATCCTTTAAAAAAAAGAGAAATATATATATATGTGTATATATATATATATACACATATATATATATACACACACACACACATATATATATATATATATATATATACACACTGGATTGTGTCCAGGGTCAGCATGTGCATTGTTTTTTAATCCTCTGGCTGCTGTTCACTTTGGGGGTCTTAGGATGACATGAAAACAGTCTCTCCTCCCTCCCTTCAACTCCCGTTAATACGGATTTGGAATGTCACTCTGCTGGACTCCTTGAACATCATTTTGTTGTGCTCAGAGTCTCAGAAAAGTCTATTAATTAAATGAACATCGTTCAAATAGAAATGTCAATGTTAGTATAGTCGGCTTATGTAGTAAAACATGGGCATTGGTTGGGGCAGTATCATGTCACCACGTCGTTGTGCCTGGCACATAGCAGGTGTTCAGTAAATATTTGTTCTATGAATGAATGTCCACTTAGATGATAATTAAGAGTTGCAGTGGGTGGGGTTGGGGGAGTTTTGGAAACAGTGAATAAGTTGGACATTCCTCTAGTGGGAACTTGCACTCTAATAAGGAAAGAGACACGCGGACACGATGGATGTCAGAGAGTGATGAGTGCCAGGCTGAGGTTAAGGTAGGGTGATGTGCTGTTTGTTAGGTAGGGTGTGCCTGGGGGGTCAGGGAAAGCTCTGATAAGATGGTGTCAGAGGCTGAGATCTGAGTGACGACGAGGAGCTGGTCAAGGGAAGATCCTGGAGAGGCGAGATTCAGGTCGAGAGAACAGACAGTGCTGAGGCTCTAGGCAGGTGCAAGCTGGAGTGTTCACAGTGTGACCACAGCAGAGTGAAACCCAGTCTGGCTTTGCTGTGGGGAGCAGCCGGCCATGGCATGCCGTGGAGTTGGAGAGGTGCACAGAGCTGGACCAGGTGGGACCTTCTGCCACAAATAAATCCATACTCCTTAATTTGATTTGCAATGGGAAGCCTTTGGAGGGTTTTAAGTGGGGCGTGGCTTACATTTTTAACATATCACTCTAACTGGTGTGTGGAGAGTGGATTGTAGAGAGGCAAGAGTAGAAATTACAGTGGTATGTACTGGGTATTTGCTTTTTAAAGGAGTTGTTTTTTTTTTTAATTTTTATTTATTTATTTTTACTTTTTTTAAGTCGACCAGAGTTTTGGATGGGGATTGTAGCTTGGTTGCTTTCACTGATTGTTGTGCTGGGGAAGTGACTTCTGGTTGCTTCCCATATTGATTCTCTCTCCACCCTTTTACTGACAGTATCCTTGGTTTTTAACTGTGTGTATTGCCACTCCCTTCTCGCTTGCAGCTAGGATCTGTGTGTGGCCATGTGGCTAAATGAAAGTATATTATGGGGGACTTCCAGAGAGTTGTTTTTTAATTAATTAATTAATTTATTAACATCTTTATTGACAGAAAGTTATTTTAAACGGGATAGGGTGCTTCTTTTTTGTTTTCTGCCATTCTGCTGCATGGAGCTGGTTGTGATGGCTGGAACGCCAGCATGTATGTTGAATTGTGAGGACTAGGGCCACATGCTAGGGGTGGCAGAGCATAGAATTGGAAGGAACGTGTGTCCCTGCTGACTTCTTGGAGCTCCCATGCCAGCCCTGGACTGCATACCTTTGGACTTCTTTTGTGTACCAGAGAGATAAACTTGTATCTTGTGTAGGCCATTGACAGTTTACTGTTTTGTTTTGTTCTTGTTCTTTGTAGCTGAACAGAATCCTAACTGATACAGGTGTTCATTTTGTAAAAGACTTAATTAACAGAATAATGAGGATAGTAGTATTCAGTGCTTTCTATGTGCTCATCACTGTTCAAGTCCTTTACATAAATGTTTTCCCTTAATTCTCACTAGAATTATATCTACGACTTATATCTAGGAGTCCATGGCACAGAAGTGTTCAGTAACTTGCCCAAGGTCACAGAGTTAGTAAATTGCAGGACCTGGATTCCAACTCTGGTTCAACTGATTCTAGACTCTTTTCTGCATTACTTTGCTAGATTGCCGCATTCTTGGCAATGACTCTCAAACCTCTTTTTCAGTCATTTAGAGGATAAGGCCAGAGGGATGATTCAGGAGGCAGACTGGTGTCATGTATCATTCAGAGCAGCCTAACTGCTATAACCAAATTTCCAGGGCTTAACACAGTAGAAATTTATTTCATACTCACATAAAATCCAACTGGCGTTTGGGATGGAGGGAGGCTGTGCTCCACACAGTGACTCAAGGACCCAGACTCTTTCTACTCCATTCCCCTTATCTTCCAAATCTCTCCTCCCCATTACTGGGGCCTCAGAATTCTCTGCTGGAGGCATTTCGCCCAGCACTCAGGGTAGGAGGGAGAACATGGTGGGGACTCTTTGGGAGGTTTTGATGGGCCAGGCTTGGAGAGTGGCATAGGTCACTTTCCACCTTCCATTGGCTAGAACTCGGTCATACGGTCCCCCTGCAGGGAGGCTGGGAAATGTAGCTCAGCTTCATGCCCAGGAGGTAGAGGAAATGGATTTAGATGAGCACACAGTAATCTCTGCCACATGTGACTGTTAGGAGTGGGGGTTCTGGCATCAGTCCACTTGCATTTATATCCCCGCCTTGCTGCTTATTAGCTATGTGACCTTGCGCAAGCCACTTAACCTCTTTTACTTCTGTTTTTTATATGTACAATGGAGGTGAGAGTAGAGCTGTTCTGGGGATTAGATGAGTTAATGTGGGGTGTACAGTCCTTAGAGCAGTGCCTGAGACATGGGAAGTGTTCTGTAGTTGTGAGCTGTTTTTATTTAAAGCAGGGCACTGTACTCAGACCTAAGTTGGTGGATCTCTTTTTGAAGAGGATTTTGTTATTGAGCCCGGGTGTACCACAGAAGGTACTCTGGGGACCACACATCCCATTTTAAGAGAAAATGGTGTTGAGAGTGTCAAGAGTCCTGGGGCTCACTCTTCCCTCCCTCATGTGAACACTCCCAGCCTCTCTGGAAGGGCCGGTTAGGGCTGCCTCTTGGTGCTTGATCTGTTGGTGGAGTTGGAAACTAAGTTCTCATGTCCAGTCTCCTGCCTGCTGTGAGGAAGCTGGCCCATACAGTTCCTCCCGCTTGGAATCCCTTCTAAGACAACCAAAATCTCGTCTGTTCTGGAAGCCCCAGATCAGTGTCATCTCATCCCTCAAGTGCTAGTTGGAGCTTGGTCAGCATCCCTCCCTCCCTTCACTTCTAGTCCAGCAATGACCGCCCTTTGTCTCATGAGGCTGCGTCAACTATCAGACTGTGTCCACCAAACGGAAGCTTCTGGAGGGCATTGTGTCCACTTTCATCTGCCCCACGTACCTCATTTCCCTTGCATACGGGGGAAAGTGCTCCATAAATGCTTGCTAAGTTCAAGTATTCCTTTTACTCTCTACATACCCGTGGAGTTTTGTGAATGTGGTCTTTACACTGAATCAGTGCCAGATAAACTGGTAGGTAGTTGGGAATAAAAACGAGTGGATTCTTTTTTTTATTTACACTGTTTAATATTCGTGTGGGGATCTTTGCCTTCTTTTAGCTCAGCAGTTGTAAAATTATGTTTTAATTTCTGCCATTATCATAAACAGCATCCTCTGGTTATTATCTGGGTAGAGGATGCTGCATCCTAGGACTCTGTTGAATTAAGATGAAACAAATGACCAGGGGAAGTTGTAGAACCGCTGTCCTTGTTGCTTTGCCGTTACTTTCCTTAGCTAGGAAGGCCACTCGGTGATTGGAGTTGGTACATTTCACCGCTGGGTTTAGGGTACCATCTATACACATCTATCTGTTTTTGGTAACTCACAGGAAAGCTCTCACCTTTCTGTCTGAGTATTTGTATGTATATACATACATCTGTAAAAGTAAAATTACCTGCGAAATCACCGAAGATAAAGGTTAGCAAATCCTGTACGTGGAAACTGCAATATATAGTTTAAACAGGAAATGGAGCTAAGTTATTAAGCTCGTGTAGATTCCTTGATATAGTGAATATTTCTTGCAGTTCTATTATTTGTATTCTCAAATATTTTAAGAAGATAAGCTTCTAAATTCACTTTGGGGCTCCGTGTCATCAAATCTCATCACCAGTCACTTAGATCCCTAATTAACTTATACTCTGTAGACCCATTTCTTTGCTTCTATTTCTCTCCACTCTCTCTAATGTTCTGTGAGTTACACTGGAAGGAACAATAAGATTTAAGAGAAGAATTAATTTAGAAAGTTAGGAATAGAAGAGATAAGGGAAAATGAGAAAAAGCAGCTTAGTATTTTGTCTTGTAAATGGCTTTCCTCTCCTAGGCAAAGAAGCCCATTTATCCAAGGAGAGGAGGAATGTTAATGAAATAGATCATGAACATAGCTATTACAGTAATGAATTTTAACACTCACTTTGTTATGTGATATTTTATTTATGAGCTCCTTGATCATTTAGATAAAGACAAGAAGTTTATGGCACTAGATTATGTCTTGTTTTCATAAACATATTCAGTAGTTTAATAAACATAATTTATTTTTTTCTCCTTAAAAATCAGCAAAATTTATGAGAGATTATCTTAGGGTTAATGAAGTCTAACATTAAGGAAATATTACCCTATAATACTGGAGCCTTCAGAGCTGGAGTTGTAATTGCTTAATGCTTTTTTCTACAGGCTATTTTTATAAAGTACATGCTTTGTACCATTAATCCAGTTTTTACAAGTTACACTTAGACCAGTTCATTGGGAATTACGTATTCATGTTTATATTTTTCAGTCACTGCTTTCATTAAAAGATGTAGTAAAGAGTTGAAAATTTAATGTAGAAAAAGGGGGGAAAGACAATTATGTGTATTTGCTTGTGGGAAGGTGCAGTGCCTATTTTATCACTGCTTTCCGACTTTGAAACCAATTTCCTCTCGTGGCTGTCTTCACCACAGGTGAGAATTTAGTGATTGGTGGGCCCCAGGAGGACAGAAATGTAAATTCCTATTGAAAGCCATCAATAGTTAAAATTTGGAGCCCCATTAATATAGTTCAAGTCAGAATGCACTTAAGTAATGAAAAGCCCAGACGGTGGCCTGGAGTTTCCCCTTCCTCAGTCAGGCCTGCCAATTAGCCAAGAGTAATGGATGCCTGGACCCCCAAGACGGGACTGAGAGTGGCTGGAAAGGGCAGCTGGGGAAGCTCACTATGGATTTTGGTCGTGTGTATTTGACTGTGTCAGCTCATTCTTTTTTGAAATTGAATTTAATGTGTTGAAAATACCCTCTTGATGAATTAATGAACTAAAAGAGGTATTGATATTCGAATAGTGGCGGAAGCAAAGCCTTCCATCACCACCACCACCCTCCCCTGGCCCCGTCCCCATATTTTATAATAGCTCAGCAAGGGCAAAGTTGAAAGGAGTCTTTTCTGATTTCTCACTCCTCACTCCTGATGGGGTGGATATAGAAGGATGAGGGTAGTAGATAAAGACCTCAGATCCATCAGTGAATCTTTACATTTACAGATAATGCTTTATTGAGTCCCCCCCCCTCCATTTGATGTTTTCCTTTGGAATATTTTGATGTTCTTCGGCATCAAGGTATACATGTGCCTGGGTGTGTATTTGTGATACAGAAAAATCAGGGAGTGGGGAAGTTGTGCAGACTTGAGTTGTACTATAGGCTCCGTGGGGAAGTATGGGCTATCCCGCCCCTCAATGGCCAGTGGTGATAGTTGAGAACAATGCGAACACGTTTAATGCCGTTGAACTGTACTTTAAAAAATGGTTATAGTAGTAGATTTTATGGTATGTATATTTTATTACAATAAAAATGGAGGAATATCTGAGAAGCAAGTGCGTTAGGAAAATGTAGTCTAAAAAAATAAAATGAATTCCCTCAGGTTTTGGCATACCTTTTTGAAGGATATCAAGGTTTTGTCTCCCAAACAAAGAGCAGTAGGTGAGCAGGGCATAGTAATGGCACTAGGGCTTCGGTGTTCTTTTTTTGTCACTGGGTGAGTTTCAGAGTCATGTTTTATTTTTCCTGTAAATGAGGACCTGCAGTGTCTGGGTACTCGATCAGGGTGTTAACACAGAGGCCCGGGTCACGTCCACCTTGTAAAATGTTATTGGTTTTGGAGCCGGATCACCTGGGTTTGAATCTTGGCTCTCCCACTTACCAGCTGCAATGCTTGGACCAAGTGCGAACTTCCCCGAGCCACAGTTTCCTTATCTGCAAAATGGGTTTAGTAAGAGTATCCGTCTTACAGGATTGTTGGGGATATTACATGATGCAGCAGAGATAGAGTTATTAGAATACCCAGTACATAGTAAGCCCTCAGTAAACGTTATGTATTATTATTATCTTATGGATAACCGTATATAATCTCAACTATAATCACATTTATCAGAAACTCCAATGTAATCTGTTTGTCCACTTTCTACCACTGTCTTTGCCAGGGAGACACCATTTTATGGGCAATGTTAGTTTGACCAGAAGGAAGGGAAGCTTCATTGCTTCCTACCAGCAAAGAAACTGACTCCCTGAAGGAAATGCCATCTATTTTACTTTAATCAGCCAATGGGTGTGCATACATTATCTCATTCTTGTTTCAATTTTCAGATTTTTCAGAATGCTTAGGAAACAGGGTGTCTTGGATAATTTAATTTTCTGACTAACTGATGCCTACAAGACACCACTTTCATTTCAAGTTTTATTTGTGAAAAGTCTTTCTAAAATCCAGTAATGTTCTTTGTTTCCTTAGGAAGTATAGTGGATAGTAAAATTTAATCTTTCCTTGACAATGAAAGATTTCAGAGCCATTTCAGAAAATCTGTTCATGTTGGCCAGAAATATAAATGTAGGTATAGAAGATTGGGCTGCCTGTATACTGAGCCAGGACTATCCAAAGACAGATTTTTAATCATTCCCTTTAAAAAAACAAACCCAGTCTTTGTAACTTTCCCTTAAAATTAGAGTATGGGCAAGAAATGATGATTGATAGTTTGGGTTCTTTGGGTTTTAGTTTTCTTCTTAGGAATATATTTCGGGAAGATCTCTCTCATCACAAGCCTTCAAGTAGTCACACACGTGGGGTGTCGCCTTGAAAAGCATAACTGCTTTATTATCAGAATCAAGGATGAGGGTGAGGAAAACGTTTACTGCTTGGGTAAACAAGAGACATCCAGTCTAGCATTGTTGCAGCTCAGAAATCTTTCTTATTTCCCCATGCAGCAAGTTCTATCCAATTTCAAGTCATTATAAATGTTTATTTTGGGGGGGAGGGGGTAGGCTGAGTTGGGGGGATCTGACTTTATTTTGGTTGGGAGGTAGTGTGTTGTATTGGATAGAGCCTTGGAATTGGGGAGCTTGGATTCCAACCTTAGTCCCACCTTGCTTAGCTGTATGACCTTGGACGGGCCAGGGGTGCTCTCTGAACCTCAGCTCTCTCTCGCCGAAGATGCAGGGGTGTCGACTTGATGCTTTCCAAAGTGCCTTCTGTTTGAACATGTAGACTGAGAGTTCCTTCCAGGTATCAAAGGTGCTGTCTACCTTTACTCTTTCATGGCAATTTGGAGGCTTCCGGAACCGATTGTCTGTGAGTCTGGTTGCATAGAGCCCCGGTTGTGGGAGGGGCTGGCAGAAGAATCTGGATTCATTTCAGCCTTGCTTTCCCTTCTCTTCTTCAGTTTCTCTCCTGCCTGGCTTAGCCTCTCACTTTCTCCCTCTCTCTCCTGTCTGCCTGCTCCTTCCTGCTCCAGGCTCCTCCTCAGCCCGTCTCGATTATTGATTAGAAATCACCAAATAGTTTCTGTAACCATGTCATCAGCGGCTGCCAAGGCTCTTGTCATTATTCCAGCCACACAGAGTAGATGACTGGGGGAAAATGGCATCTTCCAGCTCAGGTGCAAAGCATTCTAAAGTGTGGCTTGCCTGGTGCTTTTCACTTAAACCCCTTCTGAAAGTCCTTATGCAAAAGCAGCGAATTCCAGCGAGTGAGTTATTTCCCAGAGCCCCCAGTTTAGATTCTCTTAATTTTCCATATTTCTTGAGCTTGCCCTTGCTGCCTTCCTGCCCGATGCACACTAGAGAGGAAGTACACAAAGGAATTGTGCAAAGTTTGGAAGCAACTGGCAGGTGGGTTTGCATTTTTCCAGGTTAATTCACTTGATGAAAAGCTGCTGTGGGTGATGTGTCATATATCAAAGGCAGGGCATCAGTAATCTTTGCTCAAGGGCACGGCTAACAGACAGATAGACGGGAGAATGAGATGGAAAAAAGCAACTCATCCTTTTCTGCTAACACCACGGAGGAGATAAAGGAAGATTTATGAGTCATCTCGGACCACATACCAGCAAGCAGCATACCGTATTTTTCACATGTTCCCAAAATTGGTGGTGGAAGGCAGTGTGCTTGTCAGTGTCCATCCGGTCATTTTGGAAACAATGGGATCCTTGAAGGCTCTGGCTGTGGAGTCAGCTCTTTGCCCTCCCTGCAAAGAGGTGTTAGGGGCGTGCGCGCGCACGCGTGTGGGGTGTGTGTGTGTGTGTGTGTGTGTGTGTGTGTGTGTGCGTGCGTGTGTTTTCAAAGCATCTCTGCCCTCTTTAAGCACATGATCTGTGGTTTAATAATGTGACCTCTATAGAATAAAAAATAAGATTCCCTGAAACAGTCGTGACTGTTGAGTCGCAGGCACTTAGATGGTGACGTGGTAAAGACTTTTTCAGCTGCCTCTCACCTACTGCATTTTACTTTGCTAGTAGGCAGCCTCATATAGTGACTGCTTTGGGGTATAAGAAAGGGGAGGAGGAGTTGATTCTGTGAGTTGTTTTTTTTTTTTCCTTTCCTACCTCTCGGATGAGTCAACTGCTGCCAGATACAAACGGAGATTTGCAGCCCAGGTTAATTTGAATGGGCTGTTTTGTGTAGAGTTAACCAGAACGCTGGTTCCTGGGACTGCTCAGAGCTTCTTTATTCAGGCAGCCAGGCAGCTGACTTGGGAAGTGTTGTGTGGAACAATTGATGGGAGTGTGAAGAGGTTTCTTAATATTCCTCTCCCTAGCCTTGAAAAAGGCACCTGGATTGCAGCTGGATCATGCCTGGGTTTGTGACTATTTACTTCACATGGCAATTTTAAAAAGCATGGTAAATTCCAAAAGAAAATGGTTTTGAATTTCTTCTAAGGCCTCTGCAGTAAGCTCCAATTTTTTTGAGAGGCACGCAATTAACATTCTGTGCAGAAGGGCATGATTGATTCTGCACTGTGGTGGCTATATGAGCAAACCTCATTTAGACAGCTGAGTGAAATATACAGGGCAGAGGAATTTATGGGACCCGGAGAAGCTCATGTGCAGAATGAAAAGGAGCTGCCTTCCCCTCTCCTCTTCGGCCCCTGCATCCCATTCTTCACGTGCTCAGAATCGCTCCCCCTCCAGCCACTGGGGTGCCCACTCTGTGTGGTGGTGCTGCTGAGCCTGACATGACCTGGCAGAGAAGATGGAATGCCACTTCATCATGCAGTCCTCCTGTGGGAAGCATGGAGTATGTAATCAGAGAGACAGGAGGAGCTCTCAGAATCCGTTATGTGAGGTTGACAGGGTGAGGAGGAAGAGAGTGGTGGCTACAGGTACTACACTATATCCTAAAACACGTCCCCTCGAGGATGAGGCATGTCCAAGCGCTGTGGGCTTCTGCACTGACCTTCACAGGATAGGTCATTGGGAGGGTTGAGTGTCCACCTCAGAGGATACAAGCCACTTTCTTAGAAATATCACCAACTTTCTTTTGCAAAGGGAGTTCAGTACAGGGATAGGTTTTGTCCTGTGCACCAGAGTATCTGCCACATAGTAGGTCCTCTGTAAACAGTTGCTGCGTTGAATTGACTTAATTCTCATGGGGCTGTGGCTCTCACAAGAGGCAGAACTTTTATCTGCTCGATTGATTGCTCTGTTCCCAGTACTGTGGGCAGTGCCCCGTACATAGTATATGCTCGATAAGCATTTGTTGACAGGAATGAAAGAATGAACTTGCAGACTGATGTTTGGTAGACAGGGTTTCTCATTTCCCTTGTGGCTTGTACCCAGGATGGCTCTCAGCTAAGGTAGGAAACTAGAGGAAAGTTTGTCTGCTTCTTTGTTTGAGCCCCTCCCTGGGGTTCAGATGCTTTTCTACTGCCCTATACATGGCTTTCATGCACCTGCTAGGGTCCTCTGCCAGGTGCACCTTTCTGTTTTTATTTCTTAAACCAAATTCATGTCTGTGTAATGACTCGATCTTACTGCTTCCAGGAAGACTGATATCATTCATTCAGACCCCAGTGTCAATTAGGCAAAAACCTTATTGTGATTTCTGCTTAAGGGGTAATTTGAATTTTTCTACTTAAGTTGTTTGATTAGCTTCTTTTCCTTATCTGTTTGTACTTTGGGTACCTGTGGTAGGCTTTAAAATGCCCTCCCCCATGATGTGAGGTCCTGGTCCTGGGAACCTGTAAATGTTGCCTTATATGACCTTAAGTTCAGGTCCTTGAAATGGGGAAATTATCCTGGGTTATCTGAGTAGATCCTAAATTTAATCACATATATACTTAGGAGGGGCGCAGAGGGATATTTGACCCATACACAGAGGAGAAGGTGATGTGAAGGCAGAACAGATACAAAGAGGCTGGCCTTGGAGATCAGAGTGAGGTGGCCGTTAAGCCAAGGAGTGCTGGCAGGTATCAGAAGATGGAAGGGGCAAGGAACAGATTCTCTACTAGAGCTTCTGGAGGGAGTGTGGCCCAGGTGAAATCTTGGTTTTGACCCAGTAGCACTAATTTCAGACTTTTGGCCTCCAGCACTGTGGGAGAATACATTTCTGTTGCTGGAACTAATCAAGTTTGTGTTAGTTTGTTACCTCAGCGATGGGAATCTCATACAGCACCTCATGGCCTAGAAGCTGAATTGATATCAGTATTGGGCGGCTCATTTTCCCCCACTGTTATACTCTATAGGTGGGGCCACTAAAGGACAGAAGAGGGGCAAATTATTGTACAAATATCCTTAGTAATTTCTCTGCTGTGTATTATCGTTATTTTATTCCCTTAAGAAGCTTGTACATTGGATGGATAATAATCACTCCATTATATAGGTAAGGGAACTGTCAGGTTGAAATGTACTTAAGGTTCAGCTGGTAAACACTGAAGTTTGGGTTTGAATGTAAATATCCCAGATCTTAGTCCAGTTCGCTACTCCTGACATCATGCTTTTATCTTCCGTTTCTGTTCACATACCATTTTCAGAGTCTTGAGGTAAAAGTCAGACACATAGATATTTCTGTTTTGTCCCTGTTCTCCGACTGTGGTCCCTCAGTCTCAGCTTCTGTTACATTAAATTAACCTCACTGAACCTAGAAAAGTCTACCGTTACGTCAGAGTGTCAACTCTGATATAGCCAGGTGGCTCTTTGGGGTTCTTTAGTGTAAAGAGCAGCTGTGTTATAGTAAAATGTGATGCTGTGTGTGTGTAGTGGGGGGGAGTGTGGAGAGGGAAGGAGCTTTGGAACAAATATGTAGGGATCGTTGTGAGTTGCAAACTAAAAATGATTTAGGGTTTTTTTTTTTTTTGAATTACTAAACATAACTGGTCCCCTAGACAGCCTCTTTTTCAGACATCTAGCCTTTCTTGAATCAGCCAGTGCTTTGCAATTCAGAACTGAGATATCAGTGTTGAAAGAACACTTACTCCAAGGAGAAGTCAGACTTAATGGAAGCTGGAACCCATCAGGGACGGGCCAAGTGTGCATGTCCTATGAAACATGTGGGATTTGAGGGAGTGTTTTGATTGCAGAAATTGCAATCAGAGGTTTGCTTCGGCCTTCGTGCTGTCAGATGGGGGAAATTTAACTTTGAGTACAGCTACTAGAGGCACGCAAAATCACCATCCTCATATGTGGCAGTCTTTGCCACTTCCAGCAAGTTATAAAATTATATCAAGGGAGCTGAGTATGATACCACTGCTTGGATGGTTACTTACAAGAAAAACCTTCCAAATCTGAGAATTATTAAGAAGTGAGAAAATCCCTTAATTGCAACAAGTTCTCCACTGCACAAAAAGCCTCTGTGGCAGAGAAAATTGGCAGTGTTCTGATGATCAGATTGAACAGCTGGAAGATTCCTATTCAAACTACTTTTCTAGTAATAAAGCTAATAATTTTTTTTCACAAACTGCTGGGATAGCCATAATTCTGTTTTGTTAAGATGGGTGTTCTCTGTACTTGAGTGAAAACGCACATACTTAACTTTGGCCCATCATTATTATAAGTAATGTGTGTGTAGGGAACTGTAGGGTTTCAAATTTTTTGTATTTTGTTCCTTTTCTCCCTTTATTTTTATTTTCAGGAAATGTCTGTCACCCTGTATTTTAAAGTTATTAATACATCAAAAAT
The DNA here is from genome assembly GCF_002837175.3 of Physeter macrocephalus. NCBI lineage: Eukaryota > Metazoa > Chordata > Mammalia > Artiodactyla > Physeteridae > Physeter > Physeter macrocephalus. The sequence goes on along the minus strand of NC_041233.1, from coordinate 26,995,474 downwards.
GGCTAAGCGGCATTAATGTTTGTTTTCAGTGGCTCATGCCAGGCATAGCACCCTCATTCCTGTCCTTCCCTTTGCCTGGCGTAGCTACTTGATCAAGAACTGTGCTAGAAACATTTAATTAAAAAATCTTAATGGAAAATGTTGTATCCATGGTGGTGGTAGTTGAACTCTACACGTACAGATGGTTGAGATGGAAAATTTTGTTATGTATATCTCACCATTATTTGAAAAGTAGTTGTATATACATACACACAGTGACAAATGCAAATAGCATCAAAAGGTATCAACAAAAAACATCCCTTCTCCCCCGCAGCCCTCCCTTCCCCAGAAGCCACCATCACCAACAACTCTCGTGTAGCCTTCCAGAAACTTGGTGTTTCTCTTCAAGCATAGGACTGTGTTTTGAAAGAATTGTGTAATGGGAAAATAAAACCAGATTGGCCCTGTGGAGGCTGGGGGAGTGGGGGGAAGGGAATGATAGATGAGAGAGGGTGATGGGTGGGTGAGGTGAGGCTGGTGTTGACCGGCTTCTAATTCAGAACATTTGTGTAAACCCTTCCCGCATGGTCTCATGCCACGCTCTTTCATCAAGGGGGGCAGGGCATGGAGCTGGGAAGTTGTGGGAAGCCAGGAAGAGAATGTGAGTTGCAGAGTTGTTGTCTGCTGTAGTCCAGAGAGGGAGAGCTGTGAGTAATGGGGCGAAGTTAAGCAGAGAGGAATTTAGGCTGGGAAAATCAGGACAAATTTCACAATGGGGAGAGTGTGTGGCCATATCCCTGGGGAGGTAAGGGAAGCCTTGCCATTGAAGGGGCTGGAAGCAAGACTTGACACAAAGATGAGAAAATGGATGACAGGGAACCATCCCTGGGGGTTGGTGCAGTGACCTTAATCAGGCTCTTTCCTGCCTAGCTCTGGATTCACTGATTCAATCTCAAATGATGCAAGGGAGAGAAACAATTGCTTGGAAAATGGCCTTAGGGAATAATGGCTATTGACAGTAGATCTTGAAAGACTCTCCCACACAAATTAACTCCATCCATCCATCCATCCATCCATCCGTTTATTCATCCGTTCATCCATCTATCCAGTGTTCATCCATTTAACAAAGTACCTGTATTGAGAGTACTTTGAATAGGCTGGTGAGAAAAGTCACCTCAAGAGGAAACATCTATACTGATACTTGTGAATCAGAATGGAAAGCACTGGGGAAGAACATTCCAGACAGATGGGTCAGCATATGCAAATGCCACAAGGTATGAAAAGGTTTGGCAAGTTTGAGGACCGGAGATAACCAGGTGAAGGGGTTGAAAGAGGTTTTTTGTGTGTGTGTGTGTGTTACGCGGGCCTCTCACTGTTGTGGCCTCTCCCGCTGCGGAGCACAGGCTCCGGACGCGCAGGCTCAGCGGCCATGGCTCACTGGCCCAGCCGCTCAGCGGCATGTGGGATCTTCCCGGACCGGGGCACGAACCGGCGTCCCCTGCATCGGCAGGCGGACTCCCAACCACTGCGCCACCAGGGAAGCCCTGAAAGAGGTTTAATATGGAGAGGCAGGCGGGGGCCAGATTACTCAGGGTGTGATGGGCTGTGGCTGGGAGTTGGAACTTTATTCTAAGAGCAACGGGATTTGAGTATGGATCTTGGAGGGCCTTTTGCTTCTGCTTTCAGACTTTCTTTATACGTGCTGCTTTCTACTTTTTGGAAGTTAGCTGTGGTTGTCAGACAGAGGTGGGGAAGGCTGTTGGACACTTCCATGAAGTATCACCAGGCCTAGGAAGGGTGCATGTAGCAACGAGGTGGGACTTGGGAGAGGGACATAGCCTGTCTTGTAGTTCTGCTTTTGCTGCAGATGCTCAGGATCTTCTGGAGGAGGCCCACCGTACGAAGATAACTAGTACTGGAGAAGGATCACCCAACTTAAATGGAAAGCAAAATGTAACAGCAAATAAGGGGGAACTTTGGGGATTCAATCTTGAAAGCTGAAACTCAAAATTATGTTTATATTTTGTATCAAAAACGTTTTCAGTTGCAATTGCAACTATGGTCCAATTCTTTAGAACAAAAAAACGTTCAACAATTCAATTCTTTCCCATAATTTTTCTTACAGAATTACATACCGGCACCATATATCTGTTACTTCACATTTGTTTTTATTGTACAGTTATGAGAGTTTATTTTTGCAAAGTTAGGACTTCAGCTTTTTAAGAGCCTTTATTCGATATTTAAGTCAGTCGAATAAAACTCCTGTTGGGTTATCCTCTTAATTTTCTCTTTTTTAGTTGGTCTGAGGATGCAGAATCAATGGTTTTGAGTGTAATTTGAGCATTTTTCCGACAGCACTTCAGCTGAGTTCCTGAAACCCCACATCCTTTGCAGAAGTTTCCGCCTCATTTTGCAGTTGATTTGTCCTGGGGCCTTATATAACTTTTGACCATCAGAGAGGATTAAACTGTTGATCCAGACATCAAGGATGGATACTACTTGGAAGGGATGTTTGAGTGGGAACCAGTTTTATAAATGGTCAGTTCATAAGGGAATCTTTTCAATATACGATGACTTTTGTTTCCCTATGCAAACTCAAAACTGAAAGGACTCAAGTGGCAAATACTTGGATAATGTGTTTCCTCCCTATTAAAATTAAGTACGTGAAGTGTGTCTAGCTTTGGAAGGACACAAAGGGTACAAACTACATTGGTTTTCAGTGTCCTCTCGTATCTAGTTGGGTGTAGGTCTGAGTGTGTGGTGTGCTTGAGTGGAGGACACATTTCATAGCCGGAGTACCCCCTCTCCTCCGTGTACTCTTCTTATGGGGTAGGAACAAGTGGGGTAGATCCATCAGGGCTGCATGGATCAGGCAAGTTTGCTGGAGAAAGCGCCTTGGAAGTTGGGCTGAGCCTCCTGGAGATTGATGGGTCAGGATCAAGTTTAAGAAAAAGTGTGCCATCATGTAAAATAGATTCGTTCAGAAAATATTGTGAACGTGAATATTCATTGCATCACAGCCTCACCACTATTGATACTTTGGGCTGAAGATTCTTTGTTGTGGGTGGCTGCCGTGTGCATTGTAGGAAGCTTAGCCGCATCCCTGGTCTCTACCCACTAGGTACTAGGAACCCACGCTCCTCTCCTTTGTGACAAAACAGAAACGTCTCCTGATACTGCCAGGTGTCCATTAGGGGGCAAAGTCACCCCTGATTGAGAGCCACTGATCTTGGGATAGCGCAGAGGGTACAGTGGAAAGGTGGTTGGTTATGTGCTAAGTAGGTGAAGGGAGTGGCCACTTCCAATTCTGGCTGATTTGATGAGCTCCTAAAATGAGCACAGTCCAGGGAGCCAGGGGAAGGGAGTTCCTGACTCATACAATAATGAACCCGGTGGGATCCCCCCTGTTGGGGGTTTGTGAAGCAAGCCTAGTGAGAACGGGACCCTGGGAACTTAGAATTCCAAGTCAGGTGGGACTCTGAGAAGCAGGGTGAGAAGCAGTTGGGAAGGAGGCGTCAGATGGATGCTTTCCACTTCCTTGAGCTGAGGGTAACCTGAGGTCCAGGCCTTTGTTCGGGTCACTCCTTTCAGTTCATCCTTCCCCCATATTTGCTCAGCCTTTAGGCTGTTATTGAACCTGCCTCTCCTACTGTGAATACCATCAGGACTTCTTTATATCTTTCTAAATAGGACTCTGTCTTCGGGATGCAACTAAAATTCTAGCTCTTAAGTGGAGCAACCTCAGCTCCTCTGGCTCCCATTTGAGTTCTTCCTGCTCTAACCTTGTATATTACCTACTTACTAGAACTTTCATTTGAGTATTTAAAGTTTTTTTCATTATTTTAAGATTTTATGCACCTCTCTTGCCTCCACAGTAAGTTTGTAAGCTCCTCTAAGACTTAGTCTGTATCTTTTATTTTATCCTTCACGCTACATAGTATATAATATGAACTCAGTAGGTGCTCAGTCAATTTTAAGAGAATCGAAGTAAATTGCAGTCAGTCAGCTTGTTCCTCTGTTCCTCTGTTGTCTGTATCCTGCAGATTCTCTCTGCACACTCGAGCCATAGCTCGTTAAATAGTTTAAGAAGACAGCACATTGTTTGACAGTCCCACAAACGTAAAAAATAATTTAGCTCACACTTAATTTTTATCAGAAGGTTAGCTTAATATTTTCAAGCATTACAATTTTATTTTTAAGTTCTTACATTCTTTCTGTTTCTCTTAATGTCATTCTGGCTTTAAAGGGTATAATTTTGAAATGATGAGTACTGTTGGACTTGTTAGTATTTCTTCTTTTGTGTATATAATGTTTCAAGAACTGTTGATGGCTAAATGTCATTTTTATACTTTTCAGATTCATAACAGTTCAATTCCATTCAAAAACAATTAATAATATTATGTATCTTAGAACTAGCTGTCATGTATCTTCTGGCGCATATGACATATTGTTAGATATTTTAAGTTAAAAGTTCTGTATCCAGGCCAAGTTTAGAAGGATGAGGAGCAGACTGTTTTATAGACAAGCCGAAGGATACAGTAAGTTTATGACAAAGCGCGTGTTACCGTAACGTGACCATATGCTTGGAAACCCGTGAGGCTTCTCACCTCAAAAAATAAACCAGTGATCAGTAGCCTATCTCAAACTTTTTTTTTTTTTTTTTTTTTGCTTTATTTATCTCTGGTTTCATTCTGAAAACAGCAAGACAATCTGACAAGTCAAAGGAGAAGATATTACCACTAAATACAAACCACTCCAGGCAGGTTTCCCAGATTCTTGAGGGAAGCTTTCTCCAGCTCAGACATATTGGCTCTTTGATTTTTCAGAACTTAAGCTGGGATGAAAGCTCTCCATAAAGGGTCATTGTTTTCAGAATGGAGCTCTCTGGGCTGGAAGGAAGCAGGGCTCTCAAGAATGATGTCAGGGGTGGTGGTGGGGGGCGGGAGGGCCCGTGGCCCAGCCCCACTCAGGAAGTGTGGTTTACCTACCTTCATCAGGCTCTGCCCTTGTCCACTGGGACTAGCTGAACATCAATGCCCTGTTCACAGAAGTGAGCCGCTTTGTGATTTGATCTTTGTCTTTGGAGATTTTGTGGGACCCCTCCGCCCCCACCCCACACTGAGAGGGGCCTAGCGATGAGAATAGGTCTGTCCAGTCGAGGATTCTCCATATTATTTTCATAGGGGTCAGATTCAGCCTTTGCCATTCTTTTGGTCTGTCCCAAACGGGCACTGGATATTTTCCTCTCGTTCCACACCTTAAGAGCTTTGGTCTGCGAAGGTATAAGTGATGACTCTATGCTTATTCTAACAGTGTTTGTATCCTCAGGTATCAGAAGAAGCCCCAGTGGGTAACATGAGTCATGGTATCCCTTGTGGGGCCTTAAGCACAGCCAGTGTGCACTGGCCCACCATCGATGAGTTGTATGAATGAGGTGATAAGCAGCCCTTGTACATGGTGAAACCTCCCAAATTCCATTGGGCGGGGCTGGGGGCTCTCTGCTGGAGGGTTCCAGAGCCATCTCTTGGGTGACTCCACAGAAAGTCCTCTTGTTCCTACTTCAGTTCTTCTGGCCTTACTCAAGGCAGACAAAGTTCCTGCCTCTCTTTGAAGGGACTGACTTTTCAGGAGCTCCAGAAACCCCTGGAAGTCTCCAGCATAAGGTAGAAATGGAAACATGAGAGAACAGACCTCAGGGAGCTGGCGTAAGATTCCACGGCAGAAGAACCATGTGGGGACACTTTGCTCCCGCTCACCTCAGACCTGTCTGGGAACCGGACGCTGAGCCAGCTGTGAATACCCAGCCGAGGAGTTCAGTTTCTAGACCAGAGACTTGTAATTTGTTGTAATGTTCCCTCTTTCCCTTTGCTGTTGATATAGTTAGCCCCGCCCAAAACTCAAGGAGAAGTGGAGAAGAAGCTATTTAAAACTACCTTTATTATTCATTGACTCAGGACCACATCTGTTCAGCGTTATTTAGATTCTGAACAGTGAGGAAAACATTGTGGACCAAAGGTAAAACGAGTGTTTTAGCCCCTCTTTATTTCTTTATTTTTCTTCTTGAAAATCAGGTAATTTTGGTCCTGGAAAGAGCTCACAGAGATGATTCAGTTCAGTGGTTCTCAAAGTTCTAGAAATCTTTTGGAGGCCTAATGGGGCAAGAGGGAGGCTGGTCCTTCCTCAAGACATTCTTGAGTTTTCCTGTTCTGTCTATTGGCCTAGTATCAGAGAAAAGCTTCTGCATGTCAACATAAGCCTGAAATGCAACCTCCTTATTTTACAAAGGGGGAAACTGAGGTCCATGGGCCGGAAGGAACTTAAGATGGCAATTTTTGGATTATTTCCCGTTTCCTCTTTGGCAGTGTACCTGTAATATTTTCAGTGCTATTTTTGGATTCATATTCGTATCAGTTACCAGAGATTATTTCCCTGGAGTAAATTATTTGGACACTATTAGCAAGGGAATAGCATGCTGAACATTACACTCTGTCTTAAAGAGAAGAAAAGTTCCTATCTCCTGTTTGCATATCTGCACCTGTTTAAACCTTTCTATAGAAATGTCTGAAAGGTAAACAGTTGGTTTCGGAGCAGCTATAACGTGGTATTGTTTAACATGGCAGCTCATTGATGGTCGTCTTTAATTATGGCCGTGCTGTCAAGCCCTGAAGTCCCTGCTCTTTGTTGTCGATCCGATATGATGTTTGAGGTTTTCAAAGCTGCAGAGATGAAAGAAGCAACCATCAAATATTGCTCGTTCCAGTGTGCTTAAGGAGGGAGGAGGGGACATTGCCAACGAGGGCTGCAGAGCCTGGGAGAGAATGCCATTGCCCTCTGCTTTTGATGACAATGTCGAGTGCAAAGCCCTGGTTTATTCTCTGTTTATGGTGGAGCAAACTGAATTGATTTATTCAGTAATGGTAAACAGGCGTGGGTTGTGGGTCGCGGGTTGCTGAGCTTCGTGCGGCTGGTGGGAACGCTGGCTGTCTCTTGCCACTAGCAGTTTGTATGTCAGAGATGCGAAGCTCAAGCGGCCCCATCAAGGCTTTCTGGAACCTCTCCCTACCCCCTTCCATATCCTTTGTCTTCAGTATGCTAGAGCTGTGTGTACCTGGGCCCTAATCGTGGGTTAGTCCCGTTTCAGACCAAAGGCATTCATTTAGGGGGTAGCCTCTATCTGGCTCCTGTTACTGTTAAGGTGGGTGTCACCATCTCTCTCCTATGAAGGCCTGTCCCTTTATATTTGTGGCTGCCAGATCAGTTCCCTGCTCCTGCAGCTAGCTTCTTTTGTTGAAGGGCTGTCTCTTTAGAATCTGTTCAATTCGTAAAGCCCCTCTGCCAGGTACTTTCTTGGCTGGAGGCTCACTTCTCTACCCTCCCTTTCCCCCACTTGAGAGACAGTGTAGCCTAGTGCCTGAGTGTGTGGACTCTGGGGCCGGGCTGCTGGAATCTGACTCCTGGCCTTGTGACTTGTGACTAGTTCTGCGATTTGGGACCAGTCAACCACTCTGGGTTTCAGTGTCTTCACTGTAAGACAGTGATAACAATAGCATCTATGTTGTGGAATTGTGAAGACTAAATGAGTTAATGTATAGGTAGTAAGACGCTTAGCACAGTGCCCAGTACCAGGTAAGTGCTATAAATATGTATTGCAAATTTATATGTAACACATACATACTATATAACTTATGCCATACCATAGATAACATATAATTTATTATAATGCCTTTGTACAAGAGTAAGCTTCGCTGACCCAGCTGGGAAGGGGGTGATAAACAGACCATTATTTGGTTCACTGATGGAGGGATCCACCAACTCCCCAGAGTGGAGATGAAGCCCGCACTCTTTTTTTTTTGGGGGGGGTCCATTTCTTAAATGTTTCAAGTACTGCTCCCCTCCCTCTTCTCTATGAGTGTACCAGCTGACTTTAATACTGGCCGGCTAATTTGCGAACATCGGTGCTGTTGGAAGCCAAATCCTGTCTTAGCCACGGGAACTTTCCACCCTGTTTTCTCTGTAGTTGGTCAGTGACTATGTGGTCAGTTTGGCACAGTGCTGATGGCTGTGCGGTTTACAGAAGTAGGATGAGACATAATCCTGCATTCAGAGAGCTTTCCTTCTAATTGGAGGATCAAAATGAACACTCATGAAGTATTTAAGAGCAAAACTTAGCTGGTTAAAACGATTAGTCAGTCTATCTACTGTCTTGTAAGCCATCTCCAAGGAATCGACTAGTAGTATCTAAAAGGATAAACGAGAGAAAGGGACAAAATGCTTGGGGGTCATTGAGACCAGTGCTGCAGATCATGGTTTCATGTCATCTTAGCTTTCATCTTGCCCCGGAAGGGAAGAAGATCCAAATGGGAATAAGTTGGCCTGTCCACAGAAACAAAGGAAGTTCACCTTTACCCAGTAAGTAGCTCCTTTGATCGTCTCACTCAGCTGAACATGTATCTAGTGTCATTTAATCCTCATAGCCACCTGTAGAAAAGGTGGTGTTTATCCCCTTTTTCAAAAAGGTAAGAGAACTAGGACTCTGTGATAAAAGGTGACATTCAAAGCATTGTAGCTGTTGAGTTTATGGAACTCAAAAATTGGGGAGTTTTAACCCAAGTCAGTATGACTTGAAAACCTGGTGTTCTTTTTAGTTCTTTAAGAAAGGGGCACTAGCTACTGTTTTCCTTGGTTCACTTTTGGATGAATGTAGCTGGAAAACATTCACATTTGACCCCTTTCTCTATCTTCCCTGTCCCAATAAAAGCAAGAGCTAATTCACACTGGTCCACCACATTGTCCTCTGAGACCAGTAGAGAAAACAGCGATGTTATCAGTCAAGCCTCATGACACTCCCCAGGGAAAACAAGAAACCTCCCAAACAGTCATATCCAGGCCAAGCAAAGCTCTGGGAGAAATTCCTGGGACACTCAGAAAGAGCCACCTAAAAGGGCTTTTGGGCAAAAGTTGAACCCAAATGAAAACACTGCCTGTCAGCCCTGGGCTCGTAAACAGTGTTTGGATCGCAGGATGAGGTCACGAGGCTTGAAGTAGTGGCCAAGCCAGGCTGGGCCCTGCTGCTGTAACAAATCAAGCCTGAAGTCTCAGTGGCTTTAACCCTGCGAAGTTTGGTTCTGTGCTTGCCGTGTGTGCCCAGTGAGGGTTGGTGTGAGGGGAGCTCTGCTGGGCACAGTCCCTCAGGGATCTGGCTCTGACGTCTGGTGACTGCATCACCTGGCTCGTGATGCTTCCAAGGTTGCGTGGGAGGTGGAGTGGGTTGAATATTGACCCCCCCCCCCAATTTCACGTCTACCTGGAACCTCAGAATGTGAGCTTATTTGGAAATAAGATCTTTGCCAGACAGAGAGGATTCTTTACTTAAGGATCTTGAGGGCATCCTAAATCGTACTGGATTGAGAGTGAGATTTAAACCCCTAAACCAGTGCCTATATAAGAGAGAGGAGAGGGAAAATTGGACACAGACGTAAAGAGGGATGAAGGCCATGCGAAGACAGAGGCCGAGTTTGGAGTGATGCTGCTACAAGCCAAGGAACGCTGAGAGTTGTCAGAGCTGGAAGAGGCAAGGAGGGATTCTCCCCTAGAGCCTTTGGAGGGAATGTGACCCTGCTGACACCTTGATTTTGGACTTCTGGTGTCCCTCAAGGTGAGAGAATAAATTCCCATTGTTTTAAGCCACCAAGTTTGTAGTAATTATTTTAGAAAACTAGGAAACAAATACAGCAAATCTGCACTGAGGTGTCTTTAACCCGTTTAAAACTTATATCCCGTTTTTCTTGTATTTACCAGAACCCAAGCTAACTGTAACGGAGGTTATAAATTGTTGTCTGTGCGCCCAGTAAGAGGAGAACGAAACAAGATTTGGTGAACACGTAACATCATCCTTGCCTCACTTGTACTGGGGGTATATACAGGGAGCAAGGGGCAGAGGCTTGGAAGAGAGACCTCCTCACTTTTAGAGATGGTTTCAGGAGCTGTTGGGCGGTCCACAGGATCACTGCAGGTCAAAGCAGGCTAGCTGAGGGAGGCAAGGCAGACAGCTGGAGAACAGAGCTCTCAACCCGCAAGCAGGTGATCCATAGTTGCGCCAGAGGCCATAGATATGCAACAGTAGGGTCAAGCAGGAAAGCAGGCACCCACACCAGCGAACTGGGTATGAAGAGCAGGTTCAGAGGCTAAACATGAAGCTACAGGTGCTGCTCAGGGGGGCAGCTACTCATAGTGCATGAAAGCAAGTAAGTCCTCCTAGCTCCCCTCCCAGAGGGAGTGTTGGAACACTCTTTCTCATTGCTGTGTCTCCAGTTTCTAGCACAGAGTGGAAACTGCAAACACAGCAAAATGTTCATGTGTCCAGCCTTGCATCGGGGTGGTGTTGCTAAACCATGGGCCATATCACAGCAGTTTCAAGCTGAAACCTCCCCATCCCCTCAAGGAGTGAGTCTTAAATCTACAGGATGTCTTTTTTTTCCCCCTTATTTATTTATTTATTTATTTAAATGATACATTTTATCATTTTATTTGTGTTTATCATATTATTTGTGTTTATTTTCTAATGTAAGGATGGTTTTCCATCACAAAACTTATTAATGTGATTCACATTAATGAAATCCATAGAAGAAATGTCATTAGATGCAAAGAAAGTATTCAATAAAACTCAATAGCTATTCATGAGAAGAGTTTTTGGAAAATGATAAAATATATACAGAAACTACAGCAAACATCATATTTTATGATGAAACATTGAAAGCATTAACTTCCCTTGTCCCTGCCGGAGCATGTGATCTCTCTTAGGCCTTTGTGCCTTTGCACCTAGCATTCTTTCCCCCAATGACCTTTTTCTTCCTTTCCACCTGGGGAGGACTCGCTCACCCTTGAAGACCCAGATCTAATATCGCTGTAGTGAAACCTTCCCCGAATCCCCCAGGTTTTCACACCCTCCCTTGTTGGCATTCTCAGTATCCTCTGTACTTAGCTCAGATGATGCAGCAATATGGAAATCGTTTCTTTATTTGTCTCTTTGTTCCGCCTGGCTGCATTTTGCTTTTTTCATTCACTTCCTCGCCCCAGTGCCTAGTTCATCATAACCTCCAGTAAGTTTTTGTTATGGAAGAAGCATGAGGTTTCTAGTACTTCTGGTACTTCCTCAAGACAGCTGCAGAAGCAACTACTAATAGTTCTAAGGAATAAAGGTGATATTATGACTGTTGATAAATTTACTGTTTATTTATTTATTATTCACCATGAGAAATATAAGCAAAAAGATCGAAATGGAGAACAACAGTAGCAACTGCAAATGTTTCTGTACAGATTTAAAACTTACAGTGCTTTCTCATTAACATGATCTTCTTTGTTCTCATTGTAACACAGTGAGGGAAGTGGGCTGTTAGGATTGCTCTCCTTTAAAGTGGAGGAAATTGAGGTTCAACATGTAACTTATCCAAAGCTTGCGCAGTTGTATGGGTAGTAATGGTCTATACCCGGAGTCACAGCTTAGCCTGGTAACAGTACATCTTATGTTTTTCCCATACCCCTTCTGGACTACTTTCTCATACATACAAGTGAGCCAGAATGAGAAGAGGAGAAGAAAGGAGGGGAAAAGCAGCATAAGTAAGGGAAAAAGTTGCTTTATTTAACACAGTTTTTAATATCCACAAATAACTGTGCAAGGTAGACATTACCGTCTCCATTCTGCAGATAGGATAACAGAGGGCTGGGGAGGGAACGGTAACTTGCTCCAGGCCTCGCAGCTAATAAGTAGCACAGGTTGGATTCAAACCCAGGTTTTCTCTGTCTTTGAAAACCTTTCCTATTCTCTGCTGCCTGGGTCACTTGTTGGGCCTTAGGGCGACAGGGGAAAAGGTTCTGTCTGCGTCTCATCTCTCCCCCACCTTGCCTCCTGTGGGAATTGGTCAGAGGTTCAGAGCTCCAGGGTTTTTGTTGTTGGTTTTTTGGGGTTTTTTTTTGATGCCCTGTCCCTTGTGAAGCACGTGAGACCCACACTTTGCATCTCGGCAAGATTTAAAAGGAATCACTGATGACCTGCTGAGGTATTTTCGTTTTGTTCCTGGAAATGATTAATCTTGAGGCTTTGTGATGGCTCCTGTCACAAATAGCCTTCCTTAAGTCATAATTTCCCCATTTCCCTTTAAGGTAATAGTTAGCACTTAAGCAATAAAAATAAGCAAAATAATCCTGCTGTGAGGATATGTTTACATTTTATATATATATGGTACTGACCAAGGTAGAACTCTACCTGAAATGAATTAGAAAATTGTGGGTTTTTTTTTTTTAAAAGCTCAATTTCTGTCTCTTACTGCCACTCTGTTTCTGTCCATCCCTACCTCTTTCTTGTATTTATTTTCTTCTTTCTCCCTGGCAGATAGGATAAAATATTTCTGTTTTGTTTTTTGTAGGTGATTTTTCAGATGCTTCTTTCATTTTGTAGTCACTCAAATTCCCGTGAGACCAGTAATTTTAGCTTGAGGTCTCCAGGGATCATGTGATTTGGGACAGAGAGGGAGAGGATGTTTCTTCCTAGGGCTGGGAACTACACACTCCCAAACTCCTTTTCACTTTTAGTCTTTGCTGCCTGTGCAGTTCCAAGTAGGGTCAAGGTAATGCAAGGGCACTCGGAGCACAGGCTCCGGACGCACAGGCTCAGCGGCCATGGCTCACGGGCCCAGCCGCTCCGCGGCATGTGGGATCTTCCCGGACCGGGGCACGAACCCGTGTCCCCTGCATCGGCAGGCGGATTCTCAACCACTGGGCCACCAGGGAAGCCCTGCAAGGGCACTTTTAAGAAGAGAACTGGGGCGCAGCTACGAACAGATGTTCTTTGATAACTACTGAGGAAAGAGGATCTGGCTGAGAGACCCGTAGCTTTCGCTCGCTGAGAACCTTTAGCCAGTGCCCACGCGTGTGTGTTTTAGTTTTATTCATTTCTCCCCCTTGCCCCCAGAGCCACGGCGTACCTGCTGTTGCTCTCAAGCCTCTTGCCAACAGTGGCATCTGCGCGGTGTAGCCATCAAGAATTTGAATGTCAATATCTTTGCCTTGAAATGAATGGAAAAGTATTTGTCACTCAGCGGCAATCATTCTTCAAATAAAAGGTTAGCCAGACAGGGCCCTTAATCAAAGAGTCGGTCTTTTCTGTCAGCAGTGCCTTTTAAATAGCAATGATGAAGGCTGGCTGTCAGGGTAGGACTTGATGGGCGAGATGATTGATCTGCATAAATCATTTTCTTTTAACACTGTCAGTGAAGAGTAAATTGGTGGGACATTTTGGGTATTAGCTGTGTTGAAATTAATATGCAGTATCCTAGGTGTGTCCCCATTCACGTAGCCTTCATGAAAGAAGGTAGAAATTAAAGAGAGGCTTTTCGGCGTGCATTGTTCTAACAGGAAAGTTGCGCTGTTCTTACTGCTGTGGTCATCATTTTGCATGCTAAATTCGGAAGTTGAGTGTGTAGCACATTTTACAAGCTCCGAAAGGAATCTAGTTAATTTGGGAATTAGCTAGAGTCAATAGCATTTAACAACCAGTAAATCTGTAAAGACTCACAGCTCAGAGGAAAAAAAAAAAAATCTAAGAATCCTTTCTGATTTTAAAGGATAGAGCCTCTCCTACCCAGCATGCTGTCGCAGAAATAGCCTCGGCTTCAGATCAGGTTTTGGCTTGAATCTGCATGCCATCATTCCTTGGTGAGTCTCCTTGACCAGGGTACTTAACCTTTCTGAGTTTGTTTCTTCGTCTTTAAAAATGAGCTTGCTTTCATTACGGTTGGTAGGTTTGCTTTTGTATTAAGGACAGTGATGCAGGTGAAAGGACTGAGCGTACGACCTGGGACCTGGTAAAGAAGTGCTTGGTAATGTTAGTCTCTTCCCTTTTTTCTAGTCAAGCAAAACTCCCCAAATCTAGAACCCTGGCTGAGATGTCGATGTGAAGCGCTGCCCACTTGGTCCAAATAAACAATAAGTTGCTCGTTTTGGGTCATTTCTGTGCTTGCTGGGATTTCTTATGACCATTTTAACATAAAAAGCATGTTTCAAGGGGACAAAAGAAATACTTAATCGCAGAATACTGGGAGTAGGGAGTGAGGTGGAAGGCATGGGGGAGAAATGTGACCAAGAACACTTAGAGGGTTTTTTCCTTACCATTACTCTCTGGGTTACATGTCGGGGTTCGTATTATTCACCTTTTGAATGAGCAAGTAAAGCCTATGCAGTATAGCGTTGGATTAAAAGCAGCGCGGATGGAGCCAAATTGTTGGGTCTAGATCCCACATCTTCCACTTAATTGCTATTTTGTGACTGCAGGCAAGTTAATTAATTGCCCTCCTAAGCGTCAGTTTCCTCACCTCTGAAATGGGCGGAGTAATAGTACCTATTTTACAGCATGTTAATATATAAAAAAATCATGTAAAAGAGTACCTGATATGTACATGTTAACTATGGTTACTATGAATGAATGAATGGTCAGTTAAGGAAGGTAGATATCGTTAAAATTCAAGTGGGCCAAAAGTATCGAAGGAAGAAACATATTTCAATATAGAAGTCCAAGATAAAGGTATGCTGGAGTGAAATATTTGCTTCATTTTGGAGAAAATCCCCTATTGGAGGAATTTAGAGCCAGGATGATTCTGGACATACCGTGTTGTAGCTGGGCAGTAAGTGTTGTTAGACTGGCCCACTGGCAGCCCTGTTCTGTTCTCCCTTTTCCCACTGTAGGAGCGAAATCGGATTGAGATGGTCTTATGGTCAAAACTAACACGGGAGAGGATGTTTTGCTGGTTTAATTTTTTTTTTTTTAGAAGATATTGATTAAATATGTAACTCGTTGAGACATGGGTTTTATAGGCTCTTCTGGGAATTAGTCTGCTTGCTGTCTTGGGTGGGAGGCTAAGGGAACACTGTCTGTTTACCCAGGTTCTCCACGTGCCTCCTATGATGGTGAAACACATGTCAATTTCTGCCAGTGGGCACGTGGCATGGACTTGTAGGAGCCTCTGTAACACACGTGTGCTGTGCACCTCTGTAAATTAACAGGTGTTGCCAGAAGAGTACCTTTTTTCACTTGGACATTTGAGATATCTCCATTCTTTGAGATTTGCAATTTTTTCTCAGGCCTGTTTTTAGCTGACATGATTAGTTGTATTTGGGCCTTGTGTCTTTTTACTTACCATCTTTTCAGTTTATTTCATTTGGAGCTTTAGGTTTCTTCCTGCATAGTGAGAGAAGTTGCTACAAGATAATCCCAGAGAAATTTTCACCAACGCCGATGATTCGGTGGAAGTCCTCAGATGGGTCTGGAGGTAGCAAAGGTCTCCCCGTTCTTGGGTGGGGCAGGGATGCAGATTTGAGATCTCTCCAGTCTCAGCTCTTGGATAATGCTACATTAAGCACTCAGTATGGGTCATCGTGTTGCTTTTTGGAGGACAATTGTGAAACTGTTGTTTATCTCCTCCAGGGGCATGATGGCTATGTTGAGAATTTCTAGAAAACCTTCTCTGCTGCTTTGCCCTGCAGTGCTTGTGGGTTGCAGAAGTGATGAAGTTGTTCCTTAGACTCCTTCCTGATTCGGTCTGTATTAGACAGAGCACAGCCTATGTTACGTAACTGGCTGCTTCATGAAGTCCAGCCATATTGGCTGTGATAGTCTGCTCAAGATTAATTTCCTGTAATGAAGATCTGGAACACGGTGTTGAAGAGCCCCTCTAATGTTTCTTTTATAGCAATCTATCAAACGATAGATATTTAGCCTTCTTTATTGGATATGAAACATTAACTTAAAGCCCGTGCTGCTTTCTGTTTTAAATACCAATATCCATCTCGTGTTTCTCGCTGTAAGCATCTCTTACCCTTGCCCTCCATTCATCAAGCACCGTGAAAAGTCTGCCACCACCTCCCAGGTGACACATGTCATAGACTTATCCTTAGGTCATGATTATCTGACACCTTGGACACCTGACCAAGCCTGGCCCTGACCCTGCTTGGACCTTTGTGGAATCCACTTCACTGAGTTTGTGAAATGCTGGAAGAGAGATATCTGAGCCCAGGGGGCAGCCTCATTAGTTCCCAGTTGATTATTACCTTTTTTTTTTTTCAGTTATGAGCTGATGAGTCTTAGAAAAGCCTGAGCTGCTTTTCCTCCTAACACTCTCCCGTTTTTGATAGCGTGAAAAACGTGGATTTTCATAATTTCCAACGAGTAAGAGGAATCCATTGCTTAGCCTCTGGGGGCTCCCTGTTATCCAGGTGCACTTAGTTTGGTGTTTGAGGCCATAGAACAAGTGCCCAGGCGCCTAATTGGTACACATTTAATGTTTGTCAAATTTATGAATGAAAAGAATGGACATTTTTCATTTTCCTTCTTTATCATTATTACCCATGAATGCAGTATTATTCTGTCCTCTTCCCCAGTTTTTTTCTTTTGACTACTTTTATTATTCACTGGAAATGTATGTTGAACACCCATTGTTTGCCATTTTCCCTTATGGAATACATTTTTTCTAAATTTTTTTTTTTCTGGCTCAAATGATGTCTATCCTTCAGAGCCTGGCTGAAGACCCATATCATACACATATCATAGGTGTATTCTCTCTGTGATTTTTCCGCTGCTCTTTTTTCTTTTCTGAAGTCTTAACCATTACGAATTCACTGTACGTTCACTGTACATCCAAAGCTGGAACGTTAGATGGAGTTTCTGTAGATATTTTGATCTACTCACAGCTTGTCCTTCTTTTAGATTGCAGTATCTTTAAAACAGGAACCTAAGCTTAGCCCCTCTTTCATGGCACACACCCTCCTCTTGGGCACCAAGGGTATATGTAGAGCTAGTGGCTTGACATGGCCGACAACCATGCATTCTCAATGGACTTTGCAGTTACTCTGGGTAAGACCAGGCAGAAGAATCACACAATGATTGACTTTGCACTGTGTCTCTCACCCTGTAATCTTTGTGACCACCTAGGGAGTGTGATCATGGAGACCCCGTTAGATTGTGCTCTCGCCAGGGACTTTACTAACCACGAGATTGCTGCGTGCAGCCCTCCCTGACAGTAACTTTGGGCCCAGAGACTCAAGTGGTTTCCCATTTTCGTGCTCCATCTGATTCTTGGTGGTTCAGTACTCTGTCTTCTGCTTCCTTGTTTAACGTTTCTGGGGTCCCCTCAACTGGGACACCTTCATTGTGGAGGTGTCCCAGTTGAGGTGTCCCTCAACTGGGACACCTCCCCCCTCTCCGTGGGGAGGGGAAGCAGCAAGGTACGTACCTATCCCAGGCTTCATGGGAGCTTTCCTGGATTGGAGACATCAGCCTCCAGTGCTCCTGTGCTTTCCCCATCGCCTCTCACCCAAGGCTTATCTCAAGAGACCTTTGAATCTTATTTGGCCAGAAGTCTTTTGGGCAATTTGTAAACTTTGTTGGATTTCAGTCTATCCCTTTTTTTTTTTTCAGAACATGCCCACATTGCTGATTTGTGTGCCAGGCCTGTGATTTCCCCCGGTCTCCTTTTTCCACCCGGCTGTGATCCATGGGTACTGTTGCAAGAATTAACAACTTGAAACACTTATTAAGGGCCCAACCACTAGACTCTTGAAAGAAATTTTTTTTGGTCTTGTTTTGTTTGCAAATAATACTGAAATAAAACATTTTCATTTTAAAAGGTACACGTAATAGAAATGTGAAAGCAAAGTCTGAAGATCTCTGTATTAGTTAGGTAGCATGTAACAGAAAACCAAAACCAACAGTGGTTTTAAAATAGGAGTTTCACTTTTTTTTTCCTGTGAGAAAAGCACAGAGGTAGGCAGGCAGGCCAAGGCTCTTACTTTTTAGCTTCACGAGGTCAGGAGAGACAAGGCTTCTCCTTTGTTTCTGTACCTTCTTTCTGCACCACCATCAGTTTCTAAGTTGCTTCATGACTCAGAGTAGCTGCTGGAGTTCCAGTCATATCTGACTTACAAGCAGTATGGAGAAAGAATGGAAGAGGAAAAGAAAAAGCATGTGCTGGCCATCTGTCCCACTTGTAAGGAAGGCCAAATAGCCAGTCATGTGCTGGAGCTGGTTCATCCTTGGTTGTGAGAATTGATACATTCTCAGGAGCTTTTGTGAGCCAGTTGACCTCAACTTGGTAGCTTGAAGTTGGCCATAGTGGGAGAATTTACACCACAGAGATTAGTGTAAGAAAGAGCTGGTTGTTAGACATATGTCAGTACATACCTATCCCCGGCTGAAGGGCAGACTGGGAATGCAGTCTTAGTTGGGTGCACTGCCACCCTGAATAACATCAGGGTTTTGTTACTAAGGAAGAAGGGGGAATGTATAATGGGCAAGCGAAGCCCTCTTTGCCACCTTCCCCCGACTTTGTATGGAATTCCCCGGTTCCATAGCATGGGTCTGCTTTCCTGTTGAGGTTGTTTACTCTTTTCTCCTTTATAAATTATGCAGTAGTAAACATTTTTTGGCATATGTATGTGTGTCTGTATGTATGTTTTTCTGCACGTGGGCTAGTGGTGTAGGTGATAGTTCCTTTGAGGTGGATTTGCTGGGTCACAGGATGTGCCCACTGCTTACTTACCTCTTTACAAAGACTGCTGTTTCCTCCCGTGACAGTGTAGGGGGAAGAACACGACTTTGGAACCAGACACACAGGGTGTGAACACTCATTCTGACCCTTCCTAGCTGTGTGACTCTGGCCAATTTACTTAACCTCTCTAGGCCTCCATTTTTCTCCCTTAAAAGAGGGGGATAGAATCTGCTTCGGTAGGGGTTCTTTGGCATTGAAATGAGATCATGACTACAAAACACTTAGAGCAGAGCCTGGCAGGTGGTAAACCCACAATAGATGGTAACTAGGGGCCTTTGCACGTGGAGACATGTGCTCATACCGATGTAAAACATAGAGAAGAATGAAAACATGAGACCAGGTCTTGAACGTTAAAGCTGAGATCATTATGAGTTGTAGGGGTCAGCATCAGATCGGGAAGAAGTGGATGTTTAATACACAGATTGGAAAATTATTTCACTGACTTAAGGGGCAGCAGTAGGCTTAACTGATGGTTGGAAAAACCTCAGAATAAATCAACCATGTCTCCAATTCATAAGTGCACATCATAAATATATTTAAAATCATCTTTACGACTACTTAGCTTTAAATTTCTTTGGCACATCCGATGCTCGAGTTGTGGAACTTGACAAAAATCAACACAAGTGTTCTTCTTCTCCCCCAACCATATTGAACATCTCACAGATGTGTATTTAAGAATTTATTATGAACATGCAAATATTGATGTCCCCAAGGCCCATTCTTTGATTTTCAAACTGCTGTTGCTGTGTTTGGAATTGTTCAGTAATACTGGTCTTTGCTCTGACACAAGCATGTCTGACTTCAGGGCCACTGAGAGCAGCATTGAGAAGAAAGAGGAAGCCACGGCTTGATGTTCATAGGGTTGGACACTACTTGAGGATGGCAGTTGCTTTGGGAAAATGGCAGCAGGCAACCAAATCTATGAGGTGGTTAAGGATGTGCCTCGCACAGAGCTTTGCCCATGGTAGGTTCTCAGTAAGTCTTTGCTAACTTAAAGAGACAGAATGTATGGAGAATAAACAGTCCTGATGAAAAAAATTATTTCACACTGGTCTAGAATCTTGGCACTGTCAACATTTTGGGCTGGACAGTTCTTGTTGTGGCGACTGTTCTGTGCACTGTACGGTATTTGCAGCATCTCCGGCCTCTCCCCACTAGGTGACAGGAGCATGGCCCTTCCCAAGTTGTGATCACAAAAAAGGTCTCCAGACATTGCTAAATGTCTCCAGGCGGGGGTGGGGAGTGGAGGGCAAAATCGCCTCCAGGTGAGAACCACTGGGCTAGAAGAAAGGATTAAACAACTATTAGTAGTTATCATTAAATTATTAAACAGTAGGTGTGTGACAGATGTTTAACTCATTTACTACTTGCAGGTGTCACTGAAATCATTTTTGCAGGAGGGAGAGGTGGAAAGAGGTTAAGAGCATGGCCCAAGGTTGGGCAGAGGGGGTCTGATTCCAAATGGGATGTTCTTTTGCTTGTACCCTTCTCCCTCCAAATAGAGTCTGACTTACACATCAAGTACCACAAGAACTCCTACTGTTCCTCTTCTTAGCGCTAAAGGATCAGACCTCACTTCCTGATGAAAACACTGCCAAATGCACTGTTTGCAAAGAATCCTGGACTGCTTAAGCAGGGGTCATTGATTTGGTTTGGTTTTTGTTTTGCAGAGACTGTGAACTGAGCTGTTCCCCAGTGAAGGACCAGTGATTAACAAAGGGATGTGTAGTCTTCTTAGCATTCCAAGGGCTGCGAGTCTCCAGAGAGAACTCTAACGGGGTCCAAGGGGAGTTTCCTTTGGAAGGGAATTAACCAAGAACCGTGATACCTTCTGTGGGGAAGGTGCCTTTTGCCATGATGGTTCTTGGGGATATTTAGTAAACCAGATGGGGTTTTCTTCTGAGGAATGCTAAGCCTAGCTATTTGCCTGTATGATCTTCTTGTGATTAATTTACTTGATTGTAAACCCTGGTCCAAGCAGAAGGGGCTTCGTTTTGAGCCATAGGTACTGATTCTTTGAGATGCATTGTGGGAGAAGAGCCTTACACCTTCTACCATTTGGTGAGACACTGGGCCATTGAGGAGAATTTTGGGGTGTGCAGCTAATTATTAGAATTATCGGTAAAAATGATAACCTCTTACAGCCACATGAGAATAGTGCATTAGATTGCTTTCTTAATAGAGTTGGGGCAGGTTGGGGGGAGTCAGGAAGTGAAGGAATAAAACTCTTGTTAATTTCTCCCACCTTTTCCCCTCTTTTTACACCATAAAGAGAATATAAACCAATAAAAGAACTAAATGATGGCAATCCATAAAATTCTATAGTGGTAATAAAGAAAAACTGAAACTATATTGATATACAACCAAATAAGATAATTATCATTATTTTTTAATAAAGCCATTTATCCTCAATAAATACCAAGGGGGATAGGAAAAATTACAAGCACAACAATGCCATCTTCCATAATTATAGCTATTAACAATTTAAAGCATAGTTATGTGAGGAAGGAAGAACTTTTAGGAAAGCTTTGTGCTGTTCTCTGCGCAGAGAAGTCAAATTCTCACATTTCCGAATAGTCAGGATTCTGTAAACGTTCCTGAATGGATAGATGCTTGTCCCAACTTAGAGTAGCTCATTTTCTAAGGATCTGTAATTTGGACCCTTCCTTTCTCTCCATTTCTAAGTTGGCCAGCAGCCCTGGAGAAAAGGCTGGGATCCAGGAAAAGGTATATATGGTAATTTTCTATCCACTTCCTAAATGTCACTAGTCAAGAGGACCTTATTTAGCAGAAAGGTTGCTTTTGAGGAATCCAGGGTCTCCTTTATCTCATCTGAGCAAACCCTGATTTAAGCAGCTACTTTTGCCTAAATATTTATGATCCAGGCCCTGGGGGTACAGGAAGGAATAAGGTGCTTTTTTTTTTTTTTTCTGCTGCTGAGCCCCTTACATTCTCAAAGGAAGATGGACCTGTTTGCTCTCAGGGTTGAGATGCAGGGTAGTGGAGTGGTTAAGAGTGTGCCTTGAAGCCACCAGCCATATCCCAGCTCTCCCATTCACCACCTGTGGGACCTTGTACAAATTAAGTCTTGTCCGTATGCCTCATGGTCCTTATCTATAAAATAGAGATGATACTAGCACCTATCTGTAGGTGGTTTTGAAGACTAAATGAATTGATATATGAAGACTGGCACCTGGTGAGTATTATGTAAGTTAGGTGTCATCGAACTCGATGGGGTAAGTTAACTACTGTGATTAAATACCTTGGGTCTGGTGCTGGAGCAGCTGTTTGGGCTGTTTGGTAGTTTGGATCTGATGCAAGAATAGTCAAGTTCTCTCTGACTGATGGTCACAAAAAGCTCTGGACAAGATAAGGACTGTGCTGAGTCTTAAAGGGTGTGAATAGCAGGAGAGGGTATTCCACACAATGGAAACCCCAGGAGCTAAAGAATGGTTGGAATCCCGAAATGGTATGATACGCCTAGGTAATTATAAGCCGTATTTCAGCATGACAAAAAGTGGAACCAGTGGCAGAAAGGGATGAGGCTGCCGGGTATCAGAGGTTTGGCAGAGTCTGGGTTACAGAGTCTTGACTTTTTCTTGAGGACTATAACCCCTGTTGAAGCATATTAAATGTGAAGGTGATGGTTTGTCAGATTTGCCATCTAGATCCATCATGAGGGCAGAAAGCAGTTCTGGGTTGCTCTAAACAGTGAGCTGGGAGCCAGAGGGAAGGGTCAGAGGCAACTTTCGGAATTTCCAGTATTAGGACTTCCACCCAGTAGGACAATATTTCAGCAGAGTTATGCATGCTTTTTTTGAAATCAGCACCTGGACTGATTGATTCTCAGGTTAATTGTGGTAGTCTTTAGTGCCGTGTGGCAAATACCCCATTTCTTCTCCACCTCCAGGCACATGTATAAACAAATGGTAGGATTGTATTTTCTGGTCCTCTTGTGAGAGAGGAGTCATGGGAAGAGTTCTGGCCCAGGAGTTGTAAGGAAAAGCAATGGGTTACTTTGGAGCCAGATCATTTCATTGCTGGTGTAAGATCCTTCAGAGCCTGCTGCTTTCCCTTGCCACAGTGACCAGCGTCATCCCAGATAGTGTGTTCCATCAGCCTGGTCCCGCAATGAGGATGGCATGGAGCAGAACTCCCAGCTGACTCCTGATTAAACATGGAGCATGAGTGAGGAATAAACCTTTATGGTTTTAAGCCAGGAGTCAAAAAGCAAACTTTGTAAAGAGCCAGATAGAAAATTATATTAGGCTTTCAGATTGCAGGCAATCTTTTGTCCATTTTAAAATTGGGTTATATGTCTTTATTATTGTTATAAGTCTTCTTTGTGTATTGTAGATACAATTCCTGTATCCGGTATATAATTTTCTCAGATATTGTTTCCCAGTCTGAGTCCTGTCTTCTAAATTTTCGTAATGGTATGTTTTGAAGTGCGAAAGTTTTTAATATGGATAAAGTACAATAGATCAATTTTTTGCTCTTACGGATAATGCTTTCGGTGTTATATATAAGGAAACTTTGCCTAACTCAAGGTTGTGAATATTTTCTCCTGGGTTTATAAATTTTATTAATATTTTAAAAGAACTAGGTTTTGGCTTTGTTAATTTTCTCTATTGTTAGTCGTTTTTATTTCACTGATTCCTGCTCTTTTTACATGTTTTGGTGTTTTTTCTAGCTTATTAACGTGGAAACATTAGATCATGGTTTTAAACTACTTTTCTAATATAAGTGTTTAAAACTATAAATAATCTTCTTGGGCATTCCTTTAGTGGCATCCATTAGATTATGATATATTGTATTTTATTAATATGCCACTGAAAATATTTTCATGTTTTCCTTGTATTTTCTTCTTTAATCCATGATTTTTTAGAGGTGAGTTGTTTAGTTTTCAATTATTTTAGATTTTCTAGATATCTTAATTTTTATTGAGTTCTAACATCCGTTGTTCTCAGAGAATCTACTCTTTAAGATTTCACTATTAGGAAATCTATTGAGACATTTTATGGCTCAGCGCATGGTCTATCTTCATAAATATACCTTGCGTACTTGCAAACAATGTGTATTCTGCAGCTCTTGGATATTGTGTTCTATAAATATCAGTTAGAACAGGTTGTTCAGTAGTGTGTTCAAATCTATATCTTTACTGGATTCTGTATTGTCATGTGGTTCTATCAGTTGCTGAGAGAGGGGTTATTAATTTTCCAACCATGATTGTGGATTTCCCCATTTAGATCTGTCTAGTTTTTGCATCATCTGTTTTGAAGCTTTGTATTTAAGTGCACACACATTTAGGATTTGTATGCTTCCTGATAATCTGACCCTTTAATCATTATGAAACATTCCTTTTAAAATCTCTAGTAGTACTCTTTGTCTTGAGGTTTACTTTGTCTGATATTAGTGTAGCCATGGCAGCTTTTTAATACTTGTATTTTCCAGAGTATATATTTTTCCATCCTTTTACTTTCAACATTTTTGTGTATTTATATTATCATCGCATCCCTGTAGATAGCATTCAGTTGAGCCTTGATGTTTTATTCAGTTCAGTGATCTTTTCCTTTTAATCATAGTGTTTAACCATTTGCATCTCATCTAATTATTGATGAGTTTGGGCTTAAGTCTACCATTTTGTAAGGTATTTTCTTTTTTCTTTCTTTTTTTTTTTTTTTTTTTTTTTGTGGTACATGGGCCTCTCACTGTTGTGGCCTCTCCCATTGCGGAGCACAGGCTCCGGATGCACAGGCTCAGCGGCCATGTCTCACGGGCCCAGCCGCTCCGTGGCATGTGGGATCCTCCTGGACCGGGGCATGAACCTGTGTGCCCTGCATCGGCAGGCAGACTCTCAACCACTGCACCACCAGGGAAGCCCTGTAAGGTATTTTCTATTTGTCCCATCTGTTTTTACATTTTTTGTTCTTTTTCTTTTAGGTAAGTGGAATACTTTTTAGTATTATATTTTAATTCCTCTTGTAGCTTTTAAACTATTTTCTTTTCAATCTTTCTTCTAGAGATGAGATTTTGCATCCTCAGCTTTGCCTACTTCTCCACAGCCTACTCAGAGTTAAAACTGTACAATCTCATATAAATGTAACGACTTCGCAATAGTTTAATTCCATTCTGTTTACCTCCCTCTGATTTTTTGGTGCTGTTTTGTCCTACGTTTTGCATCTATATGAAAAACCCCATGATACATTTTTATAATTTTCGTATTAAACTGTCAGTTTGCATTTAAAGAGATGAAGAAACAAGATAACTTACATATAAATATTTACCATTTCATATACTCTTCATTCTTCCTATAGATATGTTTCCGTCTGGTAACACTTCTGTTAAGTGTTAGTGGAAGCATAGTTTAGTGCAGTGAAGGTCAGCTGGTAATGAATTCTCTCAGTATTCATTTATCTGTAAAAATCTTTATTTTTTTCATTGTTGAAGGATATTTTTGTTGCATATAGAATTCTGGATTGATGGTTTATTTTTTCTTTCAGTGTTTTAAAGATTTTTTGATTGACTTCTGACATTTGCTGTTTCTAGTAACAAGTCAGCTATCAGTTGTTTTGTTGTCTTCTGAATTAAATGTCTGTGTCCTTTAGAAACTTTTAAGACTTTCTTTTTATCTTTTATTATTAGAACCTTGGTGTAGTTTTCTTTGTATTCATTCAGCTTTGAGTTTATGAAGGCTTTTTGATCAGTCTATTGTTGTTTTCTCACAGATTTGGGGAATTTTTGCCCATTATTTATTCAAATACTCTTTTTGCCTCATTCTCTCTTCTCAGCTTTTGGGACTCCAATTACACATATATTAGACCACTTGATATTGTTCCATATTTGACTGAGGCTCAGATCACTTGTTTTAACGTTTCTTCTGTTTTTCAGATTAGATAAATATTATTGATCTTCAAATACTATTGGTCTTTATTCAAGTTGAATGGTCCTTTTCCCCCCATAACATTTCCACATGCTGTTAAGAACATTGAGTAATTTTTCTTTTTCTGGATGCTTTACTTCTGTAATAGAATTTAATTTGGTTATTTCTTTGTAGTTTAAAACTTTATGTTGAAATTCCCCCATTTGTTTGCTGATTTTGACCCTCTTTGAATTCCTTGAAAATATTTATAAAGCTTTTTTAAAGTCCTTGTTTGTTTATTCAAACATTTGGAGTATCTCAGGGTCTGTTTTTCTTGCCTGATTTTTCTTTTGACTCTGAGTCACATTTTTACCTGTGTGTAGTAGTTTTGTTTTTTGTTTGTTTTTTACTGTATACAAGACACTGTGTTAATGTATTGCAAAGATTCTGGATTCGTTTATCTTCCTATGAAAAGCATTGGTTTTGTTCTAGATTGATTTTTGCACTTACATTGCTGGCTGATAACCTTAAACTTGGGAAGGACTTCTTTTTATATCTTCTTAGGGCATTCTGTTTCAATTTTGCTATTGCTCTTAGTGCAAAATCATAATCCTGGGGCATAGTCTGTATTTCTAAGTGTTTCCCTTCAAGGTTTTTGTTATAAAGCCCAAGATATTGCCCAAGTCCCTTTGCCTTGTCAGAATTACAACACCGAACTCTGACTCCCTTGTGGTGGACAACTTATGAAATATCTAGGAGCTTTTTCAGCCTTTCACCTGTTAGTTTCTGCCAGGCTACTTGGACTTCCCCTGTGAACCCCCAGTTCAGGAATAAGCCAGGGATTTGTGAAGACGTGTATGCAGGTTTCCTACCTCTGTAACTCCTCTGTTCTGGGGTTTCCCTTTATAATTTCCAACCACTTGGACAACCCTGATCTCTGGCTTTTTAAGCCAGTGAGTTTACAGATTTCTTCTTGAGTTCTAGCTGCTTTGTGCAGTGCAGACTGCAAAATGGCTTCAAGGGAAAGGCCGTTTAAACATAGATATCACCCGATATGGTTCACTTCTTTAATAAAGGTCATTGAATTTATCCATTTTCTGCCTGCTCTGGGAGCTCTCCAGTGCCTTCAATTAATTTTTGCTTATGTTTTCCCCAGAGTTTATAATTTTTATCTGTGGGAGAGTTTGTCTGATACAATTTACTTCATTATTACCAGAACAGGAACTCCTACAAATAGCCTTCTTATATTCTTCTATAAGGCTGAAAATAAGGCTAACAGTAAGAATGAGCTTTGGGGTTCTTTTCAACTCTTCTCTTTTTTTGTGATTTGGGATATTTCGATTACGTAAACCCCTTCCAGTGAGCATCGTTCTTCAGCTGGGAACTTGCCTCCCCTCCCCTCTGTTTTTCGTGGTGAAATGTCTTCTGATAAGAATGACCTCCTTGCTTATTGGGGGAAGTCTCCAGCTATGCTTTCTGAAGATGCTTGGAATTAAGTGGTCCAACCTTTGACTGCTTTTATCACTGATTTTTAATTTTATTTTTTTTCTTGGACATCTGGATGCATTCATTCATCACATGGTCACTCATTATGGATTGAGAGCCTATCGTGTATGAAGCACAGTTCTAGGTGCCATAGTTCAGTGTTGAATAAAACAAAGTCACCATTTCCTGAAGCTTCCTTTATAGTTGGAGGAAGCAGACAGTAAACAAATCGTAAACAACTGTCAGCTTGTGATCAGTGTTATGAAGACTGTGGAGTCCAGTCAAGAGCTAGTGAGTGTATTTGTGGGTGTGCTTTACTTAAGACAGCATGTAAGAACTCTCTGGTGTGTGAAATACTTGCACTGAGAGTGGAAGAATGAGAAAAAGCCTCCCATGGGAAGATTTAAGGGACAACCACTCCAGGCAGAGGGAACAGCAAATGCGAAGCCCTGAGCAGGAGTGTGATCAGTGACCTAGGAGAGCAACCAGCAGACCTGTGGGCTGGAGTGAAGTTGACATTTGGGGTCCTTAGAAGCCGTAGTGAGTACTTTGGTATTTGCTCTGGGTGAGGTAGGAAATATTGGATGGTTTTGTATAGAGAAATAATGTAATTAGCTTTTGTCTTAGACTCTAGGGGGATAAGAGGAGAAGCAGGGAGACCAGCTAGAGAGCTACTGTGACTGGCGACAGATGTTGAGGATTGATTTGGGTCAAGCAGAATTGTTTGTTAAGAGCTTCCTGTGTGCTCTGTGTGATGCTACCCACCTAATCAGTTGTGTTCCAGATCTCCTTGCCCTGGCAGGGATCAAATCTTGTAGAACCTTCCACTACATAGAAAACTACACATGATAAGGAAGGAAACTTGACGAGGGAAGGCAGCTCTAGCATGAAGCTTTGGGCGTGGTGAAGTATTTGATTATCTGTGCATAGAGCCACATACGTCACTGGGTAAGTCATTGTAAATGCCATCTGCCTAATGTCCACTAATGATTAGTTAATTATTAGGCTGCCATTTCTGTCCTTGGTCTGACAGCTGGTTTAGTTTACTGAAGGCAATGTCTTTGGTGGAGTTTCTTTATCACATTTTTTTTAAGTGATTGCTTCAAGAACAAAGAAGATTAAGTACACTCTATCAAATAAGAGAACTAAGTCCAGAACCTGGCACTTAGTAAATGTTTAATAAATGTTACTTGAAATTAGATTTACTGTTTTGTTTGATTTAAAAAAAAAACCCCACCAGTTTAATATAGTAAGAGCCCCTAAAGAGAGCACCAATAATCAGTTAAATAAATAGTATATTAGATTGAAACTAGAAGTAGCAACTCACTTGCATTTCTTAATTTGGTAATTACTTAAGTTACTGGCGCTCCTGTCTAGATGTGTGCATTTATGTGTGTATTTTCCCAGCCCCTTTACTTCTGCCTTCTGGTTCTCCCCTTCTCCTTCCTTCCCCTGCACATCCCCCCTTCCCCTCCCCCTATCATTTATGGAGGACTACCAAGCATGATGGTCACTGTTCCTGGCACTTGGTGCACAGAGACTTCCTGCAGCCTTTGGTTTCATGAAGTCGTTGAGAGCGTAGCTAGAGAGTCAAACCCATTGGGTTCTAACGTAGCCTGTGAGCTGTGCGATCAGAGGTGTTTTATGAAACCTCTCCAAGACTCAGTTTACTTGTCTGTATAATGGAGACAGTGCTGTTCTCAGGGTATGAATGAGAGGATGTAAGGTCACTTGGCTTAGTACCTTGTAACATACTCCCCAGGTCTCATGATCATGCCCACCACCCCCCAATCCCCACCCCATGTATGAGGAAACAGAGACCCTGGGAAACCCCATGACTTGCCCAGGGACACACAGTACCATTCAGGCCCACCTATCACCTGCTCTCTTTAAAAGGGAACAGGCAGGTATAGCTGGGTGCTGCTAGGCCAGCATGAGTGGCAGCATAGCTTGGTGTGTAAGAGCACAGCTTCAGTGGGTGCAGATTCCAGCCCTGCTGCTTACTAGCTGTGTGCCCTCGGGCTAGTTTATGTAACCTCTCTATGCCTCATTTTCCTCACCTTTGAAATGGGGCTAAGGATGCCACCTTGCCTAGAGCTGCACGGAGGATTAAATGAGATCCTATGTGCAGAGTACTTGGAGCAGCATAGAAGCATTGCCTGTTGATAGTGGCGTTGATTGTGAAACGTAACTGAGCGTTGCTAAGAGGCTGTCTTTCCAGCAGCACCCAGTCCAAGTGCCCACTTCCTCTGTGATGGGCTCAGACACCCCCAGCCCTGCGCGCGGTCTCATTTTTGTTTGATCAGGGCACACCTCTTTCCCCGGCGGCCCCGTCACCACCCTCCTCCCGGCTCGTGCTGCCTCGCCCTCTGTTCTGGTCTGCCATCTGCTGACCCATTTGCCGCTCCCGTCAGGTCAGAGACAGCAAGGCCTTCGCGAGGTGCCCAGGCAGCATGTCATGTCCCAGTGCTGTTGTACATCTTGTTTCATAGATATTTTGCTGTAATGTTCTGTGACCTTTTCCATTGAGTGAGGTAGTTGGAGAGGCACTCAGTAAGGGAAAATTGAGCTGTTTTATTCCTCCCCAAGGAGGCTCCTGTTTCCTTTCCACCATTCATTTGAAAGCTATCATTTTCTTGATTTTATAGCTGAAAAACACCATTGATTCAGTGGGTGTTAGATGCGAAGAGTTCTCCTATTGACATGCCTATTGACAGTTTTCAGTATATTCTGTGTCTAATTATCACTCTCAGCTAAATGATACACCTTGTGGACTTGAGCGATGGAGTCGATAGCTCTCACCACATTGTTCCAACCGCGCCTATTGAGCCTGGTGTCACGGCGATGTGATTTATGTGATCAGAAGGAAAATTTCTGTTGGTGTGCTGCATAATTAAAACAAGTGCGGAGTGACTGGTGACAAAAAATCAGGTCTGCCGATGTCATCCCCAAATGAGGAGAGATTTCTGTGGTAAGCAGCTGCGACAGTGAGGAATCTCTCTTGGCATCTTGTGCTTTGCAATTTTCAAGGGTTCGATTTTCCTCCCAGCCCCAGCTGAGGATTCCTCCTCTCCTCCTTCCTGTCTCCTCGCGTTCCAAGTCCCAGGATGTGTGTGCTCTTGTTCTGCAGGCCGGGGGCCCCTGGGCTTGCTCTGGGAGGGGCTCACTGTTGGTGTGTGTGTGTTTTGGGGCGAGGCTGTTCATAGAGTTGAGGTAGGCAGAAGCCCACTTTCAGGAGTAGGGAGGATGGCTGGTTTAAAAAAAAAATCTCGTCCTTTGTGTCAGCCAGTTTGAGCTTCTTAGGTTCAGAGTAAAGGTTGAGAATGCCATTTTCTCTGTGCGTGGGCCAAGTGGTCCCTGCGTGTGAATAGCGTGTTCTGAGGGGAGCTGATGGGGGCGGTTCTTGCCAGTCCCAGGCAGGGAAGCTGGGGGAGTGTAGGAGGCTGACAGGAGGTGAAGCTGGCCTGTGGTAAGGAAAAAACTCTGGTGTGAAACAAAGTCCCCTCCTCTTGCACTACATTTTTAGTGATGCTCTTCATAAATGCCCTTCACGGGGTCTCACTAGACAAGAACTTAATTTCTCCAGTGCTGGTTTTGGTACGTTTTCTATGAGGCCAAGTGTCTAGTTATCTAGCCCCTGTGGACCTCAGTTTTCTCATCTGTAAAATGAACCAGGGGTCCCTTTTGGCACTGAAGTACTGAGGCTTAGTGAGTTAGGGGCTTGAAGTAAGGGTTGGAGAATTTACAGTCGTTAATCTGAGTCATTCCTGGAGGAATTCACTGGCGAGGTCACCGTTGGCCGGAAATAAGGTGTACGAGGTTTACCTAAGATGCATGGCCCCTATTTCATACAGGACTAAAGGACGCTTTAAGATGAAAATGTATCAAAGTGAGACATGTAAGGATGAGTGAATGGAACATCTGAGTCAAGAGGAAGGGTAGACATTTCCAGGCACCTGAGTCAGCAGTACATTTGGCCTGGTGGCCGGCAAAAGTCGCGAGTAGAATTAGACTTGGGTGTTGGTGGGCGGTCGGGGCCATGCGGAGGGGTCAGGAATCGGGTATCGGGGTAGCTGAGCCGGCGACGAGAGGGTCTTGTGAGGTCACTGATTCAAGACAGGTTACTTTCCTGGAAGCCAGAGAGGCCTTGTGTGATTTCTATTCCCATCAATTCTTACTTAATGAACCTCCGTATGTGGCGCTTTTGCAATTCAGGTGTTTAGAATGAGAGTGAGAGAAAGGGAAAGAGGGAAGGAGAGAGAGATGGAGATTAATATTACATCAAGGGCACAAATAATTTGCTTTGAGAAAGCTGACTCATACGCAAGACCAGAGGTGTTGTGATTTAAGTCCATATTTTCATAATTTGGAATTTTTTAAGACAGAACTTTTAGGACTACTCAGTTATCTTTGAGGATTCATTGATGCTTTATGATTGGAGGAGGAGGGGGTCATAGTACTTTGTCCTGAACATGAGGTAAACCATGAAACTTAGCAGCATTCTTGAAAACTCAAGAAATCTCATAGACATTATTTCTTGTTAATCGTTCATATTTATTTAGACCTGGGCTAGTTCTCAAACTGTTGATGGTCCTGGAGAAGGGGCAACATCCCTCTGTAAATATGGAAAGGATCTTTGAACGTTCTGATAGGATTATGGATCTCCCCCCAGTTTGTCTGTAATAATGACTAAACACTTTTCTATGAAGACATCAACATATTAATGTATTGTTACTGCAACACAGGACCGCCAGAAGATTCTGGGTGGCCGATCAGTGTAAAGTCAATCTCATTCCTGTTGAGGTTCTTTTTTTCCCATCCTTGACTTGACAAGTGGTCCACCTTACGGACTCCCCCGTATAGATCACAGGCTACGGTGATCACCTGTGGTTATGGGATAGGATGGTTCCGTTTTGTGCTAGGGTCCCCGTAACCTAACCACAGTTGGTTTATTTAGACAGTGGAAATTAGTGGAAAGAATGTACCTTGGGATTCTTTGATGCACAGTTCTTCCTTTTCTGTCTCAGGCTTCTGAAGTGCCTCTCCTTCCTGTGTCCTGCCTTTCCCTCCCATGCAACACACCTCCTGCTGGCAGAGGTGTCACTTGGTGGATTTTAGGGCAGTACAAGAATTGCTCTTGTGAGGCTAACATATACCTTGAGTTTCCTTGGGCTGCTTCTGCCTCTCCCTGTTTGAGCTCTGGGATCCCTGTGGGGGGTGAGTGTGCAGAACATGTCTTCACCTCTCAGTTCATTGTGACTTTAGCTGGAGGTCCGTCCTCTGGCTGTCGCTGCTCTAAACCCCCAGCGAGTGGAGGGAGCGTGGAAGAGAGAGCGAACGGTAAGCACGTGGCTGGGGTCTGTGTGTGGAGGGGCATGCCGTGCAGGGAAGGGGAGCTGCATTTCCCCTCTGCGATTGTCAAGAGAGGAGGAGCCTTCCCAGGAGATGATGCAAAGGCACAGCAAATCCGGCAGGGCCTGGGCCTGGGCAGCCCCTGGCTCGTCTGCTGAGGGTTGGGGTGGAGTGGCCTGCATGACCCCACCAGCAACAGAGGATCCAGAATTCCGGGCTTCCCTCAAGCAGCCCAGCTCCTTAAAATGGCAAATTATTATTTTTGCTCTTTTCTGTCTCTGGGATTGTTTATGCATCTCCAATGAGCTGTAAAGGGAATTTCGTGCGTTCGACAAACTTTTGCCTTAAAGGAGGCAGGTTGGAGCTGGGCGAGCCGTCCCATTAAATGCCGGCTATTGTGCTTTTCATTCAGCTTGACGAACAGTGGCCAAAAATGGCAGGGGATTAAATTGATGTAATGACAAGAATTCATATAGGAGACTGTGGGAATGGGACAGAATAAAGCCAAGGCTTCACAGTATTGTGCTGTTTTTTGATCGGCCTTAAAGGGAAAACATAATATAGCTGTATTTATGTTGATTCTAAATAGGGAGTGTGTAAACAGAGGCATGTCATTTTTTCCTACCGTCTTGGAGTTGAAATTAAATAGCTATCCATTTTGAGCAAGGGACATACTTCTGAGTAATGAGTCAAGTTCAGTTTTTGAGCATTCGGATCTTACTGTACATCACAATAAGGGTGTTTTTGTTGCTCATTTGGGTTCTTATTATGGAGGGCTGCCATACATGGTCATTTGTGAATTATTTATTTGTTAAAGGGCATTCCTTTTATTTTTAGAAAAATTCACCTTTGTCTCCGTGGATTTAAGCAGTATCAACCCCGAGTAAACACCTTTTTCTGTATCAATCTTTGATGCCAGGAGCTGCAGACAAGACGGTCCTGCCTTCTGGAGAAATACATATGTGTCTTTCATCTGGGAAATGTCTTTCTGGGGTAGTACCAGCTGGAAGACGTCAGCTTGGATGACCAAACACTTGATCAATGGACGAGGGGTGCGGCAGAGGTGGCTGAGAGCCATTCATATGCAGTGTGTTTGAAAGCACTTTGAAAAGTATAGCGTGCTTAGCGTGCATGTGTACATAATATGAAAGCATATTTTTATTAGGCACGTTTTAACATATGGTTCCAAAGAAGAGGAAGGTGTTGTACTCTGATCAAAGTTTACTTTTTTTCTCCCCGTACACAGTTAGAAAAGCATCATTAGGCATTGATTTCAGTAACGATGTTTAAACTTTTTAAGGCTTCCTGAGGAATTGCCCTAATTTCTTAAAACACTGCTTTCGTTGCCTCCATGCCTACTTTGGGAAAATGTGAAATCCCTAGCCTGGCTTCAAGGCTTTCCACGGTTTTGACTGACTCTTCCCTGCAGTGCAGCCCCTGTGCCAGAATGTTCTGGCCACCATCAGTTCTCATTTCCAGCCTCACAGTTCTACGTTTGTTTATGTTACTCCTTCTATTTGAGGGGCACCCTCCCCTGACATCTGCCCAGTAGATGCAGCCCATTGTCTGGGGCACTGCTGACTCAGCTCCTCCTCGGAGGGGTCCCTGCAGCCTCCCTTTCGTCTCTCCTAATAGTAAACGTGTTCTCTCCGAAGCCCTGGTTGGGAATTATCCACGGCCCTGTTGTGCAGTGTCCTTATCTACCCTGCTGCTTTCTTAGCTTTAACAGTACAAGATAGTAACAACAGTGATACTGGAAATAATAACAACACTTATTCAGAGTATTGTACTCTTTTTGCAGATCCAACTTTTACTGATTGCTTGTTGTATGCGAGGTGATCACAAAGCAGACATGGATCCCGGATTCACGGAGCTTATATTCAAATGGGAAAGATAAACCATCGCACAGACACTCAGATTATTGTGAAAATGTCGATGGTGACAGGTGGCACTAAGGGGTGCATGCAGGACACCATGAGGAATTGGGAAGGGGCGTTTGAACTATTCGATGAGGTCAGTGAAGGCTCCCCAGAGGACAGGCCTGGCCTTGGGATTTGTATAGCCCAGTGCAAAATGAAAACACAGTGGCTCGCGTTCCAAAATTACTAAGAATTTCAAGAGGGCGACAGCAGTGCATCAAATCAAGCACGGGGTCCTGTGCAACTGAGCAGGTTGTACTTGCATGGATGGGTCCCACCTGAGGAAAGGATGTTTGTATTGAGGCGTGAGGGCAGAGTAGGACGGGAAGAAGATTCCAGGAAGGGGAAACAGTATGAACGGAGTCTCAGGCACATTCAGAAACGGGTTGAAGGTCACTGTGGCTGGAACGCAGATGGCAGGTCGGAGACGTGTTGAGGCCAGGGAGGTCGAGAAGATGACGCGTAAGGCCGAGCACAGCCCTGAAGGTCTCTGACCCTGATTCTCTGAGCCACGTACGGCTACTGAAGTGCGTTCAGGAGGGAGCTAACACATCTGGCTTGGACATTTGGAGTCACGCTGGCTGCAGCATACAGGATCGATGTGGGTGGGTGCTAGGTGTGAAAGTAGAAGGATCGTTTGGAGGCGGCCCATCCAGGGGAGATGGCGGGAATTTGGATCAGGGTGGTGGTGGTGGAGATAGAAGTGGGAAGTTGTGTTGAGGAGACTGAGTTAGCAAGGCTTGGCAGAGTGGCACTGAAGGAGTAAAAGATGCTGAAGATGACACCTAGATTTCCGGCTTTAGACCTTGGGTTGAACCTCATGAAACCGCCAACATTCTGCCATTTTTGATCTGCAGAAACATCAGTTTCATATGACGCAGCCTAATGGGTGAGTGGTTGGTAGGACGTGCACTTAGACGGGGAACAGGTAGGTTTTGATTTCTTTTTGTTTTGGTGGTGCAAGAGAGGATTGCAAACTGGGTTGTGATACACTGACTTTGAAGTGCCTTTGAAACCTCTAAGTGAGGATAGAGAGGGGGCAGTTGCCTGTGTAGGTCTGGAGCCTAGAGAAGTAGCCTGAGCAGAGAGATGATGTTGCTAAAACAGGTGCTGTGTGAACACTTCACAAGGGTTGCCTCTTTGATAATGTGTAGAAATCCTATGAGGAGTTTATTCTTGTACTCTTTTTGCAGATTCAAATGTTGTGGCTCAGAGAGGTTAATTAACTCGTCCAATATAACACATCTAGCAAGTGGGGGAGCTGGGTTTTGAAGCCTGGTCATTTCAGTCCAGGGCCCAAGCTTTTAACCATTATGCATACTGCCTTCCTGACGGCTTCCTCACACCAGTGTGCACAGCTCTTTGCACTGAGTGGGTCCTTAGGAATTCCTTACTGAATAAATAAATCTAAAACATTCGATGAAAATAGCAGCATATTCCCTTCTGAATAGGAGATTTTTGGAGGAGGTCCCAAGGCCCCAAAGTGTGACCAAACATAGATGGAATTTTAATGATTGGCTTCCTGGTTGTTTTCATGGCACTTTTCTCCTTTACTGATAAGCACCATCGCCCTCCCCTGCTGAGGTCTGAACTTTGTAGAGAGCCTTGGTTGAGGAGACAGCAGTTTCTCTTGGATGAATCAATCCATAATGTATTAGGTGTCCTCTACAATGTTCTTGGGGTGAATTTTATAGAATTTTGACATTTTAGGGCTAAGAGCTGGCTCGGCTGCTGCCATGAGCCTTCTAGCACCCCTGGAGCACATGGCTAAATCACCAGGACACTCTTTCCTGCTCTGCCTGGATGCTGATTCAGAATCCTTCTCAACACAGTACCCTTCTCCTTTCAGGACTCAGGAAACTGAGATCCAGAGAAATGTTACTCCAGCAATCAGAGTTAGCATGCAGGAGTACATCTGTGTGCTCTCGCTGGTCTGAGAGGAATCAAAGAGACTAGATTCAGTCTCTTCCTAGGTAAGGAAGCTGAGGGCCTGGCTTGCGGGACGGTGCCCTGCTCATTGCTGGCAGAAATGAGCTCACATCCTCATCCTCATCCCTCCTTCCCCAGTTAGTCAGTGGTCCCTCCTCGGGTCTGGAAGAATGAAAACCCGAAGCAGATCCACTTCCTTTTCTGGCTCATTCAGCAAGACTGAGCATATCTGGTTGTGTGCATGCATCTTTCATCAGCTGTCCCCCTGGAAATTCCCTCATCATGAACGTGGACAGTGAATTGAGGGATGTGAATTATGTTTTATTAGGGTTGCCTTTTGATACAACACATATTTCTATAAGGTTTCTTGGTACTCTCTGCAGTGCTCACCCTGGAAATACAGTATTTTATTCTCTTTGCCCTTGGTGTCGAAGTGAAGCATATTGTTTCCCTTTAGGACGCCATTAAAAGTTGATGATGACCTTTACAATGGCTAGTAGTTTTCATGGGGATTTAATTGTGACTTTTTTTTTTTTGGCAGAGCAGCATCTGTCCACTTCATAAGTCTTTTGTATCAGGGAATCAATAAAAACTGCCGCCTTTTGTTGATGCTACAGGAGATTTTATGCCGATGACAAGGGATTTGATTTAATATTCTCTTTAAATAAGATCAACACTGCTGCAGTTATAAACTCTTCGAAAAACTGTCAAGTCCATCAGTGTAGCATGAAACAAAAAGTTAGCAACCTGGTATAAATTAGTACGTGCAGTGCGTCTTTGGGAAGGGTGGTAGATATTTATGATTGTGTGCTAAAATATATATACACACACACACACACACACACACACACACACACACACACACACACACACACACACGGTGGTAGATATTTATGATTGTGTGCTAAAATATACACACACACACACACACACACACACACACACACACACACACACACACACACACACACACACACACACACCCACACACACACCCCCTAGAGATTTCTTTCTGCTCTTTCGACCGTAAGTAGGAAATGCAGAGAAGAGCATTTCATTACCACCATCTTCCAAACTGCAAACTTTCTTTGCCAGTTAATGATTTTCTGGGGGCAATTCCGAATGTGGTGACATGATATAAACAGGTATTTATGGTCTGTGATACAATCCTTAGTGAGAATGGATTTATAGTTAAATGGTGAAGTGGGAATCCAGCCAGAGATTATTGACAGAGCTTCTAGAATCTATATTTTGTTTCCATTATTCACACACACTTTCTTTTGGGGCCTGATTATCTCTGTAAGACTGTGTTAGCTAGTTTGGTTGGGAGGTGAGGATGATACCTGGAAATTCAGCGCCATAGGCTCTGTGTGTTTGGCAGCAAGTGGGACACCTTGTCCCCATAACTGTTCCCCCATACCTTGCCGTTTTCATTAGACTATAATTTTGTTATATGATCATTCCATCTCTCTGGCTCTGTTTCAGGTGAACAGGGAACCCAGGTAGGAGCAGAGCTGATTGACAAGAAATAATTGGGACGAGCACATGTCCACAGGTTATGGCAGTGTCAGAGACCTGGGGAGAATCCAGCATGTCCTAGATGAGAGCCACTGTGGCCCCCGGAACAAGAGCAGGCTTCCCCAGAACAGCTTCCTACAGGTGCGGATGTCACACGTGTTATAGACAGATCCATGGGTGACATGGATCACCTTAGCAGAACAGGAATAGGCAAGAGGCTGAGGCCCAGGCAAGTCTGAGGTCAGGTGATCCGAGGTGAGTAGGGTGTGTAGCACACTAGCAAGACTGCAATAGAGCCGCTGACAGCACCCAGGAGAATGCTGGGGAGGTCTCTGCTTTCATGAGCTTCTCTTTTACAAGGGGTCCACTCAGAGTTGCCTGCAGCGCCTGACCCACGGGGTGAAACCATCAGACCAGAGTTTGTTGAAGGGTAGTCCACAGACTGCTTACCTCTCTGTTACCTGGGACTTTAATGAGAATCTCTTGTGAGGAAGCTGAGAGTCTGTGTTTTGAAAAGCTCTCCAGATGAGTTCCATGCATACTGGTAATAGAACCCACTGCTCCAGATGTAAGGAGACTTGCCAAGTGAGAGCAAGCTTAGATCTCCTTTTTGCTTCTTCCAAAGGAGTTGGGGATTTGTATTTGGAGAGAGAGAGTGATATTCTTTGGATGGATCTAGAATAGAGATACTTCACTCAACAGGTCTATCTGAGAAACTGACGTTCTTAAGAAAATACACAATACGTTTGACACGTGAACAGCATGGGTTTAACTGCAAGGGTCCACTCCTAGGCAGATTTTCTTCATTAGTAAATACTGCAGTACCACATGATCCATGGTTGGGTCGAATCTGCGGATGTGGAACCGAGGATACGGAGGAACTGTGTATACGGACGGCCGACTATAAGTTACACACGGTTCTTCAGCTGTGCAGAGCATCTGCACCCTTAACCTTTGTGGTGTTCAAGGGGCAACTGTATATGTTTCCTTTAGGTTGTGTTTGAGGTCTCATGGATACAAATTTGCACGCAATTTCAGATGCCCCAACTATACCCCCATCATGAATCCTGCGTTGAAAACTCTTGATTGGAAGACGGGGTTGTGTCCTCGTTGCTGCCTTCCACTGATCACAGTATGCTTGTTCCAGCAGTTGTGTTGAAGGCATGATCCACATATCGCCTCTGTGTATTGTCCTAGAGAAAGCTCTGCTTGGCGGAAATGCCGGTTTTCATCTTCATGAACCCCTTGGTGAACGTTGTAACCTGTGACCCCCAATACAGATAGTTAATCCATTGGTCACCATTGGGAAGCATTGGTATTCTTGAATTTGTGTTTCTGTTTTCCTTTGACTGTTTGGTATCCTTCCTGTAGCCTTAGTCCTACATGTGGGAACCATTTGAGAGCATCACTTATGCAGGGGAAAAAGTGAAGAGCTGCCTTCTCCTGGGCTCAGAGCCCTTGAACTTGGAAGATCCTGCTCTTCTGTCTGGTAGATAGGACTTTAACATGGAGTGATTCATAGAAACATGGATTAATGTTGTTTTCTTGAGAGTTCTTCATAGGTGTGAGTCACTCACCAGACCACACATCAGCCGTCATCTGCCCAATGTTTTTGTCATTTTGGAGGAGAGGAGTGTAAGCTGAGAACATCTCCGCTTGTTTTCCTGGGTGATACTTAAGCTGCCTGAGTGTTCCTTTTTGGCATTTATTAGTTAATGATTTTCTTTTCAATAAACATTTGTAGCATATTTAGTGAGCTTTTCTAAGGGGGGGGTATAATTTGGCAGTCTTTTCAGTTATTGGACTTTTATTTTTTTTTAATCTTAGGACACCCTTTTCCTACTCAGGCATTCAGGGATGCCTTCCTTTCCCTAGCCTTGGTCCCATCGCCTGAAATGTTCATGTGTTTTTCTAAGAATACCAGCCTAGTGCAGGCGCCCAATTGACACAGCCAGATCAAAACGCTTTGAATTTTGAAAATGATCCCCCTCTTGGTATTGAGCCCAGTGATAAAAGCAAAGCAGTTGTCATCTTGAAAACAGAGCTGTGTACATGGCAGAGCCTTTCCAATTAGCACGCTTAAGATGCGTGTTAGAAGTGACGGGAAGTGGGGAGTTTCGGAGTGAAGTGCGGGTAAGAGGGCTTTAAATTCTAAGTTTCAGTTGATTTTTTTTTTCTATTGCAGTTTCAAGAAAATTGTT
This sequence comes from Physeter macrocephalus, assembly GCF_002837175.3. Lineage (NCBI taxonomy): Eukaryota > Metazoa > Chordata > Mammalia > Artiodactyla > Physeteridae > Physeter > Physeter macrocephalus. The sequence continues at coordinate 26,955,636 of NC_041233.1, read as the reverse complement.
GCACATTATTGGAGCTCCTAAGTGCATCTTAACACTGCTCTGTCGGTTTACAATAATATCTTCCAAAACGACAGAAATATTGGTCACAAAAAAAGCTTGTGTCCAGTGGTTTTCCAAGTAGAGAGAAAGTAATCTACTATTCAAAAATCACTCTACTACTAAATAACAAGTCAGTTTAGACCATTCTCCAGATACTTTTCTGCCTTCTACCAAGCAACTGATTTGACGGAATCCTTGAAGTAAACAACCTGGCTTTTTTTTTTTTTTTTTTTTTTTTT
>NC_041233.1:26840182-26955227 GCF_002837175.3 Physeter macrocephalus | reverse complement strand
GCTCAGCGGCCATGGCTCACGGGCCCAGCCGCTCCGCGGCATGTGGGATCTTCCCGGACCGGGGCACGAACCTGCGTCCCCTGCATCGGCAGGCGGACTCTCAACCACTGCGCCACCAGGGAAGCCCCCTGGCATTTTTTATATTTGCCAGACTCAGCATCAAAAATGAATTCTCTCCACACACACGTGCAGAGAAATGAAAGCCAAATGTCCAGCATAAGGCAATGGGGTTGTTACATAAAAGTATCATATCAGAATTATTTAAATATGTGATATACTCCCTAGAATGTGGATGTCTAGCATAGGGTCTGGTATAGAGTAATAATAATGCCTGGTTGTGGTCAATGTTATTAGTGCTCACCATTTTCCATTTCTGGTTCTCCACTCCTTCTGTGTACACAGGAGAGTTACACCTCCCTTCCCTCTTGAAATTAGGTCTGCCTTGCTTTGGTCAATTCACTGGGAGCAGAAGTGATTTGTGTCACTTTTAGGTAGACGCGTTTGAGACCCAGTAAACAGTGCACGTTTCTTTAAAAAAAAAAAAAAAAAATTATTTATTTATTTAGGCTGCACCGGGTCTTAGTTGCGGCTGCGGGATCTTCGTTGAGGGATGTGAGGTCTTTCTTAGTTGCAGCATGCGGACTTATTTGCAGCCTGCATGTGAGATCTACTTCCCTGACCAGGGATCGAACCCAGGCCCCCTGCAATGGGAGCGCGAGTCTTACCCACTGGACCACCAGGGAAGTCCCCAGTGCACGTTTCTTATGCTACGGTAAACCCTAAAGCCTTTTATTGAGACACCAGCATTATAAGTTGCTGAAGCCTCTGTCAGCTTGGTTCCCTAAGTGGCTGCAGTGACCGGAGCCCCCTCCCCACTAGCCAACCCACGCTGGACATGTAGAGTGAGAGAGAAACCACCCCTTGTTGTTTTAAGCTACTGAGATTTAAGATTTGTTTGTTATTTAGGAATAATCTAGCCTACCTTGGCTGATACACTAATTAACATTTATTCAGTGCTATGTGCCAGGAACTTAAAGTGCTCTCTGTATGTATTAACTCATTTAATCATAACCTATGAAATTTACTCCTGTTATCTCCCTTTTTTCATGAGAGGTAACATAGGTGCTGAGATGTTAAATCACTCGCTTAAGACTGCACTGCTGGTGAGGGGCAGAAGTGAGATGGAGCCCAAGCAGTCTGGAGAATACTCAGTAAACGCTGAGTGATTGACACAAGGTCAGAGAGGGTTTTATTGATTTGGTAGAACATACAGTCTTTCACGTGGTATTATCGGTGGGGGTACCAGTTGGCATCATCTACCCCAGCTGCCTGTCGTTTTGCCAGTATGCTTACTTATTTTTAGGACTTGAAATTTGGGGGCCTTTTAGTTGACTAGTGCTATGGTGGACAACACCCTATAAAGGTTTTATAAGGTGAGGTGCTCAAGAAAAGCCCATGAGAAAGGAAGTCAGGGACTCCAGGGCAAGTGAGAAAGAACCAAAGACTAGAGATGCTCTTTGGCTGAAGGTTGCCCTCATTAAGATTAGTGCCTGCTGTGTTGTGCTGTGAGCTCAGAGAAGATGAAACTCTCATGGGAGATCCCACCTGTGGGGTTGATCCAGGGTCTTGGAGGGGAAGTTGCGGAAGGCATGACTGCACGTTTGCTCAAGTGTTTATTGCTTTAGAAAGATACGGGTCAGTTTTCTCATGTGGGCATAAAGAGGAGTTGTGGTGTGGCAGGGGAACTCCAAGGGATGTGACTTTGCACAATCATTCTAATATGTTTTGGTCAAGGGTAGTAGTTAATCCATTCCATTCCTTTGCCTGCAGCTGGTTTGTCTCAGAAACGACTTTCATAAACACTCACACATACTTTCACACTGAGTTAGCTAAAGAGCCTTGGCCCAGGTTCTTCTAGATGTAAGTGACAGAAACCCACTCAGTCTTTTTGAAGCAAAAAACAGGAATTGGTATAAAGATGTGAGATAAAGAGTCATCTTATGGAACCCCAGCACTAAATGCGTGGCCGTGGGGGACTGGAACAAGAATTTAGAAAGCTCTCCCGAGCTACACCTCCTTCAACTCACAGGAATTGTACAGAGCTCCTCTCCGTTCTCCCAGTACATTTGCTTTCTCTCCCTCCACCCCATAACCCTGTTAGCTTTCTCTGCTGTCATATATTCATGGACAAAGAATCTAGTTCCTGAGCTTATGGACCTTCAGTTCGCATACCCATTAGAAACTAATAAGCAGCCTTAACTCCCAATTCTACAAACTGGAAAGAGAAAATTTGATCCACGTTGAGTCATGGTCTCTTCCTGGCCCTGTAGGCAATGGTGATGGGATCAGATCAATCAGGTATTCAGCAGTATATGTGCCTAGGATGTGACAGTCACAGTGTTAAATGCTGGGGACACAAATATGAATAAGGCAATGCTTCTGTCCTTGAGATAGTTCTGCTCTGGAAGGGGATGGGAGTCCAGAACTCAACCCAGAATATCCAAGGGGACCCACACCTAGCTGTTACAAGGAGTCACATTTTGTTTTCATATAAGAAAGGTTCTAATAGTGTAATGAACTGCTCTTGTAAAATGGCAAACTCCCTATGTTGAAATTATTTAATCTGAGGTAGGCTAATCATCTCTACCATAGGATGTTATCTGAGGAAGTTCTCTCCTCACCCAACAGGTTAGACTAGGTGACCCTTCTTCTCTGATTCTGTGATTTTTATGATAAACCATGTGATTGATACACAACCTATGAGAGCTATAGAAATGAATGGGGAAGAAATGGTATGTCCTAGACGTGGTCAGAAAAGTCATTTTAGAGTAATCAGGACTTGAATTTGGCTCTAAAGAAAGGGGAGCAGGCAAGCAGACAAGGCAGGAAGAATATATTGCAAGTTGCCATAGTGAAATGTGTAAAGACCCAAAGATGATGAGTGTGGTGTGTATGAGAGCCAAGAGACACATCTATTTGGCTTCTGTCAGGAAGGTGAGGAAAGGCAAGACAAGTTAAATTTTAGGAAGGTGTTAGAATGTTGAGATTAGGTAGTTGAATTTCCACTCATAGTACTGTACAACCAGAAGGCATTTGTTGTGGGTAGAATACTCTTTATTATGACATAAGACTCAAGAAAAAGTGGCTTAAGCACGGAGGACATCTTATATGTCACATAAGAGAAAAGCTAAGTGAAGCAGTTACGGGCTTGGTCCAGTGATTGACATCAAGGACCGAGACTCCTTTCATCTTTTTCTTGGCCGATTTAGCATATTGGCTTGGTGCTTAAGCTTGTTTCCTCATAGCCACAACCTGAGTGTGACAACTCCATGAATCACAGACAGACACAGTAATGTCATGCTGAAGAGGTGGGAGGGTTGTTTCCTTCTGTGAATCCCTTTTAATTTGAGGTATCCTTTTTAAAACATCTCCCAGAAAACATCCTTTTGTGCCCTATTGGCCACAATTCACCACATGCCCACAGCTTCGCTTTAGGGGAGAATGAGATAGAGGAAAGCCAGCTGTGCCAGGAGAGTTGGAGATGCTGCCTAAGGGCTGTGGGGTCGGCGGCCAGTGGTGTCTCCCCAGCCAGCTCGTGTGGGCCATCTTGTAGCGTCGCTGAATTGCACAGGTAATGATATGTAATAACTGTCCTACACCCAGTATCTGTTACGTGTTGGGCCCTCTGCAGTGTTGTGTTTTCACCCTTTTGCAACAACCCTTCCAGGTAGGTGGAATCATTCTCACTCACTGTTGAGGAAACTGGTTGTGTGTGGGTGACTCGGTTAGTTAGTGTCTAGAGGGGATAAGATCTTTTTAAATCACGGAGTCACAGTCTTGGGTTTGAGACTGGCTTTAGGCCAGCCTCCTCCCTTCCTCCAAAGGTGCCCACCTCCACTTCCCATGTCCCTGCCAAGTGGCAGTGGAGACAACTCTTGAATACTTGTAGGGACGGAAGTTGCCTGACTACTGGCCCAGTGTTCTTTCCAAACCACATCACTGGCAGAGTACAGACCTGTCATGGGATTGAGGAGAACTCCTGGTTTTCTTCCGTTGCTCCCCCACTCCCCCCAGGAGGCATCTTTTGTAGATGCTGGCTGCTAGTACTAGTGACGTCATGGCAGCTGGCATTGTGGGGCATGCAGAAATCCATTAGCTGGTGTTCAGGTCCCATCATGAGTGAAGTGAGCGCCATGTGAAAAGTTAGTTTGGCCTCCCCAACTTCCTTAAGCCCGAGACCCTGTGCCAGGTATTGCTATTTTCTATTTGCTAAACATTAGTTGAAACAAAGGGCTGTTTTGTTGGGTTTGTGTTTCCCTGTGGAAAAGATTACTTTAGGCACATTTTAGAAAATGCTTTTAAAAAGAATTTTGTGTAGGTTGAAAACATAGGGAAAGAAAGCAAATGTCTTGATGACTTTTTATTACAATAAAAATTGTAGTGAGAGCTCTCTCAACTCCCTCCCTCCTTCTATTGCACTAAACAAACCTTTGTCTGTGGGAGGAGGATTAGGTTTAAACAACAGGAGCAGAGATGGGGAAGTGGCATCATTTGGGGGCCTACCACTGAAAAGGTCACCACCAGTGACATTTCCTGAATATTTGTCAAAATTGAAGAGGGGCTTTAAGAGTAAGAGTTTGCTATTGGTGGTAGTGGGAACAGGTTACCCATAGGAAAACATTTAAGTGTGTCACATGAGATTTTGAGGAGTAGAAGGAGGATAGAGGAAGCAAAATTCAAGCAGCGAGAAGATTTTTTTTTGGTTATTGTTTTTGGGAAAGTGCTTTCAGTATTCAGTTGCTCTCCTCACATGCCTTTAAATTTGCCTTATCTTTTTTGACTGACAAAAAAGGCCTCTTGTAGAAATGTGCCAGTTATGGGAAATCTTCTCTCTAAACATCCTCTGAAGTTTGGTGATTGGCAGGCGAGTCACTGTGTTGCTGGCTGCAGCTGTGCTGTGTCCTAGATTGGTCAATGATTTGGGACCCATCTAGGGAGGAGATGATGCACGTGGCCCTCTAGTGGTCGGGAGGACCCTGACTGTTCCTCCTTATGGCACCTGGAACAGGCAAGGAAATTTTGGTCTAGACCTTCACTGTCAAATATGGTAGCTGCTAGTCACGTATGCCTATTGAACAGTTGAAATGTGGCACATTGAGGTGTGCCGTAAGTGTAAACACAATGAAGATTCAGTGGAAAAGAAAGCAAAATATCTCATCATGGCCCTCTTATTTTGATTACATGTTGAAATGATAATACCGTAGATATGTTTGATTAAATAAAATATATTAGTAAAACGTTTTTGCCTGTGTCTCCTTACCTTTGTAATGTGACTACTAGAAAATTTTAAAATATCTTTGCATTTCTGTTGGACAGCACTGGTCTAGATGAGGGTTCAGCAAACCATAGTCTGTTTTTGTAAATAAAGTTTTACGGGCACACAGCCATGACCATTGTCAGTGTGCTGTCTGTGGCTATTTTCATGCTACAGTGGTTCACAGAGCCTGAAGTATTTGTTATCTGGGCCTTTACAGAGAAAGGTCACTAAACTGTGGTCTCAAGGATTCCGGAGGACATGGCAGGACCTAAAAGCAGTCTGGGGAGCCCTGATTCTTACCCCTGTGAGTCACTCCCTTAGGAAAGGAGAGAGAACCAAGGATGCCCCTGATGTCTCAGAGGTGCTTTAGGCATGTGCTTCCCTCTCTCCCCAGCCTGTTCTCTCTAACCAATTTGTGAACCTCAAGCCCCTCCACTACTGGAAGTTTGAGAAGAGAGATTGCAGAGCCAGAAAGTTAACTCTGGATGGAAGGCAGAGTTGGAACCCTTTACCATCCAGTGGAGGAGTGTGGAAACATTGCTCCTGATTCCCGCATCTCTAAAGGTTTTCCATTAGAAACACAGTTATGGCTGATGAGCAGGGTAACGACATGGAGTGACGGGAGGCCCACTTGCCTCAATGAGCTGCCATAGTACGTTTCAATAATTCGGGGTCCTAAAGGTATTTTACACCTAAGAGCTCCCATCGGCAAGAAGCTATTTCAAGGAGGTGTGCGATCTTAACACCTTAGTTATCACCTGACACCTTGGGAAATGGGTTTTTACCTGGCTAAGTATAAGCTTTGGAGAAGGGTAAAGACTGGAGAGGGGAGATGGAAGGAACACAAGGACAGATAGCACAAGAGGCCGGAGCTGACCCTACCTAGACCAGAGCCTTCTCCTGAGGCCGACCTGTGCACGGGCAAGGGCCTCGGCAGGGTAACAGAGTCTCCGTTCCAAAGTGCACATTGGCATGGCCCTTCCTTAAAAATTCTTTCCCACTTTCTTCCCCCCAGTTAAATGCATTTCCTAGGACAAGACCCTGCATCAGAATCAAATTCACCACAAGCTTTGGGTGGTATTAATGCCTGCCAGCACAGGGCAAAGCCTGTTACAGTGAATGGAGTCACAGTATTCAGAATGAATTTCAGGACGTTAGGCACGTGATTTACCATCTCTAGTAAACAGGGCTTCACACATGGTGTATTTCTGCTGCATTGGTTAGCTATTAACTGCAAAAAGGGGGAAATTCATTTAGAAGATGTGCCCATTTTTTATGAGGTAAGGCCGCCTGGAGATACATGGCATTTTAAAGCAAACAAGTACCTGGGAGAGCCTGAGCTTACCACCCAGAAATGTGGCAAGGAATAAAAACATTTACACCAGTTTAATATGAATGGTTGAAAAAAGTATCTACTGCACATTGAATGTGATATATGAAACCATAACCTACTCTCGTGTAGTAAGCAACAGAACCATTCACCTAACAGATGACTATTCGAGTTGACATTATTCTGCATCTTTTCGATCTTCTCTTGCCAAGTGCTGGAGCCTGTCAGAGAAAGCCCGCCAGATACATAGGCTCTGTTGGCCTGGGGGTTGAGAGCTCGTAAGACTCTTAAAGGCAGAGGTTACCCAGTGACCCTCGTGCTGCAAACTATAGTGGAAATCAAAGGATGACAGCCAACATAAACAGTGGCTGCATGTGGAACGTCAAAGTGAAGACAAATAGAGGTGAGACTTTCTCTGTCTCCTGCTCCCTTTCTAGTCTATAAAATGGAGCTTATTTCCTATCTTCCGGTAGAAGAAAAAGTGCCATGTGGCTTTTGGGGGCCTCAGAAGTGATTCTTCGTTCATTCTTATAACAGAAGTGGAATTTGACCTCCTCGAAAATTATTAAGGGGTGATTCCTGCTTAATCCTACCGTGATTTATCTACTACACATTAGCAGTTAAAGCTAGAAGGAGTCCTGGGAGACATTTTTGTATAACTTTCTTCTTTCACAGACCAAGAAATCGAGGCCTCAGAAAGGCTCATGAATTGCCTAAAGTTAAGCGCTAGCCGAGTTGCAGGCCTGGTTCTCAGAACCCAGTATCTCAACCTCAGGCTCAGAGCTCTTTCCATTCGACCTTCTGTGTTTATTCACACACAGAGTTACATGGGATCGCTGAATTTGAAAAGTAGGGAAATTAAAAATGACCCCTGATCCCTTTGTCATTTGATTTGCAAATGGCCCAGGTCATTGTCTGTGTTAGGGTACCTCACTGGGCTGGCTCAGGTTCCTAACGTTTCACGACTCCGGGCCTGTGGAGCTCTCTCTTTTAATTATTGTCTTGGAAGTTTTAGCGTTCAATTCACTCATCTCTTCTGGGGGTGTTAGTAACAATTTCATGTTTGGGAAGATTAACACAATTTGGGAATCTTAGAGAATTAACTTTACTGTCCAGTACATTGGTGGCATGTTGAAATAAACTGGAGAGACCATTCCTTGCAAAAGCAAAAGAGGTTCTATGTAGTGTGAAATTTATGGGCTTTGACGTTTCTGTAATTTTTAAACTCAAAAATCTTATTCTGATGGTTTGTCTGACATCCCCAAACTCTTTAATTTAAGATCGCTGCAGAACTCTTGGTTTGTATTAATTTCATTTCATTTGTGTATTTTATGTGTTTAGTGGTCATATTTGAAAAACATCTCTTGTGAGTGCTTTGTATAATTTTGGCAGAAAATTACTTTTTTGTGTGTTTCTGCGATGATCCCCTGAGATCATTTTTGCATAAATCCAGCCTTCTATTTTCAGATACAAATCTGTTGTACAGATGATTCTTCTTAGAAGAAAAGATGCATTTGTAGCTAAAAAATGTAAATTACTTTTCATGGAAAATACCTCTCTGGGCCCCCATTTCCAAAATGTGATGATTGCACATTGCCTGTTTTTGTGTGTGCTCAAGAGACTGTTTTCCTTACAATTAGAAAAATCTTGATTGTGTGGCAGGTAGGATGCTGTGACGTGGCTGCTTCTGCCACATAGGCGAGTCAGGGGTAGGGGATGGGCCGAGGGAAAAACGAAAGACCCAGTATGGATGTGGCACTTAGTTAAGGGGAAGGGGTTTTGGTTTTAAAGTGGAGGGAGGGAGGGGAGGGGGTGGAGGGTGTCATGAGCATTCTTTACCGGAAAGGTGTGTTAGCAAAGGATATTTAGACCTGGGGTCATTTGAATGTCATTAGAAACCCCCTTTGGCAGTTCATCCTTGCTTTTGCTTTTTCATTCAGGATTCACAGTTTTATTGGGTGTCTTATGGAAAGGTTTTTGGGACAACTATCCTCCCCATCTCAAGTATTATAAAATGGGGGAGGCCAGCAGACACATCTTCCTAGAAAGTCTTCTCTTCACTCCAAGGGTTACTAGTTGAGGCACTTTGGGGCACTGCTGTAAAGAAAAGTGTAAAATCAACGTATTCAGATTTGTGCCAAAGAAAGACTCAAGTTTGAGAACATTTACATCTGTTTTCAATAATTCCTCACATATGCTGCAGAATGTACGTTATCCATCTTGTTATCCAGGAAATAACATTTGTTGCAAACAGTTTGCCAATTCGTAATTTTATTGAATTTGTTTATCATGCTGTGGCTTCATATGAGGTCTGAAAGATGGTGATCTTTGGTGTTCCAGCTGTTGTAACATTCTGCAGTGGGGCCTTAATTCCGGGCTCGGCTGGGATTCTTTGGAGGGTTTGGACTTTCTTAGAACTGCAGACTAAGAGCTGGCGTTGTTGATGGGCAATTATTTTGGGGGAACACAGTAACTTTGCTCACACACTCCTCAAACCCATTTTCGTTTCTGACTTTTAACTACAATCTTGGGACTGATGTGTTGAATAGAGCACCTTGTGTGCCCTATACCGTCTCCTTTGAAATCTGCCCAAACTTTCCAACTGTTGTCATGTTTGGTTGAGAGAACACTACTCCTTGCGGGGTGTGTGTGTGGGGGGTGTCTGATTCTTTAGAACTGTCCCAAACTGTCTCAAACCTGAAAATTTTCTCCCACAGAGAAGCTATGAAATATCTTTTTGCCGCGTTAAGTGTCATCTTCTTAAGAAGTTGTTGGTAGATGAGAAGCAGGTTCAACTAGGTCTAATTTTATCATTTTCCTATTTTCTTTATCAGGCGTTTTCTTCACTGAGGTCTGTATTACTTTTGCCAAAACTGAGAAGAAAAAAATGATAATACCCTCGAAAGCTCTTTCGATCTGAATTATTCCTTAATGTTTTTAATGGTTTATTACAACGCTACAGATGTGATCTTGGGGCCATTTGGAGTTTATTGAGTTTCCTTGGAGATGAGACTTGGCATTTTCCAAACCAGAGTTTGCTTTTGTGGCCTGGAAGTTGCGAGACGCATGTATATGGAGGGCTAAAGATTATTCCCCACCAAGAAGTTTTGTCAACCTGACCTTCTCCACTCTTCTGACGCTGCACACACAGCAGTAATCTCTGCAGAGGAGAGCAAATAAAGTGAAGAAATATAGCAGTACGTGTTATTTTTACATCCTAAAGTAAATTCTCCAGCATTAAGGCTGACTGGGAACTTTCATCTCAGAGTTCTCATGAATGCTGTTCCACTTTGCTGTTGTCCTCTTGAATCTCTTTTTATTATAGGCCTTCGAGGGAGGTGTTTCTTGTAGTCATTTACTCAGCCAGACAGATAAGTGAGATGTGGAGCTGTGGAAACATGGGGCTGGCAGAAGCCTTTGGGAGTCAGCTGGTCCTGCCATTCAGTCTGCGGGGGTAGTACTACGGCCAGCCAAGGTAAAGGACTTGTTGAGTTATATTTAGAGGACTTGTGTCACCTAGAGTTCCTGTGACAAGGTGACCTCCAGCACTAGATTCCGAAGTTAGTCCTGGCAAAATGAACATTCTTTGAATGTCGTTTGAGCCAAATGACTTTAGATGGCCTGCTGAGCCCTTTCCGTGAGGTGATGGTCGAAGAGTCATAGTGTCTAAGGTAGGACTTAGAAGGTTATCCTTTCTAGCTCCCAAAGAAGGAACCCATCTAATGCTACCCCTGACAGTTTATCCTCTCTTGTCGGAACCCTCAGCGCTTCAAGAGGCAGCTGGACCGTTGATGAAAAGCTGTCATGAGAACTTTCTTCTTTGTTTCGATGGCATGTCTGTGGCCCTTCAACTTTTCTCCATTGGTGTCAATTCTGAGAGACACTGTTCTTGAAAATCACTCTTCAAAGAGAAAAAAATGAAAAATTCTAGGATATTAAAAAAAAGCTAACAAAGTCAATTTGTTTTGACTCAACCTTCAAGGTCAGTTGTATCATTTTAAAAAATAAATTTATTATTTTATTTATTTACTTTCGGCTTCTTTGGCTCTTTGTTGCTGTGCGAGAGCTTTCTCTAGTTGTGGCAAGCAGGCGCCACTCTTCATTCCAGTGTACGGGTTGCTCATTGCAGTGGCTTCTCTTGTTGCGGAGCACGGGCTCTAGGCACGTGGGCTTCAGTAGCTGGGGCTTGTGGGCTCTAGAGCACAGGCTCAATAGTTGTGGCACACGGGCTTAGTTGCTCCACGGCATGTGGGATCTTCCCGGACCAGGGCTCAAACCTGTGTCCCCTGCATTGGCAGGCAGGTTCTTAACCACTGCGCCGCCCGGGAAGCTCAGTTGTATCATTTTTAAAGAAGAAAATAGATATATTTATTTTTATTTTTTAGAATATGTTAGTAACTTTTGAGGATTCATTCACCATCTTAGGTTTTCTGGAAGGAAGATTCGGATAAATTAATTAAATTGATCAGTTCTTCCCTAAGTTCTTTTTTCTTTCTTAAGTTCTTTTGGGTGTTAAATTATGGTTGGTAACTAATTTAGCACTTGGCCTATAAAATAAATGCTTGTTGAATGAATGTTGAATACATAATTCATAAATTTTTGAATAAGCCAAACCTTCTGCTGCTGAGAGACGTCAGTTGACTCCTTCTATCTCAACTTTATTTGGTTATTTACCATGAAAATAATTTTACTTGCTATTGCCTTCAGAAGTGTCTCTTCAGCCTGTGTCCAATCAAAAGGCTTTTCTCCTTCCAACTTTTCTCATCACAGATCTTCTCTGATCACTTATCACTGGATCAGTTATTTGGCAACATGGTAGAGTGGGAAGTGTTTTGAGGTTCCAGCCCAGCCACTTAGCTGTTTATGAAGATTACCAGGGAAAATGTGTCTAACCCCTTTAAACATCCATTTCAGTACCTTCCCTTGAGGGGCTTTTGTGAGCAAAATGGTCAGTGTGATGCTCCAGGAACCTAGCAGATACTCAGGAGGTAAAGATAACCATTATTTTGGTGTAGTTTATTGCCCTTGATCCTGTGTCTCTTACTGATCTTTGTGCATATCAGGGATTTGAGTCTTGTCTCCAGATGCCTGCATTTTTTGTGAACTTTGATTCTGAGTTCCCAAATACGTCACCACATTCTCTCTAGTTTCCTGGATAAATAAGGCGAGCACATATCACAGAATTTCTGTGGAAGTCTCATTTTAAAATACTTTGTCCTTTTGTCCCCTAAACTATTGAAATGTCTAGAAAATCTGAATATTTTGATACCTAGTTTTGGAATCCCCCAGCCAATCCCTTGCGTCAAATATAGCACAGAAAATGCTGTCTAATGCTTTCTAATTTAAATCAGAAAATACAATTATCCTATTTCTGACATGTCATGGAATACCTGACTGGTACAAGACAAAGAAACGTTTTTCAGGAGTAGTGTAGCCAGATATTAAGGCATGAAAGGCACCCTGGAGAACATCCCATGTTTCAAGGTGTGTGCTGACTAGGATGGTATAGCAAGAAGATAAAGGTGGTTCCTCCCTACTTCCAAGGGCTGTGATCTCTCCATAAGTAAGATCACTTGTGGTGGAGGCCTCTTCCTCTTCCTCCTTCTCCTCCGATTGCCTCTTCTCTCCCTGCTTCATTAGTGTCCTACTTCTGCTATTACAAATTGCCACACACTTAGTAGGACAAAACAACACAAATATAGTATGTCTTTGTCTCCCAAAGAATTACAACAACCGCACATAAAAAGCTTATTAACCTCATCCCAGGGTCTCCCGAAGTCTCAGCTATTACAGCTGCAAGTCCAAGAAATACCATCTAAGTTTCATCAGCTCAAAAGTACCAAATTTCATGACCTCAGTCATCTATATTAGCTGTGGATGAGGCTCTGAGTGGAATCCATTCTGGGGAAAAATTACTCTCCATCCGTGGACCTGTGAAACTAGAAGTAAGTTATCTTCTCCCAAAATACAGTGGTGAGATAGGCGAAGGATACCAGTTTAAAACATTCCATTTAAAAATGGAGAAAGTGAAAGGAAAAAGGAGTAATTCACCAGCCGCAAGCAATTTTTAAATCTAGCAGGGCAAGCTCCATTAAGTTTTCAAGTCTGGGAATAATTTGAGGCTCTGCCTTCCGGGTCTGCATCACCTTTTTTTAGTGAAAGGTAGCATGTGTTTACAGCTGAGTAGTTTTATCAGCATGTCTCTTGTCTGTAGATTTTGGTTACCAGACAGGGTTCTTTCAGTTCACGTTCTTTTTCCTTTCAGTTTAAGTGGTGGTATTTCTGCTGATAGAACGTTCTCAAAAACCTAGTGGTCTCCAGTGTATGTTATGGAATTCATTCTATGAGACATGAGGATCCTCCACAGACTTTTTCTGGATAATCCTATCTCTGTTTCTGACTTCTACTGAGATGGTTGAGGGGATTCATGAGTCACATGCCTAATCTCTTCAGAGAGCCCTCTGTGTGACTAAATACTCTGATCTTTTGATCCTTCTGAGGCACTAGCCAAAGGTTTTCTAGTTACACCCTTGACTTTCTCTCTAGAGCATCCTTTCTTGACAGTATATCTTTAAATTTTAGCATCTTTTGCAAAATGAATAGACTGAGAATTTCCCAAATCATCAAGCTTCGGTTATTTTTTGCTTAACAATTCTTTCTTCAATTTATGTTTTTCTTCTTGTATTTCACTGTAAGCATCAAGAGGACACCAGGCTTCAATTTTGCTGGGAAATATCCTCAGCTAAATAGGAACTTCATTACTTACAAGTTATGTTTTGCATCTAACTGTAGACTAATTCAGCTAATCTTTCTGCCACTGTGTAACCAGGATTCCCTTTCTTCAGGTGTCCAGTAATACGTTCTTTGTTTCCTTCTGAGTTGTCACTAGCAGCACCTTTAACATTCATACTTCTATCAACAGTCTGTTTATTACGATTTAAGAATTCTCTTAGAGAATATTGGTTTTCTCTACCACACTCCTCACTTCCTTCCGAGTCCTCACTAATGGACTCATGAATGCTAATATTTCACTAACCGTCGGCTTAAGGCAATCTAGCTCTTCTATTACGTTCTTCAGAATTTCTCCAGCTTCTATCCATTATCAAAATCCAAAGCCACCTCCATGTTTTTAGATATTTGTCACAGCAGTACCCTGTTTCTAGGTACCAAAATCTGCATTAGTTTCCTATTGCCACTGCAACAAATTACCGCAGACCAGTGGCATAACACGAATTAATTCTCTCATAGTTTTGGAGGTTAGAAGTTTAAAATGAGTTTTACAGGGCTAAAAGTAAGGTGTCAGTAGGGCTGGTTATTTTGGGAGGCTCTGAGGGGAGAATACATTTGTTTGCCTTTTCCAGCTTCTAGTCACAGCCTGTATTCCTTGGCTTGTGGTCCTTTCCTCCGTCTTCAAAGAATATCACTCCATCTTTGTTTTCCTCATCACCCCACCTCTCCTCTCACTTCAGCACCTCCTGTGTCCCTCTTTGAAGGATCTTTGTGAACACATTGGGCCCACCTAGGTAATCCAGGATAATCCCTCCATCTCAAGGTCCTTAATTTAATCACATCTGCAATATCCCTTTTTCCATGTAGGGTAATATTTGCAGGTTCCGGAGACTAAGATGTAGACATACTGGGTGTTATTCCGCCTACCACACTGCTGTCCTTTCAGTTCTCCCAACTTTTAGGTTGATAAACAACATGTAGTAGTGGAAGAAACTAATCTAGTTGTCAGGAGACCTACGTTTCATTCTCACTTGCCCTACTAAAAAGTGGTATGACTTAGAGGAAGCCGTTTTGTCGCCTTGGACCTCAATTTTGTCAACTGTAAAATGAGGGGATTAAACTGAGTGATTGCCAAGGCCCTTTAGGACTGTCCACTGTTACGGTTCTTTGGTTCCGGACTTTCATTGCAATCACATGCTTCTTGAGAAAGAAGTGATGATGAGTTCCAGTTGTCAAAGAGTTAGGAGTGAGTGAGCCAAAGTGGCACTGCAGGGTGGTGCTGAGTTTCCGTTGAGGTGACTTCAGTTTTCTTTGGTTGCTCTTGCCAGATTGTGGACCTGTTACACTCAGCACCCATCACCTCGGAGCAAAAGCATTCTCAAGCGTAGTTTCTCTTAGAAGGCGCTTGGATGGAATAACGAGAAAGAATCATCACTGTCTAATGGGCAGGGGGGTCAGGATGGCTTAAATGGTAGAAACTGAGGTCTGAGTAAAGCGTTTCTTATGCTCTTCACGGTGGAAAGTGTGGCTGAGGAAGGGTGAAGGTAATCCAAAGGTCTCTGTCTTCAACAGGAGACAGACCTTTGGAGCAAATGTGCGTTGGCTTTTGCTGGCTTCCTGCAGCTGCAGAGTGGGCTGCAGCAGCCAACACAGGTTATAGAGCTCCAGAGAGTTGGAGGTGGTGTCAGGCGCGAAGCCCTCCACAAGCAAATCAGGGAAGTTAACTTGAGCCGAGGCCTCGAAGAAATCAGGTCATGAAGTTTAAGCACCGAATCTAGGAGAATTCAGAAGAGGAAATTTATTTTTTCTCCTTGTCCTCTGGGACTCTGTGCCACTGGGAACTCATAGGCAATATTTCTCTTGTTTCTAAAGGACAAGAAGTATGATGATGAGAATTTGAAAGCGGTCCCTTCGGTAAGGCCATAGGATTTTCTAAACTGTTCTGTAAGCCTGGGTTAAATCTTGTGTTTTTAAAAAGAGGAATTTTCTCTTCTCCCTTCAGAGGATGACCTCACCTTTGAGGCTTCATAATTTTTCTTGTGTTACTTCCTCTGCCTGGAAATTTGTGCCCATATCTTCACATGCTGACAGTCTTCCCTGTCCTTCAAGGATTGGCTCAGATGCTATGCTTGTAGATGGAGCCTCTTATTTCTTCTCTCTCCAAATGATCCTTTTTTTTTTTTTTCTTAAACTCCTATAGTATTTCCAGTCTTTAATTTTTCAATGGCATTGGTCACAGTAGGTATTAAACATATGTTTTTCTCTCAGGCACATTATAGTATCAAAGATGAATTCATTTGTCTTTGTATCTCTCATAGTATCTCACGCAGGAGAAGGGGCTTAGTTAATGTGTGTTGAAAGAATGAATAGAATAAAGATCTACCTCACACTTAGGCATAAACTTATTGAATATGTAAGATACAATAAATGGGTATCTATATTGATATACTGATATTGATATCAGTATTGATATGGAGATAACTTAGTGTTCCGAGAGTGCTGAGTATAGATAAAATGGGAGGTACAAGAGAAGTCTAACATGAGATCCCAGGTCTTAGTAAGATCATATCATCATTGCAGAGAAGACGTAGCAAAATATCAGTGAGCAGGAGTGCTGGGTGGGGTTCAATTGTGTGGCACAGATGGCCACTCTGCCTGTGTTTGAGAAGAGGATGATGCCCGTGGGCTTGGGTGGTTAGGGAGATCTGTATGGAGGAGGTTGAATCTGAGTGGATCCTTAAAGGATATTTGCAGCCGACACTTGCAGGTTTGAAGGTCTTTTTAAAATGTCAAACATTTTCATTCCTGTTTGCCTACGTGACAGTAGTTATATCTTTAATGTTGGTTGTTTATAAAACAAAATAGAGTGGACAAAAAGCAGTACAAATGAAGATTAATTTACACCTGTTTTTAATGTATGTTTTCTCTTCTGTCTCCAACCAAGTTTGTGGCAAGTATGGATTTGAGGGCTCAGGAATTCCAAGGCTCCATGGTGGACTGTGGTCCTCAGGGAACCTGTGGAGTAGGACCTTATAAATACTTGTGTAATATTGATGGATTCTGGTTAAGAGTTCTTGATTTATGCTTTTAACAGTTCTTCACTGTGCCTGCTAAGATTTATTTATTTATATATTTTATTTATTTATTTATTTATTTATTTATTTTTGGCTGTGTTGGGTCTTCGTTTCTGTGCGAGGGCTTTCTCTAGTTGTGGCGAGCAGGGGCCACTCCTCATCGCGGTGTGCGGGCCTCTCTCTGTCGCGGCCTCTCTTGTTGCGGAGCACAGGATCCAGATGCGCAGGCTCAGTAGTTGTGGCTCACGGGCCTAGTTGCTCCACGGCATGTGGGATCTTCCCAGACCAGGGCTCGAACCCGTGTCCCCTGCATTGGCAGGCAGATTCTCAACCACTGCGCCACCAGGGAAGCCCTCTGCTAAGATTTAGCTTCTTTGTTGTTGAGTAGATATGTCCTAAAAGCTTTTTTTTTTTAATTTATTTTAATTTGTTTATCTTTGGCTGCGTTGGGTCTTTGTTGCTGCGCGCGGGCTTTCTCTGTTTGCGGTGTGCGGGCTTCTCATTGCAGTGGCTTCTCTTGTTGCGGAGCATGGGCTCTAGGTTTGCGGGCTTCATTAGTTGTGGCACACAGGCTCAGAAGTTGTGGCTTGCGGGCTCTAGAGCGCAGGCTCAGTAGTTGTGGCGCACGGGCTTAGTTGCTCCGCGGCATGTGGGATCTTCCCGGACTAGGGCTTGAACCTGTATCCCTTGCGTTGGCAGGCGGATTCTTAACTACTGTGCCACCAGGGAAGTCCCCTGATCTCAGAAGATTTTTCTCCCAACTAGATGGAACTGTATTAACAATTCAGTTAATGAAGTATATAAAAAACCACAGTCACTAATGGGGCATTTTAAAGAAGGTTAAGAGAATGAGAAGCAACAAAATTTGATGACTGAAACATTTTTCCTTTTCAAATGTTTATAACATTGTCAGGAGGGGGAAAAACCAGAAATCACTGTGGTTAAAACTGGTGATACTGGGCTTCCCTGGTGGCGTACTGGTTAAGAATCTACCTGCCAATGCAGAGGACGTGGGTTCGAGCCCCGGTCTGGGAAGATCCCACATGTTGCGGAGCAACTAGGCCCGTGAGCCACAGCTACTGAGCCCATAAGCCACAACCACTGAAGCCCGCAAACCTAGAGCCCATGCTCCACAACAAGAGAACCCTGCACACCACAAAGAAGAGTAGGCCCTGCTCTCCGCAAAAGAGAAGGCCTGCATGCAGCAACGAAGACCCAACGCAGCCAAAAATAAAAATACATAAATTTACATTAAAAAAAACTGGCGATAGGATAGTGCGGCTTTATGGAATATATAATATGGTTATTTCATTTGTAAAGTGTTGGTGCAGTGCAGGCTGAGTCAGATGCAATACAGATACTAATACAATATTCAGCATTGCAAATACAGAGAAAAACGTATTGTCTTATCAGTTTAAATGGAATTTAAACTGATTTCCAATGATTCTGAATATTTAATACAGAGGAAATCTTTCTCCCTTTTTGTTTTTGTTCTTTGCTTTTCATGCTTCTGATTAAATGATAGGAATAAAAACAATCACTTGAAAATAAATTCTGAAAGATTACTCTGTGACATATTGTAATACCTTTGTTATTTTGGACTCCTGGATTTAGCCAGCTTGGCCTGATTTCTGTGGCTCATTCAAATGATGAGTTCAGGTTTTTCTGGGATGAAAAAGTTGAGTCTCTTGGTTTAGCTGAAGTCTCTGAGTTTGTGATAACCTAAACATCACCTTGTTTATCAAAACTAAGCAAGCATCTTGGCTCTCTTCTGGAGAACTGGAGAGAAATACTACTGCTCAATTTAACGAGTATTTGTTTCCTACACACTGAGCTAATATGTTTTAAACATTCTTGGTAACACAAAGAGCAGTTCCTAATTTCTCGACAACTTATTGGTTGAAAGTCTTGCCCAGCGAAGAGTGAAGGCATGTGTTTAAATATCATGCTGTGTAATAGAGATTCCAAGAGTGGGTAGGTGATTAGATAAAGGAGAGGAAATCCATTGCTAAGACGGGATTCTGTAGGTGGGCCACAGCCAATGGTACTCGACACCAAAGATTCTAGGCAAGGTCTCCCAGCATGCCCTCTTCAGGGCCACGGCTGGTGAGTGTAGAAATACAACGGGTGGTGTGCTGAAATTTCCGGGGGAGTCAAAGGGAAGGGGGGAAAAATCCTCCAGGCCTATCCTTCATTTGGCTTTTTATTTTTAACGAGTGAAAAATACGCAGAGCAGTTGTCATTTGTTAAAGTGTAGCAGAGAGAGCGAAACAGGCCAGTGGAGGCTTCATCAAGAACGCTCATTCAGAATGATGAATGTGGCTAAACACACATTTGTTCGTAAAACTTGCAGAGTGGCTGAGCATCATTAAGCATGAGGAATAGGTGCAGCATGCTGAGAAGAGAGTGGAGCAAACAGATGTTGTGAATTTTCACAGGCATCCTTCATCCACCAGTCCATCATTAATATCGTTGAAGGTGATCCTTTCTTTTTATTTAATGAGCACAAACAAAGTGCATGTGCTGTTTCTGCTGAACACCCTTCTTTTTCTGTGGCAGTATGGGCGTGTGAGGATGGGGAGGGTATCTAGACACATCAAATCTGTGTGCCCGTAATGTGATACCAGCTTTGGGGCTACAGCTGGAGTGGGGGACCTCTTTTATTTTTCCCTTTCACTCATCCTGCAGAAACCCTGTCTGCCCCATCACCCGGCCCTGCTACCTAGAAGCTTGTCCAGATCTGCTGGAGAGTGAAAAGCTTTATAAGGCTTTTGACTTTGATATTTGCCAGTTATACTTCCTTCAGATGTATCCAACTTTTGCAGTGATGAATTACAATTTGTTTCCTGAAGTCAGTTGGACAGAACCGTTTTGTTGTTTGTTGTTGTGGCCAGATTTTTTCAACTCTACCTGTATCGTCCAATTCCACTTCTTCTCCTTCCTTTTCTTCCATTTTACTTTCCAGGCCTTTGAGAGCATAGATCTTGGCCCACATGTGCTTACAGGTCTTCCTCTACCTCTGTGCATTGTCGAGGCTGTTGACCTTAATCCCTCAGTCCCTCTACCACCAAACAGTAGGGAGCCCTTTCTTCTTGTAACCTCATTTTCCCATTCTATTAAATTAAGAGAGTAATGCCTTCTTTCTGGGGTTGGTCCAAGTAAAAGCATTTTGTGAATTCTAAAAAGCACTGTATGATAATTATTAATGCTGTTTTATGATTAACTGACCAGTGAGTTCTCCTTGTAGAGTTTTCACTAGGAGTTGTCTTTATATACTTAAATTCTTGTGGCATATTGGCCTCAAGCTTCACGTTTAGTGCCAGCGATATTGGGCCTATGAAGCTGTGTCTGTTGTCACTGTGTACGTGTACGGGGTGTGTGTGTGTGTGTGTGTGTGTGTGTGTGTGTGTGTGTGTGTGTGTGTATTTATTTTCAGACCAGACTAGATAGGGTAAAAAAACAAACAAAAGCAATACAGAGCGATGAAAGTCTAACACAGAGCTAGGGACAAGATACTGCTTTATTTTGCTACTAATGAACTATGAAGAATAAAATAACTTACACAACTTTACAGTGGCTCCATTCTTTGTGCAAACCATGCAATGTTAAGATCTTGAATAACTTCAGGCAGGAGTGAGGAACTCTGTAGTAAGTCGTTTTAGAGTAGAAAATACCTACTGGGAACCTCATACGTGTTCAACTTGGTACGTTTACTTGTTGATCATTGTTGGTGGTCTGCATATGCGTTGATTTGGTGTGGTGAGTTTAAGTGTGTTTATTTGTGTGTGCTTTTGTTAAAGACCTATATCTCTACTATCAGAGGGACCCGTTTGTGTTGTAAATGCTAACATTGCCAGGGCTTTTTGACGATGCTCACGTACTCTGTAGCTCTGGGTACCATGTTCAGTAGAGTTCATAGACCACAGTGCTGGAGATGGAGTTTGAAGTCGAGAAGCATTATTTTAGCTAACATTGAGTCCACATTCTTTCTAGAGGTAACACTCTTGGTTCTTAAAGCCTTACCAACATGACAAAAGAACACATTCACATGGCGGGTGTATTTTAATCATCTTCTTCCTTGGGCTCCCTAACTCTTCAGTGTAGCACATGTGTCCTTGGAAACTGAGTAGCCCTCGGTTTCCTACAGTTTATTATTGAACATAAATATAACCTGAAGTTTGGAATGCTGTGTTTTGTCTGTGTGCCCAGTTGCCCTCAGGAAGAACATACGTACAACATAGACTCAAGCCAATCTTGAGAGGCTGGGTCATGGGATGTGTTTGCCGTATGCTGCTGCCCAAACATTGAGAACCCCGCTGTCTTCTCTGGCTGTGTGGGCACTTGGCCAAATGCACCGGAAGACAGGGAGTATACTTGGAGACTTCAGATAGAGCAATTTGTTCCACTTAATTCCCTTTATGACCCAAAGACTTACCTGCAAATGAGGTTCAGTGGCCACTTATGTTCCAGCCCAAGTGATTACTGTTCAGGGACTTGGAGATCCAAGCACCCTGCACATTATCAGTGTTATGGCCAAGAGGCAGGTAGGGGTGGCCTTGGCACTTTTTTGTAACCTGCATGGTGTAAGAGAAAATGAGTTTATTAGAATGCATGGTAATCTCTGCTGGTGCCTCTGGAGGAGTGAGGGCTTGTTGTTCCAGAGCTGATCTCATTCTCCACCCCTTGATCATCTCAGCCAAACCCTCTCACAGCTTAGATGGGTGGATTGGCCTTGGCCTTGGAAGGTTTTAGGCAAAGTCCCGTTACACCTCTGCCTGAGTTTCTTCCTTGGTAAGATAGAGATAATAGGTCCAAACTCATAGTTTGTTGGGAAGGTTAAATTGGAAAGTTTCTCAGTTATTTAGATACTCACATTTCTCTGGCTCCCTCTCAAGCACCAGTTGAAGGTATTCTCTATACCCAGTATTGTCAAGAAAATAATTGAAATTTTAGGATTGTCAATAAAAATTGGTCTGGTTCCAACTCAGGAGTTGGCAAACTATCGCCTGCTGCCTCTTTTCATGTGCCCATGAGTTAAGCATGGTTTTTACATTTTTAAATAGTAGGAAAAATCAAAAGAAGAATAATATTTTGTGACACGTGAAACTTACATGGAATTCATATTTCAGTGTCCATCCATAAATTCCACTCCTCAGATATTTAAACTTGTGTTACAAAAATTAGACTCAATTATTATTATAATATTTTGAATTTTCATCAATAAAAATAATGTGGAAAATTTTTTTTTCTCTTGTTTGTGCCTAAATAAAATCCTTGATTTTACTGCTTGGCTCACAAACCCTAAAATATTTACACCTGGCCCTTTACAGGTAGTGTTTGCCGACTCCTGATCTAAGACATTTTATAATCTCATTAGCTGAGTGGTTTTCAAACTGTGGGTCAAGATCAATTATTTGTTGGCGAAATTATTTTAGAGGGTTACAAATAGCATTTTATAAACATTTTATAAAATAAGGCAGAAAATATCAGAGTGCATTGAACATAGTAAGGTTAAACGTTGCTTGCTTTTTTTCCGAGGGCTGTGTGTGTGTCTATACACAAGCTGAGCCACCACCTCATTTATAGTGGATCATGGTCAAAGTGTTGGAAAGCCAGAGCGCTAGACTGTAAGCTCTTTGGGGGCAGAGAGCCTGTCTTACTCATCTTTGTTTTACTGGGCCTGGTATAACGCCTGGGGGAAAAAATGGACTTTTATAAGTGTTTTGAAGAGATGAATGAGTTCAGGAAAGAAATAGGTGTGATAATTGACCATCATGGAACTAGCTACTAAATAAGGTCTAAACATATCTTCCTGTGTTCAACTCAATGCCTGCAGTTTCCTGAAATAAGGACATGCATATCAATGGGTGGACAAATAAATTTTCTCTTTTACTATAGAAGATTCACACAAGAAGCTGTTTTGAGTTCCATCCTGAAGGATAAATATGCCACATGATGAGCATGGTGTATAGAAGGGGCCCAAGCACTGGGCTGAAGGTCCTGAGATCTGGTGCCTATTCCTTCTTAAACTGTTACGAATCTTGGACTAGTCACCTATGCTTCTTTGCCAAGTTCCTTCAACTGAGGGGAAGTGAGATGATAATGATGATTATTGCACACCTCAACTGTGAGATTCAGATGAGGAAATGTGTAGGAGAGTACTTGGAAAAGGGTCAATCCCCATGCGGGGGCAGTGTTCGTTATTATGTCACATTAAAATATTTGTATCAGACCCCTACTCTGGGCAAGGCTCTGTGGTGGGTACCATGAGAAATAGAAGTTCAAGTAAAATAGAAGTTCAAACAAGATAGAAGTTCAAGTAGAAAGTCAAGAGTTGATACTGATCAACTTTACCAGTTGAACCGTGAGGACTGTAAGGTCCCTATAAGATCTTTGAGGGTGAGAATCCTATAGTGGTCATGGTTAAATGGTGAAAGATGAATAGCAACACAAGACTTAAAATAAGGCAATAGCAGAGTGGATGTCCTAAGGCCACCCATACCATGTCAGTGTTCAGACTCCAAAAGGTGAGGCGACATCTCTGGGTGGAAGTGGGGAGGGCAGGTGGAGGGAAGAGGGGAGGTGGTGAGAGGCATATGAGTCTTGGACTGAGGGGAAGCATGGCCTGGCTGTGGTGGTGGTGACGGCGGCGGCAGAAAGGAGAAGCCCCTGTGGATGAAAAAGTCCCTTCCAAGTGAGTGACTCCCTGGGCAAATTGGTGCATTACTCTCTGTGATGGGCCTGATGGTGCTGAGATAACAAAACGAAAAATCAAATGAGAAATGGAACCTGGGAGTCTAAAAAGTTAGTAAATTTTGGCATTAGAAATATAATCAAGTTTCACCAATGCTTTTCTGTAGTGACAGCCAAATCCATCCGTGTCAGATCAACAGCCTATGGAATGTGGTTTCACGTGGATTTTCTTCCCTTTTTCTCTTTTCCTTTTGCAAAATCAGCATTAGGCTATTTGGAGGACAGGCGAGAACTATTATGTTAAATTGTGCTACCTACAACTTAAGCTTCTGTCTTTGCTAAAGCTGCCAGTTTTTATAAACAACAGAAGACAGAAAGGGTTTACTAAGAATAATGTTGAAACCCAGAAGAATCCTACAGCCTATAAATCTTAATAGAGGTTCTGAGATTCCAGCAGGCTGGATGTGTCGCTTTTACCCAGGCTCACTCCATCTTGGCTCCCCTGTGATGACTCCAATTTTCTTGAAACACAGGCACAGTGCCTTGAATTTACTTGTGGCACTATTTGCCTACAAACAGGAATACATGCATATAACCTATGCAAATCAATAAAAACATGTCAAGACCCCTTAGATCGCACCACTCTTCTAAAATGCAATTTATCTTGCTGCAAATGAGAGTAAGGGCCTAGGTAACAAATAGCGTCTGATCATTTAACTAGCACCTGTTGTCAATGCATTTGAAAACTGCATTTTTCATTTGACATACAGTAAATGCATTTTCATATGTATCGAGTGGAAAAGGAGCTGGAGTGTACATATGCAGCCCTTTATGAATTTTATGAACAATGGATATTTTAGAGCCGTACGTTTAAAGGGGTCCTGTCAAACGCTGCAAATCTATTTGTTCCTTCCAGCGTTGGTTGTGAACACACTGTACTTTTCTTTTGGCTGTGTGTCGAAGCGCAGCAATGCTGAAAGTATAATTACAACATTCATGTTAGGGGAAAGACAATTACTGTAATTTTTGTATAAAATTGAATATAACTTAAATGTGTACATATGAAATATTAGTTTTGAAAAAAAAGTTTCTCAGGGGGAAACTGCTTTTTATAAATTACATTTTGCAATCATTCCCTTTGTCGGCTTAAATTATGAGCCACAGGTTGTTTTCTTTTTTTTTTTTTTTTTTTTTGTTATGCAGTATTTTGTTTGCAGATGGATGGCTGTTGCACAAATTCAACAACGCTTAGGCTTATCAGCAACAGTGGTTTTCACATTAGTGAGCATGGTTTGGCAATATTGTTTGACATCTGGAACAAGCTATATTATACCAGACATATCAAGTATAACTGAATGGATCATTTAACTGGCATTTGTTTCAAAAACTCCCACTCTTCAGCTTTTGCCTGGCTGTCATGATGTGCCGGCAACGAAAACTGCATTCCCCAGCTTCCGAGCCTCTCATCTGCTTTGACAAGCTCACCGCACTTCCTACCCTAAGTCAGGCATTTTGTAACAGTGGCCGTAAGGCCATGTTCTTGTATCTTTCTTGCATCTCCATCTTTTTTTTTTTTTTTTTTTTTTTTTTTTTAAGAAGGCCGTGATGCCAGGCAGAGGCAAAGGTCAGGGGCTTTGAGACCATCTTAGTCTGGACTCAGGCCATCAATGGAGCTTTTTCTCTGATTTTGAGTTCTTGATTGTGGGTCCCCTGCATGTCTACATTTTTTTGAAACCGTGTCACTGGGAGATCTATTTTGTTGAATTTCATGTATCTTAGATGGAGAGAAGAAGAAACAGGAAAAGGGCCCTCCTGCATTTTCCATAAATAAAAGAACCACGTGGGGGCAGAGAGGGAAGAAGTTGGAAATAGGAGAAAACGGTAAGAGCAGAATGTTAGCGCTTAAAACTTGTCTTCATCTGTCTAGTTAACTTCCCCTAGCATTTCAAGGTATGCAGTCACAGTTTGGGGGCCTACCTCCCCAAAGTTTCATGGCATTGCTGCTACTGTTTACCTTGTTGCTCTGCTTAAGGAATTTATTCCTTAGAATCTCCAAGCCAGGACTGTGAAGAGTTCCATGGAGACGCCGGTATGAGAATGCCATGAGTGCTTTCTAAATAAGAAGTAGTGCATTTATTTCATGAGTAATGCTGCTGCTGCTGTTTGTTTATTGTTTTTGTTTATTTGTTTTGTGTGGGAGATTCTCTCCTTAAACTCAGCAAGATACAGATTCCACCCAGCTTACTGAACGAATTCGTACCAACCACTCAATAATTAAAGGGAAAAAGGGACTTAATTAGGTAAAGTGAATAATGAGCACGTCTCAAATAAAAGGCAAGCATTCAGATGATGAGAAAAGCATAGGCTTGTCTTGTTTTCATTGCATTTGGTAAAATTGTTTTTATCAACACAAGTCAAGTTGAGGCTTGAGGCTAAAAGGTCTTTATTATCAGTACTAGTGTCATTGTAAGGAACTGGCCAAGGTGGTCTTACTGTCGGAAAGAAAGAGGCAGCCTCAACCCTCTTAACATTCCCTTTTAGGTTAATTGTAGACAAAATTCATTCAGTCAGTCTTTCATTCATTCTACAAATATTTCTTGATGATGGAATGTTACATGAAAAGCACTATGTCAAGCGTGGAAAGGAGGCAAAAACAAATAAAACAACAGCAGCAACAGCTGCAAAAAAAAAAAAAAGAGAGCAATCTCATTGACAATGGCGTCAAAAAGAATAACATGCTTAGGAATAAACGTAGCCAAGGAGTTGAAAGACTTGTACACTGAAAACTACAAAACATTGCTAAAAGCAATCAAAGAAGACATAAATAAATAGAAAGCCATCCTGTGTTGGTGGATTAGAAGACTTATTATTTTTTAATATATCTTTATTGGAGTATAACTGCTTCACAATACTGCGCTAGGCTCTGTTGCACAACAGAGTGAATCAGCCATATGCATACATACATCCCCATATCCCCTCCCTCTTGAGCCTCCCTCCCACCCCTCTAGGTCGTTGCAAAGCACCGAGAAGACTTATTATTGAGATGTCCATATTTCCCAAAGCAATCTGCACATTCAGGGTAATCCCTATCAAAATCCCAATGGCATTTTTGCACAAATAGAAAGAACCATCCTAAAATTCATGTGGAATCTCAGGGGACCCAGAATGGCCAAACCAATTTTGAAAAAGAACAAAGTTGGCAAGCTCATACTTCCTGATTTCAAAACATACTACAAAGCAGTAGTAATCAAGACAGTGTGATACTGGCTTAAAGACAGACATACAGACCAATGAACAGAACTGACAGCCCAGAAATATACCCTGTGTAGAAGATCAGATTATCTTTGACAAGGGTGTCAAGTTACACAATGGGAAAGGACAGTCTTTTCAACACATGGTGTTGGCAAAACTGGATATACGTATGCAAGAGAATGAAATTCGGTGCTCATTTTACACAAAAATTCAAGATGAATTCAGGACCTGAATGTAAGACCTAAAACTATAAAACTCCTAGAAGGAAGCACAGGGGAAAAGCATCAGGACAGTGGATTTGGCAATGATTGCTTATTATATGATAGTGAGTATCATATACTTTTGTCGCATATGCGACAAAAGCAAAAATAGACAAATGCAACTACATTAGACTTAAAAACTTGACATCAAAGGAAACAGCCAACGGAGTGAAAAGGCAACAGACAGAATGGGAGAAAATATTTACAAACTATGTGTCTGATGCGGAATTAATAGTCACAGTATATAAGGAACTCCTAAAACTAACCAAGAACAGAAAACCTGATTAAAAAATGGACAAATTATTTGAATAGACATTTTGCAAAGAAGGTACACAAATGACCAACAAACGTATAAGATGCTCATCCTTACGAATCGTAAGATAAATGCAAATTAAAATCACATTGAGATCTTACCTCATACCCATTAGGATGGTCACTATCAAAAGAACAGAAAATAACATGTATTGGTGAGGATATAGAGAAATTGGGACCCTTGTTCCAATTGCTTGCACTGTTGCTGGGAATGTAAAATGGTGCAGCCATTATGGGAAACGGTATGGAACTTCCTTAAATAGGAAACATAATTACCATGTTATTCAGCAACCCTGCTCCTGAGTATATCCATATATATATGAATTCAAAGCACATCTTGACAAGAGATAACTTGACACATACATGTTAATTGCAGGATTATTCACAATATTCACCCAAGAGGTGAAAGTATCACACATGTCTGTGACCAGATGAATGGATAAAGAAAATGTGGTATATACACACAGTGGACTATTATGTGGCATTAAACGAGAAAGAAATACTGTCACATTCCACAATGTGCATGAACCTTGAAGACATTAATCTCAGTGAAATAAGTCAGTCACAAAAGGCCAAGTGTTATATTATTTTACTCACACGAAGTATCTAAAGTAGCTAAAATAATAGAAACAGAAAGTGGAAAGGTGTTTGTCAAGGATGGAGCAAGGGGCAAGAAGGGAAAGGGAATTTGTGTTTAGTGGATATAGACTTTCAGTTTTGCAAGATGAAAACGTTCTAGAGACCTGTTGCACAACTATGTGAATATACTTCGCACTGCCGAACTGTGCATTTAAGTGGTTAAGATGATAAATGTAATGCTATATGTTTTTACCACAATAAAAGCAACAACAGAAAATCCAAAGTACATGCTGGTCCCTATCCTCGAAGTGTCTTAGAATCTAGTCAAAAAGATGTAATTTTAGCTGATTTGCAGTAGATATTATTGTAGGCAGGGAGTAGGCAGGGAAGGCTTCCTAGAGGAGGTAGGTCTTGGGCCTTGGTCGTTGCAGCCCTTGATCCACTTGGTGGGCCTTTTGCACCTTCTGGTTGCTGGTGGGGCAGTTCAGGTTTTCAAAACACACCGCTGAAGTAGAGTGTGGGTTTTCTTTGGGGGAGTGTAGGGGAACCCCGTTACTTCACCAGCTACATTAGCAGCTTTCTATCCAAGGTCACTGTTTTTGTTTGTTGGTTGGTTTGTTTTTTGGCCTCACTGGGCGGCATGTGGGATCCTAGTTTCCTGAGCAGGGATGGAACCTGCGCCCCCTGCAGTGGAAGCTCAGATTCCCAATTACTGGACTGCCAGAAAATTGCCCCAAGGCCACTGTTAATTCAGGGGGCCTACAAACATGCCCCTGTGCTCTGCTGAGGCCCACTGATGGGACCCAGCATTAGGCATCCAGGCCTACCTACCTCATCTCTTGCTTTCTTCTTCATGGGTTATCATACACATCTGCCTTCTTCATTTACTTCCAAATTCCTCCAAAGAACTAGGCTTACATGCCCCTGTGCTCTGCTGAGGCCCACTGATGGGACCCAGCATTAGGCATCCAGGCCTACCTACCTCATCTCTTGCTTTCTTCTTCATGGGTTATCATACACATCTGCCTTCCAAATTTACTTCCAAATTCCAAAGGAGAACTAGGCTCATAAATCTTCATGATACCCCAAAATGAAATTATTTTACCCACTAGAGTTGTTACCTTAATGCCTCTCTAATTATCTTGTGTACTCAGACTTTAGATACTCACTGGGGAGGAGAAGTGAAAGCAGGGGAGGACAACAGCCTGCATCTCTCTTCTGCTTCAGTTTCATCTGTCTCATAGGTCTTCTCTTTGGGAAAGAGATGTGGCTCATTTTGCCCTCAGAGCCATCCTTGCCCTTGTCCTGTTTTGCTCTCTGTCACAGGGGCCTGTCATAGGAGCATTTCTCAAGCTTTCTCATCAGCTGGCTTCCTTTTGGGTTTGACCAATGGGAGGTCCTGGCAGGAGACTGGAAGGCAGGAGGAAGCGATAAGCCAGGGTACCTCTCTCCGTCCCATGTCCCACTCCACCTCTGGCGGCTTCGCTGTTGGGGGCCGAGTCTCTGCTATAGCCCTGATTGCTATAGGATAAGGCCTGCCAGGATTCTGGCTTTAGTTGGTGACCTTGTCCTAGTCCTCTCTTTGTCTCTTGACAAAAAGAGACAAAAATATCCTGAAAGCAGGAGAGGTTTTTTGCCGTGGCTTCTCCATCATTTGTATATCCAGTTCCCTGCATTAAATTCCTTCTGTTGTAAATATTAGAAGCAGTTCCTATTTTCTAGTTTTGACCCTAACTGATACCTGACAACTTCTTGGTAGTCCATGGGCCTTCAGAAAGCCCTAAACAGTTCTACTGAGTAGAAACCTGTGTAAAGCAGGAAAGCAGTATTGGAAATGAACAGTGTCAGTTTGGGTATGATCACTCATTTCAGTGTTAGTTATAGGAGAATGCTGTTTGCTGGGTCTGTAGGCAAAGGTGAAAGCAATTGATGACGGTGTGAAGGTAAACTGGTCTGTGGTTCATGAGTCTTACTTTACTCGTGGTGGCATATAAATTGTGAAATGGGATGGAAATAAATTCTGGACTCCCAGACTTTATTTTAGATCATTAATATGATAAACATGGTATTTTCATGTTAAAGAAACTCCCATAACCCAGCATGGTTACTCTATCCAGTTTAATAAGGCCGTATTTATTATATGAGCACCTTGACAGTCGGGCATCAGGCCAGGCATAAACTGGATAGAGAAGAGTGTTTGGATTGGGAATAAAAAGAGATTAAAAACTCATCTGCAGACAATATTTATATTAGTCTGTAGCCATTTTTGCATCTTATTTGAGATAAAAAGGTATAGTGGGATTATTATGAAAGTTGCCATTGATGGAGTGTTTTATTTTAGGAGTTTCATAGTCCCATTGGGGTGTGTTGGAGCTGTTCCAACAAGCGAGTGAAGCCCTCATTAGCTTCAAGAGTTGGTTATTCCCATTCAAACTTAAAAACGTTCAAAACTTGATGTCATTTTCTACTTTTTTTCTCCTCCTTGGTTTTTTAAGCTGCCAAGAAACACTGAGAGAGTAAGACAAACAAGTCTTTTCTTGTTATCCCTGTAACACCATCTAGTTTTCCTAAAGGGAAACTTGGGA
Source organism: Physeter macrocephalus (assembly GCF_002837175.3). Taxonomy (NCBI): domain Eukaryota; kingdom Metazoa; phylum Chordata; class Mammalia; order Artiodactyla; family Physeteridae; genus Physeter; species Physeter macrocephalus. Next base: position 26,925,096 of record NC_041233.1, on the reverse strand, counting down.
CCATATGACTGTGGAATGATATAGAAAACATCAAAGTCAAAGCAACCACATATTCAACAATATTGATGCAGCAGTGACTTGGGTCCTGGGGTTTAGCAGCTAAGAAATCACTCAGTTCCTGCTCTCATGGAGCTTATAATCCACTGGAGGCATAAGGTCATTTAGGACTAGAATCAGGGGAGTTGCAGGGGTTTGGAAGGCAGAGAAAAGGTATCTAGATAAACTTGGTAAATTGAAGTTTGAAAAATGAGGGAATTCACTTGGTAAGCATTGAGAGAGGAGTATTCTGGCCAGAGCGTGCAAGGGTCTGGAAGTATGAACAGGAGAGACTGTATCACTTTATGGGAAATAACACAGAAGTATTTTAAAGTTGGATCTTTCTGAAAGTAACATAATAGCTTTTTTTTTAATTGTTGTTGTTATTTTCTTAACCTCGCCTAGGAGAAGATCATTTTGGTAGAGGTTGTTGTTCAACATGATTGAATATGATTGGGTATTATTACTTGCTGATGGGACTTAATTTTCTCATGTTTAAATGTGATCCATTATCTTGTGTCTAGAACATATTAAAATGACTTTAAAATGAGAAACAAGGGAACTCTGGTTATTTCAGTGCAAATGTACTTGTTTATTGAACTAAACTGAAGGGTGCTGGGATATTTTAATGCTAAGATTACATAGATGCTCAAATCCCAGGGTCATAGGGCTAGATCAGCCATTTGTGATATTGAGGCTTCCCAGACCACAGTGGTAACTCAGGGTTTATTGTCATTTTTAAGCCTTATTATTCTGTTTGGCTTTTCCGGCTGGCTTTTCTTTTTCATTCTTTCCTTCCTTCTCTCCTTCCAACTCAAAACATCAACTTGCAATACCCCTGATAAAACTCATTTATAATGCTGACCAAATTTTCTGGCTTCAGCCAGCTGTTCAGTTTTTTTGTTTTTGTTTTTGTTTTTCTGGTGGAAAGCACCAAACTCTTCTCACTGCTTGTTCTGAAGATAAATTAGTGACTTCTAAATAATGCAGTGAACCCTAATTCTCTTTGATTAGTAGCGAGTTAGATGATAGTGACCCATTGAAATTGGCCATCAGCATAAATAATGAGTGAATGAACTGATAAAATGCAAAGTCACCGGCCATCATAAATCAAATGAAATCCACTTTCTCTGGAAGTCACTGAAATTAGAAGTCCATGCTCCTATTAATTATTTTGCCTTCTGAAGACGACAGTGTTATAAATCAGCCTTGAAAGGCCCTTCACTTAGGAAACTGAAGGAGCCCGGCTGCCTGCAGATTGCTTTGTGTACGCACCTAATTGTTTCTTAAGTAATCCACCTTTGTAGCCTGGCTTCGGGAAATGAGGAAGGTCCCCTTCGATGGAGATCCGTGAAAGTGGCCTTAGGAAGGGCCTTAGAAAGGGCCGAAGTGGAATGGGAAGTTATCTATCCCCTTCCCTAGAAAAGATATCCCCACAGTCTTTATTACACGACCCAGACCCCATCAGGGCCAGGCATTGTTGGAGTGGTTTTCTATGGCAGGGGCCAGGAGGCTGGCGCTAGGCCCCAGGTCATTTTATCATCTTGTCTCAACTCAACTTCCAGCCAGGTCAGAGAAGCCAAACTTCACATGTTTTCAGTGAAAAACAAGATTTTTAAACTTGGGGAAAAAACAGGGATGGAAAACTTTGACTTCTCAGGTTCATTTTAAGAGTCATTGTAATATGCATATATGAGGTGTGAAATGACACCTAATTTTTGTGAGTGGGAAATGATATTCATTTAGGGGGCTGTTTTGTAACAGACATTGAAAACAAGCAATGTTCTGCAGAAAAGAGGTTAATTGCATCATAGGAAATGTTGTAAATGAATTTCATTTTGGACCACTACTTGTCATACGTGAAGTTCTGAAGATGAGACCAGTTCTCTCCGAGGGGTTGGTCTCAAAATTTGGTCCAGCTTTGCCATGTTACCCTGGATCGTTAGTGAGTCTGGACAGAGCTCTCCAGGAAATTCTCTGCTTCCCATCGAGTGTGTATGATATTTTGTTGTTGTCCTCTGTGGAGACAAGGATGGCAGTTTTATGGGGGTGAAGACAGGCTTCAAAAGGAGGTAGCTCTTGGGACCTTGGGTGCTAGTCAGGGTACAGTCAGGGTACATACACAAACTGTAGCTTCAGTGTGATGGTGGGGTCAGGATAGAGTTTTAAAGGAAAAAGCATTCTTTCTTTTTGTCAACTTCTTACCATCTGCTGCAGGCCTGCCAGATTTGCCTGGGGGCCAGTGCACGAAAGGTAAATACTAGCCCTGGAAAATGAAAATTATCTCCTGGGTTATATGGGTTATATGTGCAAGCACATTCTTTTACTTCTTTGTATTGTGATAATTTGGGTGTCCTAGCCTGTTTTGAATCATTTGTACAAAGAAGGGGTGTGTGTATGTTTTCCCATATAGCTGAAAGAACAACCTAGTATTAAAGTGAGTGGTGTAAATTGTCCTGTATGACGTTGGAGTTAGTTGCCACTAGATCATTTGTGAATCTGAATAGCCTGTTCTGAAAACTAAACTTACTGATGTATAAATGAGCATTATGTCATGAGGTAGAAAGGAGCAATTATTCCCTGGAATATTGAATCCTAAATGCAAAGATGTTCTGGGTTGTGTCTTTGTTTTCGGTTTTGTTTTTTTTACATTTTTTTTTTAAGTATAAATTTTATTTATTTATTTTTGGCTGCGTTGGGTCTTTGTTGCTGCGCGCAGGCTTTCTCTAGTTGCGGCGGGCGGGGGCTGCTCTTCGTTGTGGTGCACGGGCTTCTCATTGCGGTGGCGTCTCTTGTTGCGGAGCACGGGCTCTAGGCGTGCGGGCTTCAGTAGTTGTGACACGTGGGCTCAGTCGTTGTGGCACACGGGCTTAGTTGCTCCACGGCATGTGGGATCTTACTGGACCAGGGCTCGAACCCGTGTCCCCTGCACTGGCAGGCGGATTCTTGACCACTGCACCACCAGGGAGGTCCCTGGATTGTGTCTTTGAAAGCAGCCAAGTCTGTAGTTTCACGGTGGTTCCATGGGCCGTTCCACACCCTTGGGGTGGGAGGCTGTCCCAATCCCCTGGACATCTCCACAACTGCCTCATCCCCAGTGCTGAGCCTCCCTGGCTCTTGGCAACTTCCTCCCACAATGATGGAGTTCTGCTTATTGTAGGAGAGGGGTCATGGAAGAAAATATAGCTTGCGGTCTTCGCTAGCTGCTTCCGGAAATCCAGGAGGCTCCTGATGGTGTTCTGTGCTCCAGGGCAGAGCAAGACCTCCGTGGTGACCCGTCCTGGAGTTGATCTCCTGCTGTGTCTGTCTTGGTCCTCTTTTTGCTTGGCTTTGATTTTGGAGTGTTGGTTATGTAATGGGGGTTGCAATAAAGATTGGTGGATTGTTGGAGACACAGTAAGAGTGGGAGAGGAGTTCATCTGAGTTAGTAGTATTTGTTGGATTTCCTTCTGTTTCTGAGGTTTTTAGAGGATAAGCTAGGTCCTGACCATCTGTACGACTGTGTCCTCCTGGAATGAAACATTTCTTGCTCACAGTTTATGGGTTTTAGAGCATCCTTCTTTTTCTTGGGTGATGTTCCCTTGTGTGACACATAATCAAGGTTGACTGTATGTCCTCGTTTCCCTGGGAGAGTCTCAAGTTATGCCTGTTTTTCTGATATAATTATTAATAGTGATCCCCTCCTCCCTTTGATTCTCAAAAGTATCGCGATTTGGATGACCACCCTATACGTGATACTTGAAAGGAATTTTTATATGTGTTGCCCCAGTCCCATAGGGACAGTGGCATATTGACATAATCAAGGCTTTGGAAAGAGGCAAACATTGAATTTGTCCCTTAGCGTGTGACCTTGGGCTACTTAAGTTCTCTGAGCCTCTTTTTCTTTATCTATGAAATGAGGATCATTGTACGTCCCTCACAGATGTGTGCTGAGGATTAAATAAAACAACATGTAAAGAACCTAGCAAATTCCTGGGCAGATAGATAGGTGGAGGATAAAACATTTGTCCTCCTTTCTTCCTCAGAATAAGCCCAGAAACCTGGTGGAGGGGGCAGAGACTTTGCCATGCTTCTGAACCTGACTCTGGTGCAAACAGTTAAGTCACCATCAGCCCCAGTGTGACACACACACACACACACACACACACACAAATGCCTTAAAGAGACAGGACAGGGAAGACTGGGAATTGCTTCTATCCAGAAAGGTAAATTCATAAAGTATATATGTATGACCATATAATTCTCCTACACACACACACACACACACACACACACACACACACACACACACACACACACACACACACACACACAGAGAGAGAGAGAGAGAATGGGAGAGAGAAGGAGAGAGAGAGAATCATTCCCCGCCACTTCCGTGTGAAAAAAAGAATGTGAAGAAAGACCCTCGCCCCAAGCCTCTTGGAATGCCCACTACAAAGAGATGAAAACGGTAGCCACGTAAGAGGGAGATGCTGAATTTGCTTTTCAGGCAAAACAAATGATGGATTTATCATCTGTAGCAAAAGGAGCAGGAAGAGGTGCAGTGCATGGCTTTGCCTTTCAAATGTAATATGTTGGCGAAAATAATCTCTTGGTCTTGAAGCCTCTGCCTCTTCATCTGTGAAATGGCAATAAAAAGATTGTAGCAGGAATTAAATGGGGCCATACATGGAAAGGAGGCCTACAAGCTGCACTGGGCTGGGCACACATGGGGGATCATGGTTTTCCTGCTTTTACAGAGCGGAGGCACCCAAACACCTGAGCACTAGCCCAGGAGTAAAATGACCAGGGGAGCAACGCTGTGCCGTGTCCTGAGATTCACACGTCTTTACAGTGATGCTCATTAATACCTTTTGTTCTTTCTCTGAAGTCACAGGAGAGCACACACAGCTCTGTTTAACTGGTCCAATGGGGATTGGCATTTTTAAAGCAATTTGTGCGGCTTTATGGAGATTACTGTTCTCTTTCACGTTTTTAATTAGAGCAAAAAAGTGTTTATTTTCCTCAAGATTTCCAGCCCAGGTGGCTCCAAGTCTGTAGAAGAAGGTTACAGAGTGCCAGCAGCCAGGCCTGGCTGTCAGATGTGACCACCTCCAGGCAACCCCCTTGAGGCATGGGGGGGCACAAACTCTGAGACCCTCTGTGCCTGCCCGCTGACGGTGCCTTGGCCCCTCTGTCCACTCAGGAGAGGCGGGCACCCAGTGGGGACTCTGCTTCATCTTAGTAAATGGCTGTGTGTAGATCACACTGGGCCAGCTGCAAAGGTGCTTGTGGCTTGCAGGAGCCATTGATAGGAGGAGATAAAACTTATCTGTGCATTTCCACTCCTGATCCTTCTGGTACCTTCCCTCCCCCTCCTCCTGCCACTGATAATCACAGAACAGTCTGGCAATGCGTAAGGCCCTCCAGCTGAACTTAGACCTCAGCGGGATTCCTGTTGAATTTAGTTAGCTAATACCTTGCATAGCACTTAACATGTGCTGAGTTGCAGCAATGTTTACTTGACTACTATGATGTTTGTGTCCCTGCCACAAATTCAGATGTGGAAACCTAACCCCCAAGGTGTGGTATTAGGAGGTGGGCCCTTTGGGAGGTCATTAGGTCATGAGAGTGGAGCCCTTATAAACGGAATTAGTGCCCTTATAGAAGAGGCCCTAGAGAGCTCCCTGGACCCTTTTGCCATGCAAAGACAGAGAGAGAAGTCTGCAACCCGAAAGAGGGCCCTGATCTCAGACTTCCAGCCCCAGAACTGTGAGAAATAAGTTTGTTCATAAGCCACCCAGTTTACAGTATTTTGTTATAACAGCCTGAAAGGACTAAGATGTTGACCAGGTCACACTCCTCAGAGTGGTGGGACCAGGATTTGGGCCAGCTGACACCACCGTCCTTGCTTGACACTGTTTTGCTTCTTATGCTGCTTCATTATAACCTCTTCTTTTTTTGTTCGTTTGGTTTGTTTCTTTTTTTGTTGGTTTTATAAATTTCAAAGAACACTATGCATGCTTTGGAGAGTTTTGGGGGGAAGGTTGCTCTGCCATGTCTTTTTATTTATTGAATTACACGAGTACAGTATCCTCTGTACTAACTGCTAAGGCTCAGTTCTCTTTGGCTGACCCTCAACCTGACCCACTCTCTTCCCCAGAGGTAATCACATCAGGAGTTTGCTACGTTTACTTATCTTTCTTCTGTAAATTTATACACTCCCATGCATAGATGCATATGTACACATACTAAGACTTTATGATACTATCTAAGGTCAGTAGCTTTCTGTTTTCACTTGTTGGTATGTCTTAGATATCTTTTCCATCAGTGCATGGGGATATACTCACCCTTTTTGACTTGTGTGCAGTATTCCATAGTGCAGATATGCCACAGTGTATTAGACCGTTAGCTTTCTGTGGGCATTTTGGTTGTTAGTCATTTCTCCTTGTCACATCAGTAATGAATGGCCTTGTTATGGGCCTCTTTGTGTACACATGCAAATGTTTCTCTTGGGCGTATTCTAAAAAGTAGAATTGCTTAATCATAGCGTATGCATATTTTAAGTTGTAATGGATACTATAAAATTGTCCTCCACTGTGATTTATCAATATTCACTCCTACTAGTAGAAAGTACCATTTGACCCGTTTCTGCCAACATTTGGTATTAGCACACTCTCAAAATTATTGCAATCTATTGGGTATAACACAGCGTATCTCATTGCCATTTAAGATTTTCATTTTCTTGCCAAGTTTGAGAATCATATTGTGTATTTATTGTCTAGTTTGTTTTTCTGTTTTGAACTGCCCATGCATATCATGTGCCCATTTTCCTATTGGCTTGTGTGACTTTTGCTTACTTAATGATTTCTAGTAAATCTTTGTTTTTTCAGGTATACTTGGCCTCAGTCTCTCATTTTGCACGTGTTTTCTTCCAGTCTGTTGCCTTTCAACTTTATGGTGCTTTTTATTACACACAGGTTTTTAATTTTGATGTTGTCAAATTAGCAAGTCTTTCCTTTATGCTGTTTTCTGTCTTGTTGCAGGCCTTCCTGACCCTTAGGTCATAAATATATTCTCCTGTATTTCTTCTAAAACTTTGATTTTAAACCTTTTAGGTCTTGATCCATTGGAAATAATCTATATCTATATATAGATATACATATGAATGCACTCATGTTGAGATCAAATATATATATATATATTTCCCCCCCCCCAAAATGGATAGCAAATTGACCCAGAACCATTTGTTTTAGGCCATTTTGCTAACTATTTTGAAATGCTGTTTTTATCACGTACAAAATTTCTAATTAGACGATAACTGGACTCTATTCTGTTCACTGATCTATGAACAGAACAGGGCTATGTTAGCAGCCTGTGTTCTTGGGAAGCTAGACCATTATGGCATTTCTAGGTCTTCTCTCAAAGCCCACTATTGCTTGTGTGGCCCATATTATCACTAACATTGAGATAGTTCTCACAGGCTCTAATTGAGGCATAAGAGTCGGCCTGATTTTTGGCAGCGGGATGTCCGTCAGAAGATACAGGTTCTAATTTTAATCCTGCTGTAAACTCCATGGCCACAGATCACTTACCCTCTACCCAGTGGGGAAGAAGTTAGATTGAGTAGGCTTGGGACCCTGACTGGTGCCTGTGACTGAGGGGTTTTGGGGTAAATGTTTAACTTCTCTCTCTCATCTATTAATAGGGATATTATCATCTACCTCTCAGGATCGTTTTAAGGAATCTTTATAGAAATACTGTATTAGGGAGCATTTTGTTAATTATAAAACACCACAAAGACTGATACTGCATACTGATGTGTACAGGCTTTGTCTTTATTTTGGTTCAGTAAAGTTAATACCTTTGTCTCACCTACCTCAGAGGGCTGTTCTGAACAACAAATGGGATGTGCTTTGATAAAATTGAAAATGCCATCCAGATTATTTATTGCTGATGAATCCCAGGAGATGGACTGGAATTGATAAATATTAACCAAGCCCGTGGGGTTATTGTAGTGAAGGAGGGTCATATTAATAGGGTATCCTCCAGGGAGAATTAGGGGAGCCAGATTTATGGGGCCCCTTACGTCTTCACCCACTTGAGTGAAAAAAGGTATAGCGTTGGTCCTTTAAAAGGGTGCAGGTGGTCTTAAGTGTGAATACCGGGCAGAATGAGTGCTGTATGGAGTTCTTGTGCTAAAATGATCAAGTGGAGGGTGGGGCTGGCTACGGGTTCCCTTGTCTTATCAGTGGCTATATCCTGTTCTTGTGTTATAAAAAAAAAAAAACAAAAGTTTGAGCTTTATTTGCTTATAACTTGTGTAGTCCTTCCTCTTTCTTGCCCTGCCTACCCCTACTTTCACATTGAACCCCAATCTTCAACACTTAAGCAACCATCAAAACACGAAGTCATTGAATATTAAAGTGAGAGACTGGAAAAAGAAAAAAAAAAAACGTTAACAGGGCTTGTTATTATATTGACAACAGTCTTTTTCCTTCTGGGGGGCAATAGTGCTACTGGTGATACACTGTTACTTTGGTGACTCTAAGTAAACCATGCCTCCCGGTATGCACACCTCAGTGTAGTTTCCTTCCGCGGTGACTCTGAACTTGGCCAATGGGACATTAACGTGTGGTATGCAAGCAGAAACTTAGTAAGTGCTTGCATGAGGGAGGTGGTCTTGGAACATATGGTCTTAAAGTCCACCTGGCCTTGGAACATATGGTCTTAAAGTCCACCTGGCAGGTAAAGAAGCTCAAGCTAGCCATGTGGAGAGAGAGAGAGAGGTCACAGCCCCCAGTCATTGCCCAGGCTCTTGACGTGTGAGTGGAGCCACCTTGGACATTCTGTCCCCTGCCACCATCTGACAGCAAACACATGAAGCCTTGAAGTGAGAGCAGTAGAAGAACTGCCCAGCCGAGCCCCTATTAGTCCACAGAATTATGGGCGAATGAAATGGTGGTTGTTTAAATCCACCATGTTTGTTATATAGCGATAGATAGCTGTGACACTGGGTTAAAACACACACACATATTAAACTCAGTTTAATGTACGAGGATTCACTGGTTTTTCATATCTGAGAAGTTGGTATTTTTAGACTTGAGTTCAGCCTATTTTACCTGAAGACTCTCATTTACCTTCCTAATTTAGTCCACTCTAAACACCAAGGTGAGGTGTTGCATTTAGAGTATGTCCATTTCATCAAGGAAAAGGTGCAAGAAGCATTTGTCCCTTTCCGGTTTAGGCCAGTTCCCTTCCCATCAGGCCCCCTAGATCCAGAAGGGCCCCTAGGAGGAGGTAACTGGGTAAGGATATTTATTTCTTCAGCTTGCATCCCCAGGGGAACCTGGGAGAATTTATAAATCCATCATTTCAAGTCATTAGGCAGCATGTTGGTCAGTACAGGAGACTGTCTTCTCATTAATTCAGGAGAGATTTACTTGTGTCACCCTCATTAGTATTTATGGGGTTTATCCACATCAATCGCTAGTGCATTAACAGGGAAATAACTAAACCTCCCAGGGTTTGTTGGTGCTAATAAAATGAGCTGGAAGTTCCAAAAATCACCAGAAGTATTCTAAACCAGGGCCTGTAATTGATCCTTTCAAAGTACCCTCAGGATGTTTTCCTGTTTGCTTCCCATCCAGCGACATTTGCATATTAGCACAGTATCTAAGGCCTTCTGTGAAGATTTAAGAGTAGAGCCCATTTCTTACCATGAAATGATGGTGGGCAACCCGACAGAGTGTTGAAAATATCATTGTCGCACCAAAGAACCTAGGTAAACAGTGGGTTAAGTTTCTTATAATTCTTTTTTGTTTGGTCCTGGCTTATAAAAAAAAAAAAACACATGTAAATATATTTTTTATGTATTCTGAACATAAAGATAGCTCTGTCCTACCATATTGATTTATTAGATTCTCTGACATTTTAGTTGTGGTCGTTATGTTATATTTATGAGATGAATGTTGGATTCCCTCATTATGTTATCCTCATTTATTTTACATACTTTTATGGCTGGTTGTGCATCGCTTTACAGTTAAAGCTTTATTGCAGCTGTTAGCGTTGGGGGGAGGGGAAGGCAAGTAGTTATTGATCAGAATTTACATGTTTACTGTTGTAATCATGATTTATTTAATCTGTTTGCACATATACATATAAGTCCACTCTCTGAAATAAAAAATATATACTGTATCTATATTTTAGGAGTATTCTTGTCACTCTCATATGCTTTGGAGTAGAGAATTTGGGGATGATCCAGTGTTCTGTAGATGAGAGGTTTCCTTGCAGCCTGGCGGTGAAGAGTGTGGCCTTTGGAGCCAGACTGCACGGGCGGTTCAAATCCCACCTGCACTGCTTACTGCTTTGTGTCTGGGGTTGAAGTATTTATCCCTCAGTGCTTCCAATTTCCATACCTGTAAAATGGGGATGATATTAGTATTTATATCATACATTGTGAGGATTAGAAGATTAGTACTGGTAAAAGTATACTTGGCCCAGAGAAATTGCTTATTATGTGCTAGTCATTAGAACTCCAATAAGTAGATGGTTAGGTAGTTATATTGGAAAGACTCAGTTACTTTCAAGTGGGGGCCTTGAATGTAGTTTTGGTTCAGCAGAGCAAGAATACTTAGAAGGTATGCCCTAGCAAAGAAAGAGGAGGATTCATTGATGTCCGAAATGTAGTCCTAAAGATTTATTTTCATATATATTGTCTTAAAATGTGTTTTTATTCAGGGTCTGCCATTAAGACAATATATATTGTCTTAAAATGTGTTTCTGTCGGGGTCTTTAGCTTCTAAAGATCAACCTCCCTCTGCCTCAGTCTTCTCATTCATCACTTGGGTTTAATAATACTTATCTAGAGTATGATATAGTAGTGACGTGGACCCTGGGTTAGAAGTCAAAAGACATTTTACAGCCCCAAGTCTTCCACTGAATATCTGTGGCAAAAGGCTTATTATTATTATGTTTTTTAAAAAAGGGACCAAGTCTCTGTCTCCAGGGTTATGTTGAGAATCAGATGAGTTGATATTGGTGATAAGAACTCTAGGTACTGTAGAGCACTACATAAATGTTAGGGAACTATTAATAATGCCACTTAACAAAGTTGTTGCAAAGATAAGATGCTAACTGATGTGAAAAGCCTCTGAAAAAAGCGGCATGTGCTTTGTGAACACTGAGCACATGGGAAAGACTTGGCTCTATGACCCCCTGGTGTTCTGGGTCTGAGTCCCAACTCTTTCCAAGAGACAAAGGCCTAGAAGGACCCTAGGCTTCCTGGATCCTTGGTTTCAAGGAATGTTACCCCTTTATTCGACTCATGTGCTGCTGTTTGGCCATATCCTTAGGGGAAAAAAAATAAGTCTTGCTCTTGTAATTTCCTTACTGTTTGTCTGTTGGGTACAAGACTGTGTATTTTATTTGTATCATTTAATGTAAGTCACACATTCTGCCCTAGTACCAGCGACTCAGCATTTGCATGTGATTCTTTACAGTTTGGCAGTGATTCTTTGAAGTAATTTACTTCTATCATCTTGCTTCAGATTTTCAAGGAATAATCCATCTAGCAAAGCAGTTTATCCATTCTATATTTTCATTTCTCTTTTGAGGCTCTTTAGCAGAACTAAATGATTTTTAATCAGATTTCTAGGCCACTCCATCATAATTAGGTTGAGAATTATGAACTGTGCACGTCCCACCTCCTTGTGATAGGTAAGTGAATCAGAGATCATCATCACAGGATTTTCAGAGCCCTTCAGGATGGTTTATGACTTTTAAAGAAAAACCTTCAAATTTTTCACTTAATGTAGCTTAAAACATTTCTAGGAAAACCTGTGATTTTTTTTTCCCCTTCTTTTTATCCTCTATCTGAAAAGGCTATTGCCTGTTAAACCCGCCCTCCCCCACCACCAAATCACTTGGACTCTGAAAATTTTATGTAGCTATGTTTTGAGAAAAAGTTAATCACAATTGAATCTCCAAAATATTTTGCTGAGTGAAATAAGTCATGCACAAAAGAGTACTTACTATATGGTGCCATTTTTATGTCATTCTAGAACTAATCTGGGGTTGCTTCTGGGGGACAGAGATTAACTCGGTGGAATGGTTCAAATTAGAAACGTTCTAGATCTTGATAGAGGCAGTTATACACAGGTGCATGTGTTTGTCTAAACTGATTAAATTGTACACTGAAGATCTGTGCATTTCACGCCATGCAAAAACACCTCAATAAAAAAATAAAAAAATTAATTAGGACTAACCTGTTGTTTTCATATGTCATTTTAGATGCACCTTTAGTGATGACTGAAAGCTATGGAAAATTTGAGGCAACATGGTGCCTTTTCCTTATACCTTTTAAGCCACGGCTTAAAGGAAAAGATGTTACATCATGATGCCAGTTCCTCTAAGTCATTGGAGGTTTGGAAAAAAACTGTCTCTCTCAGCTCTGTTGGCTATGGTTCAAGTGGGTACCTGCTGTCTGTTAGCTTTTATAAGAAGCTGTTACTCATTCTAAAAATGTTCCCTTCTGCTGCCATTTGACTTATATGGAGGAATAATTTCTTGGCTATTTTTTTGGGGGCTGCATGCTTCTGAAATACAAATCTACTTTTTCTAATGAATCATTATCGTGTACACCGTAAAGGTTATTCACTGAGAGCTCAAGAAAAAAAGCAATGAAAACTAATTTTGATTGTTAATGGAAATGTATTTTTAGGCTTAAAGAGCTTCCCTCGGCAATGATTATAGTTATGCCTCTTGGGTGTTTTGCGACTTTTAAATTTACATCTAGTAGCTCTTTTTCACTTAGCAGTTAATCTTTTAACGGAGCTCTGCAAATTTGTTCTTCAGTCTAGTGTTAGGAAAGGATTGACAGAGAGATTTTATTTCTTTCCTATTCAGTTTTCGCCCCCTCTTCATGGTGCTTGCACGGGCCCAGGTTGCGGTCGTTCTTGTGTTAGGCTGCATCCTGGTGTGATTGTGGCTATGCGGGCAGCCGTGGCCGGCAGGGAAAGGCTGGAGATGAAGGGCTTGCTTTCCTGCAGCCAATGGGCTTCCGGGGCATGGCTAGCTGCCTCTGCTCCATGCAGCACAGAATGGCCGCACAGCAAGTGAGCTCGTAGAATGTGTTTGCGGCAAGTGGGCAAAGCTCAACATTGTGACCCAAGGATTGGAAAACAGCCTATAAGGAGACAGGCTTGCAGCTGCCTGCCTCTGGCTTCAGACTCCAAAGCATCTGGAGGCATGTAGGGAGATTCAGAACAACAAGATGCAGAGCTTTTTAGCAACTCAGACAGCTTGCTGGTCGTGCTAAATCTTTGCTGACTTCAGAGAGAGGCAGGGACAGCTTAAAGAAGTGGGAAGGGAAGGGGTTCTGGCAGGAAGTTTGCCGAGGTTCTGCCCTCTTGTTAAAGAACGGAGTGGTGCCAATTAACCTGGTCACCTGATGAGAGAAAGCTCAAGCCACCACTGAGAATCCTTCTCCTGGTGAAAACCGACCTCTGCCCATGAAGCCAGGGAGCAGCCAACATTTGGGTATTTGCAAAGCAGCGCTGAGCATTAGGGAACAGGTGAAATTAATCCTGTGTACTGCAGCTCCTGAGAAAGAAAGCCAGCCTCACATGTCAATAAATCTAGATCTGTTTGAAGCTCACGTCACTAAATCTTCATCTTGACTGTTTGCTCGTGGTGTCAAGAGCTGCCTTGGAAGATGAATTTGAGGGGAGGATGCAAAAGGAACCATATTAAACTGCAGCTCTGATAAGTTTAGTTAAGAGGCAGGAGATGTGTCCTTGCCATGACATTCAGTGGCTGATATTTGTTTCCCTTTAAATAATATGCTGTACATCTGTGAGAATGATGGTTTAGGGCTGCTGACATTGCATTTCCACCAAGGTTACTGCCTTCTGGACAGGCAGGCTCTCTTCTTTCTTTCTCTATCCCACACCCTGTCAATAAATATCCTCTTGTCTGAGGAAGTGAGATACAGAGTTCAGAGCTGACCCCAGAGCGTCTTCATTTCTAGAAGCAATGAGGTTCAACCCATGTGTAGAGAAGGGTGGGGGGTAGAGAGAAATTAAAGGGACTGTGGAAAGCAGTTTTCCTTCTGAAACTGTCACATGAAGCCCAGTAGCACCCAGTGGGGAGATACCAGCATTTTGAGAATTTCTCCCTGAAAACCTTGTTTTCATAAGCCAAGATGGGGAAAATCTGGGTACTCAGGACTTTGGGTTCTATTTTCTCCTGCATTTCCCCTCTCTAGTTACCTTGTTTTCTCCTTACTGTAGTTACAGATCTACGACTAATGACCGCAGTCAGCAAACTTCTTCTATAAAGGGCCAGATAGTAAATATTTTTGGCTTTGTAGGCCAATACAGTCTCTGTTGTAACTATTCCACTCTGTCCTTGCAGCACAAAAGCAGCCATAGCCCACCCATAAATGAATGGGTGTGTCTGCGTTGTGGACCCTGACATTTGAATTTTACATCATTTCCCATGTCGTGAAAGATTATCCCTCTTTTGATTTTTTTCAATTATTTAAAAATATAAAAACCAGTCTTCGTTTTCAGGCTGTACAAAAACAGTGGGCTCGATTTGGACCGTGGGTGTAGTTTGCTGACCTCTGACCTATGATTTTGCTCTGTCTTGTTACTTTCCTTTTGTCAGTGTGAAAAGATGGGGGCTGTCCCTTTTGGCTGGTTGACGTTGCCGACCTAAAGATTAAGCCCATAGCTGCATTCATCCAAGAGATGTGGTGGATATGGATGAAAACATGGCTGGGCTCTGAGGCAGACAACCCACGTTCCCCCACCAATCCTCCCTTAATACTTAATAGCTGTGTGACCTCAGGTTGGTCACTTAACGTCTCTGAGCCCCAGTTTCCTGTTTCTTTTTGCTGGCCACACCACATGGCATGTGGAACTTCCCCGACCAGGGATCGAACCTGTGCCCCCTGGGGTGGAAGCGTAGAGTCTTACCTACTGAACCACCGGGGAAGTCCCTCCTTTTCTTTTTATGGAACGGGGGTAATTGTACTTTCCTTGCCTATATTACGTGACTATTCTGTAGACCAAAGAGTTAAGAGAAATGGGAGTTCTTAGTAGACAATAAATCATTTTACGAATGGGCTTTGGGTTTGTTTTCACTGCTTCACCCACGTAGGTTCTTGTTAACTATGCTTGCTGTTAATATTAAAGGATTATACCTCCTGTGTTTCAGCTGCGAAAACAGAACTAGAATTCGACTTGCAGAAGGAAGAAAACAAATATTCTTGTTTTTCCCCCCCTTTCGTAGACTTTCATGTTGGCTGGGTTATAGCTGAGCCTCTCCAACTTTTTAAACTGTTTCTGCCCGTCCATCAGATAGATGCTCGGCCCCCGTGAAATGATCATGTGCAGTTTAAGCTGTCTCACTGCTCAGAAAGCCCCACCCTCCTCACTGTCTGTTCAATCTTAGCGAACCTTCAAGGCTCACCTGAAGTGCTACCTCATCCAGGAAGTCCTTCTAGGTGTCTTTGACCCATGCGGTGCTGTCCTGTGTAAATGGCTTGACCCCGCCCCAGGACCACACCTCTAGACAGGTATCCTGTTTTCCAAAAGCTCTACAGCTTTTAAGAAAAAGGGTAAACGCAAAGGATGGAGATTGCCGGGCAGCCCAGCAGGGTGTTTTTTCGGAGCAGGGTGAGTTCCACCGAAATCATTCACTACTACTGCACAATGGGAGAGAGATTCAGATACGAAGTAAGAGGAAGGTCTCGGGAAGTTACTCTGGTGGGTGACATCACGGAACTTGCGGGAGTAACTTTTCAGCTCCTGGATTCCCTCTGTGTAGCCTTTTACACTTTCAAAGCATGTTAATTTCCACTAGCTCTTTTGATCCTCGTTCCAAACCTTTGAAGCACAGGGAACAAATTTCTAATTCCCATTTGACCCCGAGGAAGCTTAGGCCCAGAGAGGTTAATTTAACTGTCCTAGCACCGTGCAGATGGTTAATAATCAAGTTGAGATCGGAACCTAGCACTAGTTACCATAACTCTACCCGACTCCCACCCCTAAGCTTCTGTAAGCCCGGGTCATGGTCTCTTGCTATGTGCGATATTCGGATTCTTGAGGCTGAGAATACGGTTACACATGGCTATATTGAACTAGCTGTATTTGAGTATGTCTGTCTGTCTTATCTTTCCTTCCCAGAATACATTTGGGTGTGGTAGGTTTTTGAGGTCGAGAGTCCGTTATCACATATTTTCACCTTCTTCTCTTCTGGTCAGACCTGCATAATGTAAATATGCATACTCGGAGTGGCTGCTTATTTATTCAGTCTGTGGTGGGGAGACCCAGTGCATCACTGATCAGCCTGAACACCCTTGGCAGCTGCTCACTGCTCACCTGATGGAATGTGACCCCTTCGGGTTGGCGTTCCTGGTCCTCCCTGATCGGGTTGTGGCTGCTGTTCCTCCTCAGTTTGCATCTCAGAGAAAGCCGTCCGCCTCTCCCTCGCTGGGCTCATCCTCCATCCGCATCTAGGACTTTGATCCACCGATTTCCTCCAGTTTCTCACGTGTCTTCGATTTTTCCTCTCCAAAGAGAATTTCCTCTTTACCTCTGTCACTATGCATACGTTTTCTCTACTCTTTAACACATTCTTGATCGTAACTCCCCCCCACACCCTTGTCTCCTCTTCTCTTGCCTCTTTGTTATTCGAGCTGTCTACCAGCATTTCTCACCTGGGGCTGAGGTGGTAACTAAGCTCTGATGTTCTAGGGTGGGCACACACTGTCACCTGAGAGCCACATCTGGCCCATCACCTGTTCTGGTTGGGCTCATGAGCTAAGTATAGTTCTTACATTTTTTTAGAGCTTGAAAAAAAATGTAGAAAAGAACAATTATTGACACATGAAAAATATATTAAATCCAAATTTCAGTGTCTATAACTAAAGTTTTATTGTCACATAGCCACACTCCATCTTCTTGGTTATGGCTGCTTTGGTGCTACTGAGGCAGAGTTGAGTAGTTTCAAGAGACCATGTGGCTCTTTACAGAGTAACTTTGCTGACCCTTGTCCTAAGGCATTGATAGTAACTTTTGTGTATTTAGAAAGGTAATAGTTATGTACCACCTGTGGAAGAATTGAGAAAATAGTCACAGAAAGCACATTCTCTGATTGATATGAGGAACCCCCATTGAAAAAGACTTACTCCCTCTCCCTTATTCCTTAGACCTTGGTCAACCAGATCCTGGAGCTAGCCTGATCTCTACTGGAACATGTGCTTGAAGCTTTCCTGTGATTCTCAGTTACCACATTCAGGGGGTGCTTCTGGGTCTTTATTATCCATCATCTCTTGTACATTCCACCTTGTTGACCGGACTCTTATTCCTGAAGTTCTCTGTTTTCTATATACTTTGACACTGTGATCTCTCCTGTTCTGTTTTATCATCTGTCTTCCCTTCCCATTCATTAAAGGTAGACATTTCTCTAGTTTCTAAGCTTTACTTGTCTTTTTCTTTCTTATATAAACCTCTTAGCAAAACTGGGAGTTCAGCTACTGTCTCTATGCTGATAATTTCCAGTTCACTCTTTCCCAAACTGTAGTCTTGTATTTCCATTTTTCTCCTGGGCATCATCTTCTCTTAGCTGCTCTTCTCACGTTCATTGAAACTTCTGTTCATGACATCATCTTATTCTTAGTCATGGAGGTTTAGAACCTCAGCTACCTATGATACATCTCCTTAGCTCCAAACAGCTAATTAGTAGCTTAAATCCTTGATGATGATTGTGGCATCCATCCCCTCCTCAACCAGTCCCACCATCTTTATTCAGTTCCCCCGTTATCTTTCTCTTTCCCAGCCTAGACAGTGACTGTTGTTCTTGGCTCTTTTCCTTCTCCCCTACCCTGCATGCAGGCTGCTGCCTGATTCCAGCAAACATTTTTGGGGCCCCCATCACATCCCCTTGGTACACCTCTGGTTTCAGTCACAGCTGCATTGCACAGTTCCTTGTACTTTCAGACATCTGCTGACAGTGTCTCACCTCAGGTTACTCCATGAATCTTTCTGCTTTCTACCCCAGGACCTTCCCAGGAGCCATGCGAATCTGTGCATAAGCTAAGCTCAGCGTGGAAGTACAAGGAAGCCCGTGTCCACAGCAGGGGCAGCCCTCAACCAATGGGGAACTGAAGCTAATGGATAATTGCCCAGCCTCCTGTCCATCACACAGACAGTTCTGGGAGGGCTTCTCTGTGGTCCTTAGGTGTACTGGACCCCATTGCCAGGAGCAGCGACCTCGACAGTGCACCCTGATCGTGGATTTTCCTCCTCCGTGCTCTCTTTCTCTCTCTCCTGCTTTCTGGGATCACCTCCCAAATAAACTCCCTGTACCCATGTGCTCAAAACAGGCTCTGCTTTCAGGGGGATTCGCGCTAAGACACAGAGCAGTCTCCTAGAAGCTGCTCCCCAGACGTCTTCAGTGGCTTCACGGGCCTTCCCAATATAGGACCGCTGTGTTCTGAAGTGCTAGGCTGTCAGTTTGGATACCAGCCTATCTTCCCAGTGTTATCTTACTTTATTTAACTTCACCCTTTGTTCCAGTCAAATTGAGTTCCTTGAGGCAAGAGGTTCTGTCTTGTTCATCTTTGTTTGCATTTTTGCGCTCAATATCCAGTGCATGAGGAAACTAAACGTAAATGTGTATTTCTAGTGAGTGAATGAATGAAAGGTTGTGTGCCTCTTCACGTTTCCATCCTTCGAGGCTCTTCTCCTTGCTGCTTGGTAGTGACCTTTCCCTCCACCAAATTTACAAAACCGTGTGTCTATACCCCTGTCTGGTACTTTTTGCTCTCTACTTTGTTTTTATTTATTTACAAGTTTTCGCTGCTAAAATGCAAATTCCTTGAGGGAAGTGAACTTGTTTTATTTTTCTTTACATTTCCCCATACATGTTATGGGTAGATGGATAATCAATACATGTTGGTTGAAGGGGAAAATATCTCCCTACTTTTCCAGGCATGCTGGCTCCTTTTGGATGGTTCTATTCTCAGTTTTCTAAATATGTCCCATGTTTCCCCATGCCCATGAAGTGAGGCTATTTATTCCTTTCTTGCTTCTTAAACATGCTTCCTGCAGTGTTGACCTAGGGAAATCCCATCCTTCAAAACTCAGCTTAAATCTCCTCTTGTTCATAAAGTCTTCCCCAGCCTGCCGCCTTCACTCCCCCCCGCCGCCGCCCCCCACTTCTTGTATGTTATGCACTTGTATCATGCTGCTTAAAATAGCACAGTTTTATTTGGCTTGTCTCCCTTCCTTCTGGGAGACGGTAAGCACCTTCAGGGCAAGGCTGGTTCCTTCCTCACTGTGTCCAGTATCTTGCTCAGTGTGCTGTCATCTATAAATATCTGTTGGAATAAATTAATTTGAATAGGTTAAATCATACCATCATGCCTTTTCATTCACATCATCTTAACTGGTGCCCCCCCTGACCTGTCTTTGTGTGAATTTCTGGTAATGGAAGAAATATCAAGCAGAAGGAAAGATATATATCCAGAACCAGTCAGCGTGATCTACCGTGTTTGAACATGAATATTGGGACATAACTTATAAGAATGCCATTTCGGTTATTTGTAAAATATTTAAATAGTATAATCCAATTTACATTCTGTCATTCCCAACAGCTTTAAAATTTACTTTCCACCAAAGTTAGCTCAATCACTTTAATTCAGTCTGGAAAAACAGTACAAATGGAAGCTTAATTTGTATTTAATCTCCCCTTTTGTTTTTACATTATTGCCTTCAAATCATTCCTTTTAGTGTTCGAGATTTGACCCAGAGAGTAGAAAAAAAGGCTTGATGAAATATGTGAGAAGAATACAACCCATAGTGAAAAGTTTGGAGTAAATGTTTAAAAAATTCAACTGGCTTTGTTCTTTGGGCTATCAATTCACAGCAGTGTCTTTGTTATAAACCTGAGGTATGAGGTATGTGGTTTACTGTGTCAGAATCATAGGACTATATGGCTCGCAGGCATTTAAAGCCAGGTGATTCATTTGGAGCAGATTACATTTATACCCTGTATATGAAGATTGGCAGGGAATACAAATGTGAGTAATTATTATTTAGTGTGTTGATCATGCTCATAGATTTCTAAGTGGCTTTATGATCATTTTGGTGAGTTTTTCTCTCTAAGCTCTGGCAGCCTTCCAGCTCATGTCATCAGCAAGGAGCAGCAGCAAGGAGAGGTGGCGGAATTGTGACTAACCATGACTTTTCTGTCCCCATGTAGCATCAGATCTGATGTGGGGAGGGGAGGAGGGAAGTCTCCAGAAGGGGTCAAAAGACCAAGTGGTGTGCTTGGGGTCGGAACAAAACACCCCTTTGTTGTTCCTTTGTCATTTGGTGGAATTTATAGAAGTGTTAGAGAGACCCATCCACATCCTCTCCTGGGCCCTGTCCCTTATCCCCACATCCACCACCTCCCTCCGACCCCCAGTATGCCTCCTGAGATTGAGAGGTGCTTCAGTGAAGGGGCCATGTGAATGAATTAATCTGATGAATGAGAAAGAACCAGGGAAGTAAAGAGGGAGGAAAGAAGGGGTTCAAGCTCAAGTATAGCCAAAAAGCCTTAGAGGAGCCAATCACATGTTCACTTTAGAAAGATCCCAGAAGGATGGTTGTGATCTCATGGGCCCGGCCTGTGAAAGGCAAAAAAGCTAAAGGGGAGTTCTACAGTTTCATCACAAACGTTCTCAGAGAAACGGAAAAGGGCAAGGTATCTAGACGCCTGAAAACTACACGAGATAAAAGCTGTAAAATGGGGCAGAAGGTCACTGAAAAAAATGAGTTATATTTACCAGTATGTTCTTCTCTGTTACGTCAGATGACCTCATAGCAACTCTGTGATTTTGGTCCACATGAAGTAGTGACCCTGCCTTACAGATGAGGAAATTGAGGCCCACGAGTTTTAGGGACTTGTCTAAGGTCACGCTGTGAATAAGAGGTAGAGTTAAGTTTCAAAGAAACCCAGGTATTTTTGTCTCCATAATTTAATGCTCTTTCTGTAATACTATGTTGTAAAATGTTGGCAGAACTTTTAGTGGTACTGTCAGATGACCAAAACCACCCAGTGAGCTGAGAGTTATAAAGTATATAAAAATACATAGTAATGACATGGGATAAATGATGGAAGGTTAGTTCCCCTGCTCCACGAATGGAAAGAAGCAGAGCTGCTCAACTCACATTTTTGCCTTCATCTTTTCTATTAATTCAGCTCCCTGGACACAAGGCTGTTCGTGTGCTCTACCTGTGTGTGCATGTGCGGGTAGGCAGGGAATATAACCTTGAGTATTTATTCAGTATCAGGTCTCCATCTGCCTAGAAGCTCTTGCGAGCTGGTATCAATTACTTGACCATCCACCAGCCCCAGTCTCATTGGACAGTGGTGATGTGTGTGTTGTAGCTGCCGGGATTCACTTTACAGCTCATGCGTTTCAGGGATGGAAGAGTGGCGGTTACCTGGAGGTTCAGATTCTTGACCGCCATCTCAGCCTTTCATTCTGCAAGGCCAGAACTGGTGGAACTCATTACCTGCTGGGCTCAGCATCCCCTTTCCTCCCTAAGGGATTTCCTAACCAGAAAGTCAGTTTCCTTTCCTGCATCTCTTCCTGAAACATGGAGTCTTACATTAGGGGGGGTGGCATCATGCCTGGGCAGAGGAGGCATCTGCTTTCTTGCTGAGATTTCACCATCCTCCAAAGCAATCCCCCTGAATGAAAATGCTTTCCCCACCAGGGGTGACATAGTCCCTCAAATTCCCACCAATGGGAATACCCTCTTAAGGTAAAGTTCTATCTCCAGGCTGTTTTCTAGTTAGTGTGAGCGCTCCTGGAGGGTGCGAACCACATCCTATTTGTACTTAAACTTCCTATGCCTAATGCAGCGCTGGGCTCATGCTAAGTGAGCATTAAGTTGAGTGGATAAATGATTCCATGAAATACATTACTTGGAGAGTATATATAGTTAGACCTATTACCTGGGTTTAGATTAGTCCAAGAGGCAAAGTAGCTTAGAGGGTAATAGTATGGGTAAGTTTTGAATACTTGGAGATAGTATAAGGAGATACTGCCTTACTCAGTAAAAAGTGAAACTTAGAACCTTCCACTGTTAGTGGGACTCTCTTGGAGGGGAGGAGCTGGTGATCCACCTGCCCTGGTTTTCCTGTGTTTGGTGCAGCCACACTGGTCCCTGACATAAGTTATTTTCTCACTCTATCCTGGCACAAATGAAAGAGACGGGACGAAGTTTCAGCGATAACAGAGGGATATCAAGAGGGTACCAGGAGTTGAGTTAGTCTAGTTTACAGAGCCCAGGGTTCTGACTCAGCCCTGGCCAGTTGCCTCCCAGGGCTCTGGGCATGGTCAGGTTTGTTCCAGTCCACCGGGGCCCTCTCTTGGTGGCTTTTGCTTCTGTGTGGTGGATGCTTTCCTTAATTCACAGCATGAGGAGCACCCGTGTAGACACTGGGCCTTCCAGATCCAGGCCAAGGGCAGTGCTACTTCTCTCCCACTTGCCTAGGTCAGTCCTCTTGGATATTGCTTCTCACTTGCAGACATACCTGTTCCCCAGGTGACTACTTATGGGGATAACCTTGCTGTGCAGGTGAATCCTCCATCCCCTGCCTGCAGAGGTGTGACCTTATTACCAACCCTTCGCAGTGTCCTAAGGCAATGGCAGCAGCCGTCTCATGAGGTGGGTCGTGCTGGGTGGCAGGTGGTCTGAGGAGGGCGTTGGCTTTTTCTCACAGGGTCAGCGAGTCCAGAGTTTAGGGACCCCAGGTGTGAGGCACCAGGAAAGGGGACACGCACTTGGCTTCTGTAGAGTTTTGCTTCTGCTACAGCCCCGCTTGTAGATTCCTTTACGCTTAGAAACTCCTCCTTCTTGCCACTGGGTTCCCACCACACAGTGATGGTAGCCACACTTTAATTATCAGCCACCTCGGGCCCCAGGACCTGCGTCAGCAGCATGGTATTCAACGACGGTCGTCAGATTCTAAATAACGCATCAGCTATGCTGATGGAAAATGCTGTTGGGGTCCCTATGGATGTCACTGCTTGTTGCTGCCCTGATGTATACGAGACTTTACTGGATGTAAAGTCTGCGGGAGGAGACCCAGAGGAGGCAGAGAAGAATTGGAGCCTCTTATCCCTTTGTTGGTCATTTTCACATCAGGACGTGGGTTTGGGTGCCTTGAGGTCGTTATGAGAAACCACTGGAGTTGGGAGTTTTGTGGGGAAGGGTTTTATTTATCTTTTCCCTGTTTGGTGATTTTCGACTCTGAATGTACCTTTCCGTATCTATATGCCATGTTGATTTACTTTTTCCATTTCTTGGAATGATGCAAAATGTCTGGGTTACCAAGAATATGGGACTGAACTTTTTTGTATTTCCTTTGTTGAGTATCAGAAAGTTACTTGAACAAACAACTTATTTGCCATTCATCCTTATAATTGCCTGTTTTGATTAGCTGCTTCTAAGAGAAATATAAAAATGTGATTCTTAAGAGAAATATAAAAATTCCATGAAGCTAGCAGTATTCCCTTAGATTGTGCAGTAGATATATTTAAGCCAATTAAAATTATTTTAAAAAAATCATTGCTGTTTGTCACTCTGATTCCTTTGTTTGCAGGTCATTGGTGTCCAATGAGTAGTATGCGTTTCTTCCAGTCATTGTTAAAACCCAGTGTTTATACCAGCAGCTGTTACAAATCTGGGGCTATGGATTAATGTCAGCTTCTGAATGTAGAGTGCTTTAGTTAATTCCACCCAAGGACAGATGATATCATCTAGGAAGAAGGAATATATTAGAAACTGTCAGCCAGAAGGTAGTAAAAGGAGGTGATATGTTATAAGGAGTACTAAAAGGTCATTCAAAGAAGAGATATTGCTAATAACTCAATTAAAATTTTCACGCTGACA
The DNA here is from genome assembly GCF_002837175.3 of Physeter macrocephalus. NCBI lineage: Eukaryota > Metazoa > Chordata > Mammalia > Artiodactyla > Physeteridae > Physeter > Physeter macrocephalus. The sequence continues at coordinate 26,901,118 of NC_041233.1, read as the reverse complement.
TTTTACAAATTTCTGTGTAAGCCCTAAAACATTTTCAAAGCTAGCTAAATTCATATCCTAGATTGGAAATTCAGGGGTCAAATAGGATTCACACAATTCCTTTGTGAGATGAACAAACTGGGATAAACTCCTTTTCCAACAAGTCAGTGAAACTCCTTTGATATGCAGGTAAGAGAGAGGAGCTTTGCAAGCATTTCCTTTCATTGGGAATTTTGCCCTTTCTTCCAATAGGCTTCAGGGCAGGGCCACCAACTGTTTCTGGCCCTCAGCTTCCAGGAAACCGGTATTTGCCAGGTTGGTGCCTCGTTGTAGTTATTTTCTGCGTTTTGCTGCCTGGAAAACCAAAGAAGTCATATTCTTCTTGGGAGCCAAGAGGCACAACACAGAGTAGGTATGAAAGCTGTTGGTTGAACCTGCACTTGGAGCAGAAATACTTCCAGACCAGGTGATTACATGTGGTCATCATGGCGGAACAGTCAGGCTGCAGGACAGAAAACACAGGAATGGCAAGGCTCACAAAAGGTCACCTGATGCATCTGGCCGCTGTCCTGTTTGGAAGGGATGATCCCTTCTTAAAGATGTTTTTACCTGGCGTCCACCTGGCTTCTCTTGGTAGCTTTTTCTAGGGTTGCATCACTTAATGGTCATTCATTTCTTCTTCCTGTCCAATGAATGTGAGTTCAGTTCTCCTGTTATTTTTTTCCATAGTCTTGGAGGAGAACTGTTATATATGTATGTATACATGTATGCGTGAGTGTATACATTTATTCAGCAATTGCTTTAGCTGCCTCCTAGTGCTTGGTGCTAAGGGTTTGGTGGTCAGGAAAGGTAAACATGATTGCCTCCCTCATGGAGCTTACAGTCTCATGGAGGTGAGGGTCACTAAATAATCACACCAACACTGACACAAATGGATGTCGGGTCACAACTGGACTTGGGGCTGGGAGAAAGGACATGGTACTATGCTGGGAACTGATTTTGACTTAGCTTTGGAAAGACTTCCTGAAGAAGTGATGTCTCTCTGGGTGCTGAAGGAGGTGGAGTTAGTTAGGAAAGAGGAGAGGGAAGAGCCCTGCAGGCAGAGGCAGCAGCAAGTACCAGATTCTTGACTGGAGGGAGCTGGGTGATGGTGAGGCACAGGGAAGAGGCCACTGCGGCTGGAGAGATGGTGAGAGAGACAGTGCTGGGCCTGAGGCAGGTGGGGAGGGTTAGTCCATGGAGGGCCTTACAGTCTATGGGGAGGAACTTGACTTTTAAAAATGTTTAGTAATTATAATGACTAAGTTCATGCCAAGCCAAACCAAACTTCCTCTTCTCACAGTAACAAGCCCAGTTCCTTTCCTTTCCAACTCTGGGGACCTGTATTGAAACTTGGGGCAGGGCATTTCAGACTGACTTCTTATCTTTGAGATTCCTTCTTTAAGGGTGGTTGGCATAGAACTGAGAACAGCAGCTAGAGGGCACCTAAAGTTTGCTATGGGCATCGCACGATGGGGTATCTTAGAGTCAGACGCTGTTGCCTGCTTGTCAGGAGAGAGATGTATGTCTCTGCTCTGTACTGTGTATGCAGGAGGCACTTAATAAACTCTGGCCGATGAATCAGAGGTGACATCCAGCCCTCAGGAATGCAAAACTAAATTTTACCTTTTCCAGCCATCTGAACGACGTTCACAAAGAATGCCCGGGGAGGAGGGACGGGCACGGCTGCATCTGCTTCGTCGTCCTGCGTGTGTACTTGGGCCACCGGATGCCAACTCCACAGTGGCACGTTTGTCTTATTAAGTGTGAGCCAACCCTTTTCCCTCTTCTGGGGCCCTCCGGACGGTGGCCGTGGAAGACAGGGACGTGTGGTGAAAGCCCCGTTAACGTGGTCTGTAAAGGGAGATGGGGGCTGCTGGGGACGGCTCAAATGAAGACAAACGCATTGTTAAGTTTTTATGGACCGAGGCCGCACTTTCATTAAATGTAATTTACATAACGTAACTGATGCTCAAGGCCAAACAGTCCTTGTGGCCCAATGACAGCCTCTGACAACCCAAGGATGGCAAGGCCTCCTGCAGAATTCCTCAGGTCACAAAGCCTCCTCCTTCCCCTGCTGGCTCAGCATGCTAGTAGCTCCGAGCGCTCTCCTTGACCTCTCAAGCTACATGCTGATGACATCAAAGCTACACCTTCTCCTTCACAGCAAACCAGCCGGGCCTCCCTGGGCAGAGCTCACGTGCTGTGTTCCCCCCTGTTGCTCCAGAGGGGTTGGCTTCCTGGTGTGAGCCCTCCCTTAGCTCTGGCTGGGGACTTTCTGGGGTTCATCCTGGCCTGGCGAGAGGTTCCTGGTTCCGGGTTGAGATGTGGGAGCGGGGAGGGCGGGCTTTAATTAGAGCTGTCCATGGTCCCCAGCAGCACACCTCGGAGGTGAGGGTGTCTGGTGGCGTGTTGGGCGGTGGCCTTTGTCTGCACCCATCTTCAGGACCCGTTAATTCCACCGGAGACACTTTGAGGTCAGCTTCTCTACCTCGCACGGCAAAGGCAGTTATCATTTCCTCTCGCTGCAGGGGTGAATGTTCGGTATCACATGATGGATTTTTGCTGGTAATCAGAACTTTCTGCCCATTGGTCTTTGGGAAATACTTTTCAGTTGACATTTACAAGGTATGTGTCAGGCAGAGGCAAGGTGCAGAGTGAGAAAATGAAAAGGGGAGGGGGCGGGGGTGGGGACCATTGTATTCAATTTAATGATGACAATTTCCCTACATTTACAACTTCCAGAAGTAAGAGAAAATAGGTATGTGTCTTCTGCTTGCATGCTTATTGAAGGAGATGACCCGAGGAGATTCTGTTAGCGGGAATAGTGATATATTACCTTAATGATTTCATTGCTTGCCAAATAAAAGAAAGATTCTTGCTGTGGTGCGAGCCCTGTCCTCATCAAGCTATTCATTGTGAAGCACTTGTTGTGAAACTGGAGGTCTAAGGAGGAATTCTGACCTTCCGTAAGCTGCTTTCGGGTTTTGTTTTGTTTTTTTCTTGGCTACCTTGACAGTCTGGTTCATCTCAGTTTACAGGACATGCATGAGCATTTGTAGATCTAATGTTGAAGCTCATTACTGGATTGAAAGAGCTCTTAGGTTTGGGCAGGTAGGTGTTGAATCAATGGAAACTTTCATAGTAGAGTTCAGTGAAAGCTCTCTTCTACTGTTACACCGGTGATTGGAAGGGCAGGTGACTGTGTGTGTCTGTGTGTGGGGTGGATGTTAGCATGTGAATTGTGGATAATTTGAGCAAATCCCCAGTTATGCATGGAAGGTTTAAGCTGAGGTGGGATCCTTTGGTCTAGATAGGATCCAAAAGGCCATTTTCTCAGGGCTGCTGGAGGCTGGACAATGTGAATTGTAGACAAGGAGGAGTTCAAGGTCTTAGTGGGAGAACAGCACCAGGTGATGAGTCCTGTGATCCAGGCAAGGCAGATGGGGAAGCAGAAGAAGGTCGGAAGCTGGTAGGACTTAGGGCTAGCTCGGATGAGATCATGGATAAGTTTGTGGCTAGACCAAAAGCTAGGAGTGTTGGAAGCTTCTGGATTTCATTATGATATGAACCTGACTGTCTCTGTTTAAAGGAGTGAGGCAGGTCCTGATTGTAATGGCACGATTGTCACCTACGTATCCCGTGCAGTCTGCTTTTTTCTAGTAGGCTACCTAGATTTCCAAAGTAGCGTTAGGCTACCTAGTGTTCCAAAGTCTGTGTTTCCACAGTAGAGCTTAAGAGCTGAAAGGACCTTTAAGATCATGGAAGTCATGAGGCCAGAAAGACCTGGAGAGGACAGCTGGCCTACCCAAGGCCTCTTAGGGCATCACCAAACTTCCTCACCCTGCTTCCATGTACTTAACTGAAGCAGCCCTGCAGAAGTTGGGTTGTTGGCACACCTGGCAGGCTCCCAACTCTGGAGCTGGACCTCATCACCCCACTTTGGACATGATCCTCTCAGGGCTTATTTTTACCTACTAGTTGTGTGACTTTGGACAAGTGACTTCACCTTTCCAGGTCTCAGTTTTTTCATCCGTACAATGTTAGAAGGTCTCTGTGGACCCTTTCAGCTTGAGCATACTATGTTCTGTAACTATTGCTGGGTATTCAAGCAGGCTGAGTTAGGAGCTCTTGGTGCATATTATCCATGTGTTTAGAGGCAGCCTCGAAGAACCTATGGAAATAGAAATAATGCTGATGTTTGGGTTCTTCACCCACTGGAAAGGTCCCATGGAAGAGTCCTCTAAGCTGTAAGCTCCTTGAGGACAGTGGCCACATCTCGTTCTTTTTGATACCTCCAAAGGCATCAGATTGTCTGGTGAATATCTGATGTTTAATAAACTGGGACTGAGTATGGGGAAGTGATGCCGAATTTTGGATAAGACGTACTGTTTCCACACTTTAAGGAATGAAAATACACACCGTATAAGTACATGTGCGTAGGACACACCTCTTCTAAAGAAACTCACCAACTATTGTACATTGGAGCAGTGACCAAATCTGTCTTATTCACCACTGGTTCCCAAGTGCGTTCATGTACCAGGAACATAGAAGCTGTCAGGAAATGTTTGTTGAATAGATGCATGAATAAAAAACTAAGACATAGAAGATGGGTAGTTGGACTTTCTAAGGTTAACTGGGAAGTAAGGAGAGAATATAGACCTGGAAAAAGAAAATAAGAAATGTGGCGGTAGTGTGTTGGATTTTGTTTTCCTTCCAGCTGTGAGCTGGAGCTCAAATCTCTTCTGCATATGAGATAGTGACAACCAGGGGACTCTGTCTACTTGTTGATGGCTGGTCTGCAAAAGGCTACCAGTCCTTGAGAAGATAGTACAGAAACGGAACACAAGCACTTAGAGACTTTGGGTGTCATTGACACCCAAGCGTGTGATCACTGGATTTGTCTTGTTAAACTGTGTGTAGACCAGTTCGGGTGTTGTCACACTTGCATAGTGAGTCACACACAGTGTATGCTGCACTCTGGTCACGCACAGTTGGACCACGGACTGGCCCAGGACACACTAGGGAGACAAGGTCCTTCACCGCATCACTGGAGAGAAGCCAGGTGAATTACCTGGTTGTGTTGTCCAATAGTTGTAATTATATTAAAATATTAATGATATTGTTGGTCATATAAAGCTGTTTCTGACTTACTACAATCACGTATCATCTGTGTTGTTGATTTGAGAAGGACTGAACGAGCCACACTCCCTCAGTCAACCAGGTTGAGTTATAACCTGTGCAGCAGTGTTTTGCTCTATTTAAAACTAGCTAGCTTTGCATGGCTATTTAACTTGCTCCTTTGGCCTCAATATTATTCTGTAATCAAATGAGCTAATTAAGCTGTTTTCTAACCACTGATCAGAGAGTATGAAAGCTTGAAGGTGGCTCTGGCCATTCCCTGATTCAACTCACTTATTTTTCATAGGCAACTGAGGCTCAGAGAGGTTAAATTATATGTCCTGGTCATACAATTATTTAGCAAAACGAATTGGGACTAAAACTTAAGGGTCCTTCACTACTAGGTCATTGTGCTTTTCCAATTTACCTTAAAGTTCAATAAAATCCTTTGGGATTTTGCAGTATCCAAGGTATATGTCTGTTGAGGTAACTTAACGTACCCCTATTTGATAGAGGCCCTAGAATGGACAGATTCTGTTCCCCAAATAATTAGATGGTCTACCTTTAAGAAAACTCGGTATTTGAAATTATGAACAAGGGAGACACAAGAGGTGATTTATATATAAATACTCACATATAATATGTACATATGTTACATTGGAATATTATATTTATACATGTAATATTTATATTTGTAAGTATATAAATATTAGCAAAATAGTATGTGTGTATTTATGAAGTCTTATAACAATACTCACTCTGAGTAGAAGGGTGTTGACTACCATGCATCATAGTTCAGTCCCAAAATGAAGATAAAACTTCACATAAAACTATGTGTTAATGGAAAAGGAGGATGCAATTGAGAACATATTGATTCAATCACATGTTCAGAAATGTATTTATTGGAGAAAATGAGATGTCTTTTTACTTGTGAATTAACATAGGGGTTAGTGATGGAGGCTTGGGTAGGAGAGTTCATTCCCCCACAAATGTCATCCCTAAGTTAGCTGGTTTCAGTGGGGTCTAACTCAGGTGCTGGCAAACTGTGACCCATAGACCAAATCCTGTAGCTACCTGTTTTTATAAAGTTTTATTGGCACACAGACATGCCCATTCATTGACTATCATCTGTGGCTACTTTAATGCCATAATTTCAGATCTGAGTAGTTGTGACATAAGCGTTATGGTCTGCAAAGTCTAAAATATTTACTATCTGGCCCTTTACTCGCCAAGTTCTGGTCTAGATGCATATCTGTTTTATAATTCTGATTCTACTACCATCAGGCAAGCGGTCTTTATTTGGAATCCCACCTAGGTGAGTTCTGATAAGGAAGGAAAGAAATGAACTTTAATCATCTTGTTCAGAAGTCTGTTTTAAAACCCTGTCACCAGCTGCCAGTTTTTTGTCTACATGTGACCTTTCGGTGATCCTGGGAAAATGAAATTAACCACATCAGGAACAAACATTCAGTCTTTTTATTTTTTCCACTTTCTTGGGAGAGTAATAAATATAGTCAGCGACTCTGGATTCTATTACTATGTGAGAGCTCTTTAAAAACATCTAATCATCTGCTTAATGGCCAGTAATACGTTTCTAATAGTCACTCTCGATAAGACACTTTTAGTTCACTACTGTATAATAGTCATCCAGCAGCCAAGAGGCTTCGAAAGTAAGAGGATTCAAAGGCCAGTCTCCAGCTCTGTAGCGGTGGCCTGGAGATAGTTCCAAAGAGAAAAATGGAGGCCTTCTGTGAGTTATATGTGCAAACTCTATCCAATGAGTGCACGGTCTGTCCGCAAGTAGTTTCGACTAATACAAACTTAGATCTTTGATTTTTTGGCATTTACACATCTAGGTATAGTTGCAGCTGGAGGTCGACTTAATATCTGTCCTTTCATTTCAGATGACATACACTGAATTCTTGTCACAAAGAATCCTGCATCCCTGGTCTGGGCCCAGCAGCTGGTGACAGCTTGGCAAATTATGAGTTTCCTAGCTTAGAACAGACTAAATTGCAGACAAAACAAGCCATTAACTGCATAAATACTGTATTTCTGTTTGTCTTCTGTAAAAAGAAGGAGATTAGCATGAGGGTTTAGTGTTCATAATTATTAGTAGGAGGCAAATAGTAGGCTCAGGCTGACTGGAGATTGTTTTCATTATATCCAATTAACACCCACTTGATTATTCTTAATTACTTCTGCTTCATGACAGAGGAGTAAAGATGTCATACTTCAAATGTACAAATAACAACTGGGTCATCAATAGACACATATTTGTATTGTCAGATCCTTCTCATTTTGGGGTGGCTATTTAATATCTCAGAGGGATGGAAAATGGAATACCCGCTTGTCAAGATTTTGGTAAATATTAAGGGGAACTTAGCAAGATGCTGAAAAATAGATATTAGGATAAAAATGTGTTTTTCTGCAATCTGGTTTAGAAATATTTTCTTTGAAAACACGTCACTACCCATTTGTTTGAGAATTCCTTTTCATCTGTCCACTCTAACAGAAAGTTAGGCTGTAGCATAAAGATCAATGATTATAAAGAGAAGTATCTGAATGCAAACTTTCTAAGAATGAGTGAGCCATACATATGTCAAATGATATGAAACAGAAATCCCCACTCCAAGGAGGTTTATGGAAGTTTGAGAAGCTGAGACAGAATCAACCTCTGTCCAAGAAATTTAACGACTAGCTTGGTAAAGAATATGAAATACTAGCAAGTGATGTAATCTCAGAAGCACGTACAAGGGGTAAACACAATGAGCCAGGTTTTCTTCGGTTTGAACCTGAAATGAAGACCACCGTTAGGAACAATAGTAGTCATCTTTCCTGTCTCAAGCTTTTAGGGAGAAAATGAATAGATTCTTCCCCTTCAGTTATTTTCTTGGGTTGGGAGGAGTTGCCATTACAGCATACACGGGAGGAATTCTTTGATTTTCTGAGTAGAGGGTATCACAATATTGAGTTGCCTCTCCTTGCTTGCTTGTGGTGTCCATGATCTTGGACTGGAAACGTTTGGGTTGTTATAATTTTTCCTGGATCATATTTAGGTGTTCAGTCATTCTTAGGTAAAGAGGGAAGGAACTTGACAGCAGCAAAGAATGGTGAGGTTTGGTGGTCATGCCAGGGCATTCTTAGAACTGGCAACTTGCTTGAAGATCAGAGCTGAATGTGCAGTGGCAGCAGGTTGGTACCAGACAAGTCCCCTGTCCGCTCTGGAAGGCAATCAGCAGTTAGTTACCTGAGCTCGTGCACAGTATCAAACCGGACCCGTGAGTGGGTATGGAATGGGCCAAGCCCTCCCCAGCTGGGGAGACAAGACCTTTCTGTCACATGGTTGTGTTTAATTAATTGCTGGAGTGCATGTTTCAAACTAGGGGCTGTAGAGGTTCAGTGAAGAGGGCTGGGCTAAGGAGGGAAGACCAAGACTTTAAGACTGAGACCTGAAGGGCAAATAGTCTTTAGCTACTTGGGGAATGTTCCAGCTCTTGGTGGTTCAAAGACTGGTGGGAGAAAAACCTGTTCCAGGCCCAGGGACCAGTGACCTTAGTACATCTCATGGTGAGCAAACATGGGGCTGAATCCTCGGACGGAAGGCCATCTCAAGGAGAGGGCACCAAGGAGATAGAGTTAATGAAGATTCCCTGGAATCTATTTCCATTATGAGGGAAGAGACATGAAGCAATCTGTTAGAGTCAAAAATTCATAAGTATATTTAAAGATTTAAGGCTAAAATGGAATATCTTAGGCAGTCATTTGAAGTCTCTCTATATATTTAAAAGGCACACAAAACATTTAAAAATGACCTCTGGAATAGTGTACCCTCCACTGAATAATAAAGGGGTAATATCGGAGAATGGAGTGGTGTCAGGGTGTAATCGATTCCAACTTGACAAATGATGGTTGGGGCCATCTTTGCTGGTGATATGAGAATCCAATGCCAGTGTCCCCTTAGTGGACAGAAGTGGTTGTTTGGCAGGTTGTGTGAGAGCCATGAAGTAGTTGAGATCTTGGTAGTCTTGTTTTCTATGTGTGCTTTGTGCATGTGTGTGTGTGTGTGTGTGTGTGTGTGTGTGTGTGTGTGTGTGGTGGTGGTGGTGGTGGTGAGGGGGTCTGCACGATGCTTCACAGGATTCGACAAGATTGATTTAGTGTACACAGGTAGGAGGTTGGGAGTGCCAGCTGGTTGTTGAGCTTGCGTATTATAGTTTAGAACTTGGCCCAACTGAGAAAACCACCAGCAAGCTGTTGAAAGTTTCCTAGCCTTCCCCACATGGAGAAACAAAAATGGATTCACTTTAGATACTGCTGAGGTGTGCGTATTAGGTCTTTGCTACTAAGAGTGTGGTCCATAGACCATCAGCATCTCCTAGGAGCTTTTTAGAAATGCAGATGCTTGGTCCCCACTCCAGATCCCCTGAAGCGGAATCAGCATTTTAACAAGATCCCCAGGTGGTTTGTAAGCCCACTGAGTCTGGGAAGCACTGCTTCAGACTTCACTGCTCATTTCTGGACCATGTTCGGCTCCAGTTCTGCCTTTGGTTAACTAACCAGGAATCGGTGTGTCGGTCCATCCTTCCGAGTCTGTTTCTTTTTCTCCAACCTGGGGATATTTATGCCTCCTCCACCTACCGCCCAAAACCTTTAGGATGATGAAAGGAGATAATGCAAGTGAAAGCTCTTTGTAATGGTAAAGCTCTGCCCCAGTGCTTGGCAGTGCCCTTTAATCAGCTGAGGAGCTTGAAACAAAATGCTGGTGCCTAGGCTCCAACCGCTCCTGCTTTCATTGGTCTTGGGTGGGCCAGCCATTGGTACTTTAAACAAACTCCGCTTTTGATTCCATTGGGAACAGCCAGGGTTTAGCTGTTATTATTCTGATCTTAATTGTTACTGTTCTCTCAGCTTCTGTTCCAGAGCCTTGAGAAGGGCTGGAGTGGATGGCAGGGTGAAGGGTCACTTCCTGCCGATCGATCGCGCTCCTCTGTGGATGTGGACCAGCATGTCCTATTTCTCCAGAAATGCCGCTGCTGGGAGCATTTTACTTGCGTGTTTGACTTGTCATCCTTAAGTCTTGTGAGTGTCTGTTCATATCTGTGTGCACGTTGGACACTGTGAACATTTGAAAGGCGAGGCCTGCCCTTCGCTTCCTGTCTGGTACAGCCAGCATCTCACCCGAGCAGGGAGGATGCATGTGAAGCAAGATCGTGGGGCGGAGGAGCAGGAGACCTGGGTTAGATGTGAACACCTTCTTATTGGTCTTACGCATCTGCATTTCCTGTATCACGGAGTTTGTAGTGTGAAAGTACTTGACTAACTATAAAGTGCTATAAAAGTTAATTTTGAGCGGTAGAATCATGTAATGAAAGAATACTGACTTTGATGTCACGAGTTGACCCCAAATGGAGGCCTCTTAACATAAGAGTAATTAACATTTGGCACATGCTAACCATATACCTGTTCATTTATACCTTCAACAAATATTCCCCTCGTGTCTATTACGTTCTACCTGTTGGGAAACAGCGGCGACTAAAACAGAAGAGAAAAAAAACAAGCTCAGACTTCACGCGTGTTCTCATGGAGATGACATGGTCCTGTGTGGTGTGTGGGGAGAGGTGCAATAAACACGCAGGTCTACTTCAGGAAGTAGTAAATAGTATGGAGACAAATAGAGTATGGGGGGAGTGAGAGAAAATGAGGTGGGGAATGTGATCTGTACCGGGAGATCCGGGACAGCCTCTCTGATGAACGGGGTCCGAAGGAAGTGAGGGGCTGAGCGATCTGGGCGTCTCTGGAGGTAACAGCACATGCGGAGGCTGGAGACAGGGGCGTGCTTGGCATCTGCCATTCAGCAAGGAGGCCCCGGGGAGAGGCAGGTAAGTGAGGGGAGCGCCACAGCCCACGAGGTCAGGAGCTGTTTCGGAGGCTGGGTCATGGAGGGGCCTTTTAGACTCTGGTCGGTCAGAGTTTTGGGTTTTATTCTGTATTAGAAGGGAAGCTGTTAAAGGCTTTGAACATAATTTGATGAGTCTAAGTCAAATTGGTCACTGTAGTGGTGGTATTTGGGGAAACCAGCAGGGAAGATAAAGTGGAAACAGGGGGACCGTCATGACAGTTCAGGTTGATGTGGATTAGGGTGGTTGCCCTGAGGGTGGTGAGGCCTGGTCACATTCTGGATGTTTTGAAGGAAGAGTTGAAATGATTTGCTGATTAGAAATGCCATGTGAGAGTCAGACAGGGACAACGGGAGGATCGGAGGTGCCATTTGTTGTCACGAGGGAGTGGGCTTGGGCTAATCACTAGTTAGGTTTTTCTTTTTGTTTTATATTAATGATGGTTTATGTTTCTGTCATTTATTTTTTCTTTTTTTTCTTTTTTAATATCTTTATTGGAGTATAACTGTTTTACAATGGTGTGTTAGTTTCTGCTTTACAACAAAGTGAATCAGTTATACATATACATATGTTCCCATATCTCTTCCCTCTTGTGTCTCCCTCCCTCCCACCCTCCCTATCCCACCCCTCTCGGTGGTCACAAAGCACAGAGGTGATCTCCCTGTGCTATGCGGCAGCTTCCCACTAGCTCTCTATTTTACATTTGGTAGTGTATATATGTCCCTGCCACTCTCTCACTTCGTCACAGCTTACCCTTCCCCCTCCCCATGTCCTCAAGTCCATGCTCTAGTAGGTCTGTGTTTTATTCCCGTCCTACCACTAATCTCTTCATGACATTTTTTTTTCTTAGATTCCATATATATGTGTTAGCATACGGTATTTGTTTTTCTCCTTCTGACTTACTTCACTCTGTATGACAGACTCCAGGTCTATCCACCTCATTACAAATAACTCAGTTTCATTTCTTTTTATGGCTGAGTAATATTCCATTGTATATATGTGCCACATCTTCTTTATCCATTCATCTGTGGATGGACACTTAGGTTGCTTCCATGTCCTGGCTATTGTAAATAGAGCTGCAATGAACATTTTGGTACATGACTCTTTTTGAATTATGGTTTTCTCAGGGTATATGCCCAGGAGTGGGATTGTGGGGGCCATCATCAAAAAATCTAGAAACAATAAATGCTGGAGAGGGTGTGGAGAAAAGGGAAAACTCTTGCACTGCTGGTGGGAATGTAAATTGATACAGCCACTATGGAGAACAGTATGGAGGTTCCTTAGAAAACTACAAATAGAACTACCATACGACCCCATAATCCCACTAGTTAGGTTTTGGACGTGTTAAATTTGAGATGCCTGTTAGCCGTCCACGTGGAGGGGTCAAGAAGGTAACTGAATTGGGAGGGCTTCCTGGGGAGGGGTCAGGCCTGGGGACAGAACTTTGGGAGTTTATATCAGTATGTAGGTGATACTTGAAGTCACGGGGTGGATGAGATCACTCTATTCTGCACCAGACACACGGAAGGAATTAGTGTGACGGTGGTAGTCAATGGGTTTTGGCGATCAGTGGGTTTTGGTGATCATGGTGCTATTACTGGAACCTAATCAGCTCTAATGTTCTCTGTTTCCATACAGTACTCACTCATTATCTTTGTCTGCTCTAAATTTGAATGTATTTTCATGTCCATCAATGGCAGCAAAGGGAAGAAAATATGTTATCGATTGAACTCATGGGCTTCTGTCTGTCTGTACCAATTCCAGTGCACACTAGGGGAACTCTTCCTCCATGCTGGCCCCAATGAGCTTGTCACCTTGAGCTGGCTCAGCCCCGAGAGCTGTGGTTTGGCGGGGGTGGGGGTGGGGGGAGGCTGGGCGGGTCGCTAATCTTGGCTTACTCTCCAGGACTTCAGCACAAAGCAGGATAGATGAGATATTCCAACTCATTACTTACAGGTGTTCTTTAAGGGAGTGCTTAGGAAGTTTTACTCAATTTAACTTTAGACATAAGTAATGCCATTCCCAATTTAGGGCAATGGCTTAGAACCTGACTCAATGTCCTTTTTACTAAGTAATTATCCAGATTTCCTTACTAAATGTTATGCTATGTATTATGTTTAATAGACTCTTTCTTTTGGCTATGGAAGGATGGTAATAGCAGCCAATAATGGATCACATACTCATCTTAAAGTTCTGCCTCTGGCATCTGTGGCCAGCCCGGAGGAAAGCTTTTGGTCAGGGCTTAGACCTCTCCCATGGCCCCACTCACTGGTCCTGGGGTAGTTTGCTTCTCAGGGGCCTAAGGGGCCACAGATCACTTCTTAAACTTTAAAGCATGGATCATTTTTAAAGATTCAAGGAAGCCTAAGGAGCACATCTGGCCAGACTTCTCTTTGGCTTCGGTTCAGAGCCCCCTTCGGAGAGCTGTGAGTGATGGAGACATGAAGCCCTAGCCAGGAGGATCCGAGCAGCACAGACCATTGGATGATGGTTGGACATCATAGATACCTGACACAAATTAAGAACCACTGCCATTGCCACTCAGGGTAGCCAGTTCCTTTCAGTATCTTGATCGCTGGTTCTCAGGAAAGGTTCACTGGATTGAGCTCATGTGGTAGGAACTATGTTACTGATGTCGTTTGTATAGTATGTATGTTGGGCAGGGTGTACATTGACTTCTTAGTGATGACCTAGTTATGCAAATAGTCTTCCAGTAACTAGCGAGCGCCTACTTTTTGCTGGTTGTGTCCCCAGATAGTTATTGAGTGCTCAGTTGGTGCTGGGCATCACTGAGATGATACCAAAATATGTGTCATTCATCTCTGTCTGCCATGAAATTATGTTCTCTGGAGAATCAGGACTAAAACCCACATCACAAATATATATGACTACCTCGGGGTGGGGTGCAACATTGGTCCAGGTATTTATAAACATGTTAAGCTTATTTCCTGCCCTCAGAGAGTTCCTGGGAAGTTGGGAAGTTCTAGTTGGGAAGGCAGGATACCCCACATGAAATGCCAAACTACAAAATAATGCTGAGTGTTAATTGGAAAGCAGGAGAAGTGACAGAGCTTCCAGGCACCATGAGGATATGTGAAGCTTTTGGCTACATATCAGAATCACCTGGGCAGCTTTGAAAACAACGATGCCTGGGCCCCAGCGCAGACCCGCTGGGCATCTGTGTGTTTTAAAATTTCCCTGACTTTTATTGTGATGCATAATGAGGCATAAGAACCACTGCTCTGGAAGGACAGGTAGAATTCGGGTGTATTGATAGAGGTGGGAGTTACAGCCTGGCATGAGAAGGATGCAGGATGGGTGCAGCAAGACTCCTTGGTACAATGATTGTTGTCCCCTGCCCTGGATGGGTTGGTGAGTGGGGCTTGTTTGGAGGAAGAATGGAAATCCAGTGGGAAAGAAGATTTCAGAAGAATGTGAAGTCCTGGAGAGGAGGTTGGATTTTATCCTGAAAGCTACAGAGGAAATCCTGTGGTCACCACCATACTTTATGTGACATCACTTTCAAATAGTATTTGGACTTTTTTCACTAATAACGGGGAGCTTTTGAGCCAATGAGAAACTTGAGGAAAGTGTTTTAAGCTGAACTGTCAGGTGCTGGGTGGATTCAGGGAAGCAGAGATGAGCTACGACCCGGGCTGTTTCCCAACACACCACTATCCACCAAAACAAATACTGATTGAGCCGTCACTGTGTGCCAGTTGCTGTCTTAAGTCCTTTACATATGTCATGTTGTTTAATCTTCAAAAACTATGAAGTAGGTGCTCATAGTATGCCCATTTTACAGATGTGGAAACTGAGGTGCAGATAAGTAACTTGCCCACGGTCACATAGCTAGCTAGTATCAGAATCTGGATTCAAGCTGAGCTGCTTGATTACACTCTGCTATAGGCTCTTATAACTCCTAAGACTTTGGCAGTGATACTGGAAATGGGAATCTGAGATATGTGATCTAAAGAGTGAACTTCGAGTGTTGCATGGTGTTGGAATAGCCCAAGCATGCTTAGGAAAACCCCCACTGGGGATTTGCACAAAGGAATGGAGCAGGATTTAGAATGGCACGTGGAGGATGGCAGAAAGCCTTGCTGAAATAGTGGGTCTGTGTTCAGAACACGCGAGATAAGAGAGAATAGGAAATTGCTAGCATAGTAGTGCTACATGCACTTCGCTAAAAAAAAAAAAAAACCCAGGGACTGAGAAGTGAGTATTGTAAAATGGGTAGAGGACTGGGTTTTGAGTCAGACAGATGTGGTATGAGTTCCAGTCTTCTTGTTAACGACTTTGTGAGCTTGGGCAGTTCACATAACCGCTGCATCTGTAGCCTCATCTGTATATTGAGGATGATAAAAGCATCACTCTCATCAGAATGCTGCAAAGATTGAGCTAACAGATATAAAGCGTGTGTGAAGTACATAATACGTATTCCACCAATTCCAGCCATTATTACCATTACAGTTCTCATTCTTATAATAATTCATAGGCATTGGAAGGAAATAAAGATAGCACTATTTGGAATGAATACTTTGGCATTAATGGATACACACTCAGGAGCTGCTAGGATTCCAATTCTGGTTCCATCACCTGTTAGCTGTATGATGTGGGGTAATTTATTTAACCTATTTCTCAGTTTCTCCATCTGAAAATAAGGAAAACAGTCTCAACTACCTTGTGGGTTTAGGATGATGATTATGTAAATTAATATGTGTAGCATACTTAGAATAGCGCCTAGTGCACTCAGCTGTTTACTGATGATTTTTTTCCTTTTAATTGTGATTTCCCCCTCTTCACCGTCTGTTGCCTCTGAAACAGACCTTCTTGTTATCCCTGGCATGTATTAGGGACCAGTGGACCCATGGTGTCCTCCTGGCTGAGTCCTATGTAAGTGTTGAGAATGTGCCCCCATCATAGATTCTTCATTGAGCAAAGTGACCGTGACTTCTTGGATGTTATATGAGGGTGATGATTGCATATAAAGGGCCGAGCCCATGGTTACAGGAATCAGGCTGGGCTGCAAGTTTCTGAAATCAGTCTTCTCACTGAATATTTATCTAGCCCCCTTCTCCCTTGTTGGCACCTGCATTGAGGCATGGACCCTGCTACCCAAGGAGAAAACTGATAATTCTGGAAGCATGAAGTGTGTGCATGCCTGCACTTGTGTGTGTGTGTGTGTGTGTGAGGGAGAGAGAGTGAGAGAGGGAGAGGGAGGGAGATTGAGAATATTTGTAGCCTAAAGGTAGTTCTTATGGTGCTTTGCTTTGTATCATTTTTTGGGGGGTTTTAAAGTTGAAAAAAAGGCACTTAGTCCAAAACTTTAAAAAATTGCTACCGGGCAAAGTAATTTTGTGTCAGGCTTCTGTTCAGGGCAGATTTACACTGGTTATAAATCTCTGAAATTAAGGTCTTACCGTAGAAAAGCTGAAATGTATTCAACATTAGCAGATACCCAGCCTTGCTCTGAACCAGGGGCCGTTCTCCCCCATGTATAATAGGAATATCTAGCTATGTGTTTGGGGTAGTAATGAGTTTAAATATGCCTCTTGGAATGGGTAATGGCTCTCCAATGAGTTAGCAAGATTCTCTATCAACAATTCTTTCCCTAGAACCAAAGGTTAAATTGAAGAGTTTGATTTAATGACAGATTTAATTAGGCCTTTAACATTACAGGGTTCTTTCCTTTCATTTTCTAATCAAGATCGTGGTCTAGGGTCAACACCCTCTCATAAGTGGGGGAACATACGCTTCTGTACGCTGTTCTGACACTGTTCTTCTGATGTTTGGAAAGGGTTGGGGTAAGACTGTGGGTGATTAGAAATTTCTGAGTTGACAAAAAGCCTGGAAAATGCCTCCTAATCCTAAAGTATTTCTTCCTCACCTTCGCCAAACCTTAGATTTATTTATTTATTAAAAAAAAATTTTTTTTTAAGATGTTGGGGGTAGGAGTTTATTAATTAATTAATTTATTTTTGCTGCGTTGGGTCTTCGTTTCTATGTGAGGGCTTTCTCTAGTTGCGGTGAGCGGGGGCCACTCTTCATCGCGGTGCACGGGCCTCTCACTATCGCGGCCTCTCTTGTTGCGGAGCACGGGCTCCAGACGCGCAGGCTCAGTAGTTGTGGCCCACGGGCCCAGTTGCTCCGCGGCATGTGGGATCCTCCCAGACCAGGGCTCGAACCCGTGTCCCCTGCATTAGCAGGCATATTCTCAACCACTGCGCCACCAGGGAAGCCCAAACCTTAGATTTATGATATCCTTGAGCTGTCAGGAACTTCAGGGATCATCTGGTCAGTCCTTTCACTTTACAGCTTGGGAAACTGAGGCTAAAGTGATGGAGAAATGTATCAGTAGTTGCCTTAGGTCAGTTGGGGCAGGATAATGGATCTCCTGAGGTCAGCCCATCTCCTTCTTCTGATCAGAATGGTCTGTCTGCACATACTCATATTCAGGGAAAAGCAGAACCTCTTCTTGGCTTATGGAATTTATGGACCAGTTTGCTAGAGCACTTCTTCCTACTACTTTTCAAGGCAAATATACCCCCATTTGGTCTCGTCCATTGGGTACCGGTAAAGACTCTTTGTTGCAAACAAAAGAAATTGCCTCTTGCTCTCTTAATCACCTCTCCGCTCCAAAAAAGAAAAATCAGACAAACAAGGGAACACCAAAAAAGGGCATCTGTTACACACAAGGTTCCCAGAATGGACTGTGAGCTGGAGGACCTGGTGAAGGGAAGGAGCATATATCACAGAAGGTTCAGAAGTTGCAAAAAACGTTCTGGAGGTCAGAACCCGAGCCTCCAGCGCTTGATATCGCTCTGTTGCAAATGAGTGGTCATCACCCTTTGCCTTTGCCTCATTTGTTCCTGATTCTGAGTCCAGGTGGGAGATGTCCAAAGACTGAGCCAGGGAACTTGCCCATGCTTTGACTGTCAGGGAGGCAGGGAGAGGGGAGATACGGACTCACGGGCTTCTGCTGGGACTTGGAGCGTCCACCGCCCACTCCAAGACCTCACACAACGGGGAATTCCCCAAAACAAGAAAAAAAAAGTCATTTCAGGTTTTGGATAGTCTGAAACTTAAGAAATGTCCAATGTAAAATAAAAGGCTTCATGGGTCCCTCTGAAACCCGATCATGCTTTATACATCTGCTTCTATGGGAAGATATATCCCAAGTTACAGAATAATTCATCGATAACTTGAGGGTGCAATTTACTTCTGGGCTTGGCCTGCTCACACATCTTAAAGAGGGGTGTGCTGGTCCAGAGCATTCATCTCGAAGTACAACTGTTGTGGCAGGA
This sequence comes from Physeter macrocephalus, assembly GCF_002837175.3. Lineage (NCBI taxonomy): Eukaryota > Metazoa > Chordata > Mammalia > Artiodactyla > Physeteridae > Physeter > Physeter macrocephalus. Next base: position 26,882,772 of record NC_041233.1, on the reverse strand, counting down.
TTTGGGGACAGTGTCGGAGATCAGATGTGAAAATACTTTTGGAAACATTGACTTAGGAAATGCTAAAATCATTTATCTATGCATCTTTCCACATAGGAGATATTTATGAGGACAATCTATATGCCTGGCGGTGTGCTGGGCCTTTGTTACACAGAGGTGGACAGAAGGGCTGTGTTGTGCCCTCCTGCCGCTTGGGCTTAAGTCTGGTTCAGATGCACTGTGCTTTGACTTCACACTTGTAGTAGAAGATTCAAGGGCAAAGAATATTGAAGGAGATCACATCTTTGGTTGTAGATCAATAATTCAGGAGCTCCAACCCTCTCCAACAAATTGGTGCTCACTTTTCCAGTAGAGATGCTTCTTCCAAACTTGGTTCAGAATCTTCAGCAAACATTTCTTATCAGACCTGGTGCATGGGCAGGTGTAGCCATGAAGAAGTGTATAATATAGTAGAGAAAGCGGACATTGAAATGAACCATTTCTGTGTTGTATGTTGAGTTCTGGGACAAGGGTATGCCTAGCATGCTATGCAAAGGCAGAGACTAAAATGGTTCAGATGAGCTAGTGTTAGGAAGGTTTTCCTGTAGCTTGTCTTACTGCTGGTGCTGCAGTGTAAACCCATCTTTTGTGTTCACCTGGGTGGCTTGTCCACGGGCAGTTTGTGGATGGTTGTTCCCTGCAAGGCCAAAACCAGGACCTGTGGGACTTGCTGCAAAGGACATCCATTCAGCCAGAGGTGTTGTCTTATCTTCATTTCCTTTCCACTCTTGGCCAACCACTGCAACATCTTGGATTTTGGGATGGAGTAGAGAGGGGATGGATTAAGCATCCACCCTTGGCTTTTGTACCCAATTCCACTCAGGCTTGGATGTTCCCGAAGCACTTACTCTGCAGGGACAAGGACAGAGTCCAGGAGAACTGCCTTTGGTTGCATCTTCTTCTTTAGTGGTGCACGGTTGACTCAGCTCCCTCCCAGGAATATTCTTAGGGGAGTGCTACGTAAATCCAGATCAGGCCCAGAAGGTAAATGTTTCTTGACAGACCTCTCTCTATTAATTTGCACAAACATTTGTGTATGATTTTATTTACATTGGTGAGGCAGAACAGTAGTTCTTGGGCTTTGATGTGTGTGAGCCTTGGAGATTAGAGCCGGGGCCCTTCCTTTGAGAAAACAAATACTTTTGTGTTGATTTCAATGAGATATAAATCATACCCAGGAAGTTTACAGTTGAGTAAGAATGGTATAATTACTGATTGTATACCAGAAGAGGACATATTTATGAAACGACTTGAAAAAGCTTGTAATCCCTTCCCGTATTTTGAATAACTAATTGCTATGTCATTGTGGCATATTTGCACCACAAGAGTTAAGTCTGTCAAACGTTTCCCTCCGAAAACCTTGTTTTAAAGGATTTTTAACTTGGTCGTAAAAATGTGCTCCAAGTTGGAGCTGACTTGATGGGAGTCTGTGCTTGGAACTCTTGATTCGAATGGTGCCAGTCAGAGTTAAATTACAGGCTGGGAAAAAGGAAACAAAATTTTAAAAAAGGAGGTGTTTATGGTTCCCGGCTCCCCTAAGTACTTCTTGAGGATCAAAATAGCCTCTTTAAAATAAATTGCAGACCATTAGTACATGATGGAGGAAACCCCTTTGAGACTGGGTTGTGGGGAGGGAAGGCAAGGGGAGATGGATTTAGGCCACTTTTCAGCAATGCGAACACAGCATACCCTACTCATGCACTGACCCCCTGGAGCGGTCCGTGTGCACAGATGGTACTTCCCGCACCCACCAAGGACATTTCTGTCAGACTAAGTGGGCATCTCCACAGATCTACTCCAACTCTGAATCTTAATGGGCATTTGGGTGTCTTGGAACAAGTTTCCCCCTTCCCCCACCTCTGTGTTTTCTTTTAAAATAAACAGAACACTGTTGCCTGCCTACTTTTATGCCCATAGAGATCATAAACATAGAGATCATAAAGTCCTCCTACGAAAGACCTCAAGTTTGTCCTGTCGGCTGAACAAGAAAGTACCTCTCTGATAAGCATGTTTGTCCAGAAGTTCCCCCATATATGGTGCCTGACATTCAAGTCAAAAAGGTAGTACTTGGCTTGGAGTACTTATGTGATTACTTACATAGAGCTTAGGTATCTTTTCCATTGGTCAACAGAGGAAAATTCAAGATAATGAGAAAAAGAGGCAGAAAGGGGGTGGGAGAGAGAGGGAGGAAGGGAGAGAAGATAGAGAGATTGTTTCTGTCTCTCTGTCAGTCACTTTGAACCCCAGTGGTCTGGGTACAGCCTCTGTTCTCTAGCCCCTGTGGTCAATGGAAGTGAGACAGATTTACAGTCTGGCTTGTTCAACCACAATTCAAATTTCCTTGTCTTTTTTGGATTTCACTCATGCCTTAATGACACTTTTTTTTTTAATGGAGAAAGCTAATTGCATTGGTTTCTCCAAGAGGCATCACTTTAAACAATCCATCCTGACTGTGAAAACAAATACATGCTTGACTTATTTCATTTATTTTTCCCCCCAAACCTAAATTAGGATAAAGCCATTTTGGATAAGAAGACATGTGTGTGTCTTTGTCACATCTTTTATCATCACGACTGCGTTTCCAAATAATACAACTCGTGACAAATGTGAACATTAATTACAGTTAACAAAGAAATGTCATGTGAAGTCTTCATGGTGGGGGGGGATGGAGAAGAAAAAAAAAAAAACCCACCAGACAATCAATGAGATTACATCTTGCACCAGGCCTCAAATCAAAGTGCAGAAGTCAGAAATCAAATACCATCAGTTATCAGATTATGTTAATGATTCTAATGAAAGCTTCTGGTATTTTGTTCAAGAATGTGTTGCTGTAATGGTAACTAATAGAACAAGGGAAGCTGATTGCCATGAATTAATTAGGGCTGACTGCTGGAGTTTCCTTTTTATTTATTTATTTAAATATTGACAATCTGTTTAGAACTTGAGGTTTTTCACGTGGTCCTTTTCTGCCCTCATAAGTCATCAGTTAGTTGCAGACTGAGAAAGTAATTGCGTTTTCTCATACTGCAGGTATCCCTCACCAGCCCCAGGGTTTTTACCCAAACTGATACCAGATTACAAATTAAACCAAAGGATGGACATGAATATCCATATACAGGTCTATCCCTAACATTTGTAGGGCTCAGGGTGAGAGTACAAATGAAGTCCCTTTCCTTCTCTTTTTACCCCTGAGGTCATTCTCCTCTGCAGGAGGCCTCTGCAGATGTGCATATGGACACCCAGCTTGCCCACCCAAGTTGCACCCACCAGCAGCTGCTGTTTGGCTGTTGCTTGGACTTAGAGGTACAGTCCCTGGTGGTACCCTCCACTGCTGGGAGGTAGAACCCAGAGAAGAGGTCCTTGGAGGCCCTAGAAAATGCTCAGGACTGTTTGTAAAGGGAATTTGGGGGTTTGGGGTATCTGTAACATGGTCTACTAACTGGGGAATATGCTCCAGGGTAGAAAAGCCCTAGGCCCATGGACTCCTTGTCTCATAGCAGGTGGAGGAGGATCAGAGCTGGGCCTTCTGAAGTGCTTGAGCTAGGTCAAGGGCTCTGGTTACTTGGATCTGAGAGCAGTATTGTGCATGTATTTTCTTTACTTTTGAGTACCTGAGTGTGTACATCTGGAGTGCTCTCTCACTAGAGTCTACTTTGTTCTCTTCTGTTGTTTATTTCTTCATTTCTTCATTTATTCCCACATCTGTTGAACACTTACTATGCCCAGCTCTGGAGACATATAGAAAAATAAGTTAAGATCTCCATCTTCAAGGATCTCACAGCTTTTCAAACGTGTAACTCATAATAAGTACTAGATAGAGATCTGTTGAATGTTCTTGGCCATCCAGGTCTTACTTGTATCCTGTTCTTTCCATGCTTCTTTCCTCCCTATCAGGCAGCAAGTATTACAGATTCTGTAGAGCAGTGAGGAGTGGGATACCTTGACCTTAGGGGAGGTGGCTACCCCAGCCTGCCCGGTGGCTCTTGGGAATGGTGTTCTCCTGGCCTCCTTTGACCCTCCTCTGGGGTCCTTCAGCGTTCCCACCGTCTAGCCAGAGACGTGCCCCCACTGAAATCAGAACAGAGGCAGATAAAAGGTGGAATCTGGCAGAGGGCATCCACCCCTCAGCGAGCTGTCTCCAGCTTTTCTGAAACAGCTGGACCCAAGGAGGGTCTGTTTTAGCTGACGACCCCAGGCAATCCCTATGGGCCACAGGGCCCTTTCGTGGGGCTTCTACATACAAAATGAATTCCATCCAAATGAATATATCTTGTTTGCATGTTAAAGTCACTCTCTGTATTTAAATCACTAAGGACATTTCCTGAATCTTTCACCATGGAGTGATGGCGTTGGTCATTATCAAGTGGATATTGACAGGCCCATGCTCCTAGAAAACTAATCATGACATCTGGGTAACTGAGCACAGGTCAGTATCAAAGCCCTCACCCTGGGTGTCGGGAGGCCCATCAGACTATGTTGAATTCCCTTCGCTGGCTCAATTGGTACATTAGGGTAGAAACGATTTCCACATTTGCATAGTTGATTTCATTACTATCGCCATTATTGATGCCCAGCTCCTCTGAAAGAAAGGAGCCATAAAAGCAAATAAAATCACTTTGCGATTCCATTATTGGATAAATTACCACATTACTGCCTGCGTTTTAGGGCTAAAGCCATTCCCCACATTAGCATAGTTTATTTCATTATCATTATTAATAACAACAACAATAATAATGATGATGACTAGGATCCTTGAATGAAAGGAACCAGAAAAATGCCACAGCCTGGAGCAGTCTATGGACTAGCTGCGATCACTAAGAGTCCCTTTATCTGCTGTGGAAACGCAGCCACTTTGTGGAGTGAACCAAAAGCTTTTCACAGACCCCACTGAAACTGGTTCAGAACTTGTGGGGCTGGCTTGCTGGTCTGAAGCAGTGACTGGTTACTCACTGTGACCTGTAAAGACTGAGTTTGGGAGTCCTTGCTCAGCCACTTAACTCTCCAGGAATGGCGCTCAAAACGCACCGAACCTCAGCCTGCTCATCAAGGGAATGGGGATTATGATGCTTGCTTTGCAATGAAGAGCAAAGGAAATGGTGAATGTGAACGGGTTCTGTAGAGCATGAAGCTGTCCACAGATCTCAGGGTCTCATAGCCCTATATTGAACGTTGAAGTGGGTGCCCTGGCTGGCATGCTCTCTAATGCTCTGTAATGACAACAGGAGCTGTACTAGTTGGTCCCTTTGGCTGGCAGAATTTTCCAAAACCTTCCTTAGCTTTCTAAGCCATTATCCTCTAAGACAAGTAGGGAGAGAATACTTATTCATAGCAATCTTGGATATTTACAAATAGCTTACTCTGATCACAAACATTCCTGGGCTGATTGGGTGGCCTCAATAGTGCTCTTTCTTACACAGCAATTTTCAGTTATGCCCATCTTTTCTCCTTGGCCGCGGAGCCAAGAAGTCCAAAGTCTTTTTGTCTATTAATTCTGAGGTCCTGTAGCAAAAAGAAGGTCCACTGGTGGCCGTCTCTGGTCTGCTGGAGAATTTTCCCTCTGGTTTTGTTTTTATTATTTTATTTCTGCTGCACCAGGGGCTCCAAAAAAATGAATGTGTCAGTAAAGGATTTGACAGTATGTTACGACAGTCATCAATCCACCAAGCCCTGTAGCCATAAATAAGCTTCATACGCTGCCACACTAAAGAGGACAGTTTTTCTTCTCCAGGACATTGAAAATGTCACAGCGAGGGAATTGTTTGTCCCTGTCTCCACGGCAACGCCACCAGCACTTATCATTAACTTTCACACCAAGATTTTAATCAGCACTCTTTGCGGCCTGAGACCAAGTCAACATCAGCCCAAATTTTCAAAGCCGTTATTCTAATTATGACGAGAAAGCTATAGATTGATGAGCTGAGTTTTCTGCAAGGACTGGTGGCAGTTAATTCTCATGACCTGCGTGGCTCGGGGAGTCTCTCTTAGAGATGGAGTCTTGAAAGTTCGATTATTAGTGACAGCTTGTAAGTGAGAGGAGCCTTATCTCTCCAGAGAGTGTTGATAACTTGAGACAAGGTTTAACTAGGAAGTAGTGAGACAGTGGAAGGAGGGGAGAGGGGGAGAAAAGGAAAAAGAAAGTGCACACTCCATCTGCATCAGTGTCTTATAATTTTCTGCATACAGGTCTTTTGTCTCCTTAGGTAGGTTTATTCCTAGATGTTTTATTCTTTTTGTTGCAATGGTAAATGGGAGTGTTTTCTTAATTTCACTTTCAGATTTTTCATCACTAGTGTATAAGAATGCCAGAGATTTCTGTGCGTTAATTTTGTATCCTGCTACTTTACCAAATTCATTGATTAGCTCTAGTAGTTTTCTGGTAGCATCTTTAGGATTCTCTACGTATAGTATCACGTCATCTGCAAACAGTGACAGCTTTACTTCTTCTTTTCCGATTTGGATTCCCTTTATTTCTTTTTCTTCTCTGATTGCTGTGGCTAAAACTTCCAAAACTATGTTGAATGAGAGTGGTGAGAGTGGGCAACCTTGTCTTGTTCCTGATCTTAGTGGAAATGGTTTCGGTTTTTCACCATTGAGGACGATGTTGGCTGTGGCCTGCCCCCAGAGTAATGAGAAAATACGGACAGGCACAATTTCACAAGTTGTAAATTCTGGTAGCCTTCAGTTGTAAATTCTGGTGGAGGCTGTTTTACTCAGCTATCTGATAATGTGTGAAAGTATTTGTCCCTTTGCTTTGTAGGCACGGGTAAGCACTGTGTTCCAGAAAATGCATTCAACTTCCCAGCTCTTTGCTGCCTCTCATTGCTTTTCAGTTTCCTTTGGTCAAGGGGCCTCTAGAAACAAAAATGAGGATTTGCAATTGAAATGAAACAGTAATTAATTTTTTAAAAAGACTCTTTCTTCCCATTTCCCTTAACTGACTCCCACCCCGCTTCTTTTGTTTCAGTCTAATCGAGAGCCTTTGGGTTTGCAATGAAAGCGGGTAGTTAGAGTGGCCCTTAACAAACTCTTTTCCTTTCTATTTCTGGTGTCTTTCATGTTCTCTGGCCTCATTCATCTGGCGGAGGTATGTCCTCACTTTCCTGGCCTTGCATAGATAGTATCTGTGCCGTTGACGCCATGCCTTCTTCAAGTTTGCCTTTGGGAAGTGGTGCCTCTTTCCTCTCCAGACTTAAGACATTCAGCAGAGCCATCCGTCTGATCAGGATAGGTCTGGGAGGGATGGTCGCTGTGCTTGTCACTGAGGTCCCACTAGCCAAAGGGTTTTTTGATCTCATCATACATTCTCCAGGCTTTTCCTAAGGGAGAGTGCAAGAAGGCAGCGTGGTAAGGTCAGAAGAGCCTCATCCAAGATGTTGAGTCTCGTTTCTAATCTCAGAATGGGCCTCTCCACGACTCTGCTTTTTTCCTCTTTCAAGTGGTGCTGATAATATCTGTCTAGCCTCCTTCACATATCAAATGAGAAAATAGGAAGTAAATCGCTAATATTTACTGTGATCACTGAGTTAAAAAATATGATGCATACACGAGTATCATTTGGCCGTCTGCTTTTTTGGTTTGTCTTCTCCTCTGTAGCTAGAGAATGATGATACTGTTTTGTTTTATAGTGTTTTCTTTTTTAAAATTATTTTTGCGTGTTTAAAGCAATCACAATTATCTCCGTTATCTTTGTTTTGCTCCTGAGAACACAGAGGCACAGAGAGGTGAAACATCTTACTTCTGGTCACACAGCCAATTAGAGGCCAAACCTGGTATACAACTGTCATCTCCAGGTTCCCAGCATGCAGCTCCCTAGACCACGCTGCTTACCATATTAATAGGCTGGGATTAACAAAAAAAGCAAACCCAATTAGTTTCTGTTGCAGCCCTTTTAAAATCCTGTCTTGTTTCCCCGTGTGTTTATATGTATGTTTTAATAGTATTCCCTGCCTTTTATGCTGAGGTTGCTCGAGGTATGTTTATAATGGTGGCGTAATTATAATAATAAAATACAAATCCATCCACGAAGCGAGCTCATTACCGGCTGGCCAGGTAAAACAAATAGGCTTGGCATTGACGCCAGAGCGAGACAGTTTATTTCTAAGGTGGTGCCGCTTTGAAACACAAGATGCTTTGCACTTTCAGCAAAGAGGCCCTGTGTTCTGAACATAACTGGAGTTTGGGGTGCAAGGTCGAAGCGGTAATTGAGCTGTCGGGCCAAGTCGCTTTAACATGGTCTGGCCCTTTTAATCTCTCTTTTTCCAGGGGAGAGATGAGAAGCAGGAGGGGAAATCATTCCACCTTGTTCTCTGTAGCTGTAAGATCTTTTCCTTGAATACCCAAGTAGCTCCTTTGGCGTTCAAACTCCTGGACGTAGAGCTTCTAATATGTACAAAAGGGAAAGTTGTTGTTATGAAGGGAGCCATAGCCGAGAGAGAGTGTGTGTTTTTTTAAATGCCTGTCTGTCCTTGTTAATTAGAAGTGCACATATTGGGAAATTAACTATGAAATACTAAAAATGATAAATTATTCCTTATTTGAAAGTATAAATTAAAGGTTTAGTGTATATAAAATTTGTCATGTTTAATTGCAAGTTCAATTAAAATTCAGGGTAATGATGATTTATACAGGTTTCTGTGTAATTTGATATTCATTAGCTTAGCCAGACACATGCTGATATTAGCTCGTTAATTATGTTTCCTTTTGTTGAAGGCAACCTTGTGAAAGCAATCTGCTCAAAGTTTTCTAAACTCATTCAGCTAAATGAATATTTGGCAGCTGTTCATGTTATTGAGACGGTCACTCACAGACGGCTTCATTTCACTTACAGGCCACATCAATCATACCTTCTCCATGACAAACAAGGGTTTCTCATTACAAACCCATTTATGAAGGTTATGGCTGACATTAAAGAGTGATTGCCTGGTACTCTGCTGTTACTTTACAGTAACGTCGGAGTGGAGCTGCCTTTAATATCCGCACCTCCCACATGGTCTAACTGTTTAAAACACATGGAGAGGGAGGGCAGAACCACCACAGTGGCCTGAGTTCTCTTTCTAACTAACACCCCTGGCTCAGACTTGGGAATCGGAACTTAGGTCTCAGGAGAAGGACCCAGGCCCCCGCTTCGGCCTCCAGGGGGTTCCGTACCCAGTTAATAGGTGTGCTCGTTCAGATCCAGGGGTTCTCTTGTGGTACCATGTTGATTCTGGGCAGTGGAGTTGGGCATGACTCTTGGAGAAGTGAAAGTGGAAACACTGGGCTGAATGAGTTGGAGGTTTTTAGAAGCATGTCACCCATTGTGGTGATGAGTTGGAGGAATCTCCACTTAGCTGGAAAACAACTCTGTAACAGACCTTAGGCCTTGTGTTTTTGGAGGAGTTTAAATATTTTAAACACTTCTCATAGCTGTTGTTACATGATCCTTATACTTGGGACATTTTGGAAAGACAGGTATTGTCTTTTCCTTTTGACAGGTGAGGGGAGCTGAGGCACAGGGAACTTGATTGATTGGCCCAAGGTCACCTATGTGGATACTGGAAATGGCCAGCCTTGGGGCTCTTGGCTTTTCTGCGTATCACAGTGTTGCATTGAGGCCTCTCAAACTAAGGCATTCGTTTCCAGTTTTGTTTTCTCTCCACCAGCAGAACCACACACCCTGTAAATGATAGGAGTGTTGGCTCTAGGCTGACCCTGTTTTAGTTTCCGGCCATTTGTATACCAATAGGTAGCGAGCCTGGTTTGTGATGGGAAAATGCAATGAAAATTCCTTACGAGATTGTAATTTTGTATCTCTATAGCTGTATTTTTAGGTTGGAAGTGGTTAAGGACTCTTATTTTTTTCTTTAAGAGGGATGTCTTATGCACTTGGGTCTTGCTTTCAGGCTTCTCTCTCTCTTGAAGTCATTGTGGAACAGGGGGCTGGCTAGCTGTCCACCACCATTACACTCTTCTTACAAAGTGAAGAGTTGTTGCTGGGACTGCCCCTTCCCACACCCCCTCTTGCTCCAAGTAGAGCCAGTTGACTGCTCTTAGTACAGGCTCCGCATGCTCTGAGCCCACTTGCCAGTGAGAGGAAAGGACCCTGGGGGATAAGGGTTGGTAGAGTCACAACATAGAAGGAGCCTCGGTCCCTGGGTCACTGTGTGGAAGGCCACCTATTAGACACCTATTAGATTGGACTTTTTATGAGAAAGAAATAGCCATCTGTTCTGTTAAGTCCTTAAGATTTCATGGTTTATCTATCACAGCAGCTAGCCTTACCTTACCTGCCACTTTATTTATTCATCCTACAAATATTTGTTAAAAATTTTACTTTAGGCCCAATCTTAGGCTAAACGTTGGGGCCTAAAGATTAAAAAAAATATATACTATTCCTGACCTCGGGAGCTCAACCATAGAGTAAAGGAGCTACACAAGATGAAGTATTTCACCCTAGTTTAGCAAGTGCTATAAAATGGGTTTCGGAGAACAGAACCCAAGAGGGAACTATTTTTTCCTGAAACGTCTTGTGAAATAGCAGATTTTAAACTTTAATATTACTAGAATCTTTTTTTTTTTTCTAAATGAAATCACATGTGGAAATCTCCAATTCATAAAATAGAAAAAAACTGAAGAGACTCAGGTAGAAAACAGGGCCTGTAGGCTCACAGAGCCTCCCTTGGCACCCCCTCGGGCTCCTCTGGGAGATGCCCGTTTGGAACCCTGGGGGCTGTGGAATGCTATCTGAGAACCCACAGAGAGAGATGCAAGCCCAGACGTACGCTGTTCTTTCACTGATCATTATTTTTTTGCATTCTATAGGTTATGGTGCATGGTGCCTCTTTTTAGAGAGCACTTATCTGTAGTCACTGGAAGTTTTCTTGTTGTTGGGTGGATGGTGTTATTCCTGAACTTTTTTTTTTTTTTCACAATTACTAGCTGCTTGAACTTTCACGTATTCTTTAACCTCTTTTTGCCTCAGTTTCTTCATATGTGAAACAGGGATAATGTCGTCTATCTCATAGGAGTTTTGGAGAATTGAACACGTTAATATGCGCAAAGTTAATAATATGCATATTCACAAAGCTGTCATGGGGCGAACGTTCAACAGTGTTGGCTATCCCCAAATCATGTGTTAAAAACACTATATATTTGGGAGTACGTCTATATTTTGACTGAATGAGCAAAAGGATACGAGAAACTAGCTCCACATTTGGGGAATGATACCTTCATAACAAGGCTCTGAAACCTCTGAAAGCTAATTTGTGATTTCCTTTTGGTTCTATGCACCAAATTCTTCTGATGGGAATAGGAGAGATGGGAAGTTTTCCTCATCATGTTTATAAAGAAGTGCATCATAGTTAGGAGAAACTCAGGTGTGTGTGTGGGTGTGTATGTGTTTGTGTGTGTGTGTGTGTGTGTGTGTGTGTGTGTGTGTTTCTTTTCTTTTTTTTCATTTCAGCCCCCAGGCCTTTATGGCCTTAGACAATGTAACTTGGAACTTTTTATTTTTTAATTTTACCACCTATGTCTTATTAATGCATTTCGGCAGTGTGGAAAGCCCTCTGGTGGTCAAAGTAATTCCTATGTGGCTCTTAGAGGTAGGTGGAATAAAATCAATTTCACGTTAAAGAGCTGTGTTCAAATTCTATTTTTCTCCTTTGCTGACTTCTTTTTCTAATTAAACCATAAAGCAGTTTTCCATGGAAACATTTTAATTCTAAAGGTGTCCGGGGACCAAAAAGCGGTAGGACAGTTCCCCTTATCCAAATGAAAATATGTCAGTGGTGGTGTTAACATTTTGGAAGGTTTCCATGCTATCGTCCAGTTTCTTGCTGTCACCCCAGGAATGAAAATTAACATTATACACTCTAGCTTCAGGATTTTTAGACTTTTATGTAGTGTTAAAGCTGTCAGGGGAGACTTGGAGGTTATCCTTTAAATTTCTAGAAAGGGAAATCGAGGCCCAGGAAGAAGAAGTGATTTGTTCAGGGTGTTATCAGCAGGGAGCAGAGCTGTGAGTAGAAGCCAGGTCTCCTGGGTACTGGTTTCCTTGCTGTTTTAGCCATAGTGCTTGAAGGGTATCATAGCTGGGTCAAGCCTGTAAACCCCTGGTCTCCTGACAGGTCCCAAGGTGGCCAGGTCTCATCAGACTAAGCCAGGCAAGGTTCAACTCCTACACCGTCCGTGGGTTACTCTGTTCCTTGCTTGGAACAAGACAGCATGCAGGATTTTCTTCTTCTAGTTTAGCGTTGAAAGTTGGTTGGTTGTGTCAGCTGGAATGATCTGGCATGAACAATAACCCTCAGCATATCCTTGCCATTAAACAGCATTTCTTGGAAAGGATGTGCATTAATCTTGACTGTGTGCTGGCCTCTGCAACTCATCATAAAGATGAATGACTGATGGGTGACCTATGTCTGGTGTCCTAGGAGGGCGGATACCTTGGAGATGCAGAAACATCTGTTCTGCTCTGAAATTGGCAAGACAAGCTGGCTTGTCCCTCCCTTGCCTGATGCTGTTGCCTGAGCTTACGTTATTTTTCTTTGTTTGAGGCTTTGGTTCCGTCTGATGCCGGTTGGGCCCTGAGGCCATTTCTCCGAGCACCCCGTGTGACATGATGTCGTCACAGGGAAGCTGGAGGAGTGGGATAGGGGCCCCCCCAAACACCGCTAGTATATGCTCCATCCCAGTTCCTAAGTATAGCCAGTACCACCTGGGAGGCTGAGGTGCCAGAGGCTGCATGAAAGCTGCAAATTCAGGGAATTGCCCAGAATCCTGTAGTGTTCCTGGATTGTTCCTCTGGATATAGGTGCCTTTTCTCAAGAGGCTGTTTAACTCTTTACATCTTCATTACTGTCCTCATGGTTAGACCTCACAGGACAGGGTTGGTCTGTATTGCTTGCATGGATTAGATAGCATTTGTGAAATAGAGAAGAGCTGATAAGATGGGAATTCCTTTGGCATGGTCTCGTTTGGGTGGTGGGGCAGTGAGTTAGATCACTCATGGCTCCTCAGCCAGCATGCATGATTTGAGTCCCTATCTTGAGGCCTGGCCCTGAGAAATTCAAATGTGGCCCGGCTTGAACATGATTTCCTTTGTGTGAGCACTTCCTGCATGCCTGCTGCATTGCCCAGGATCCCGCTGGGTGCTTGAGGCTGCAGAAGTCCACGCTGTCTGCAGCGGAAGCCGTCGGTGGCCTCCCGTGTCCCCTGAGGTCTCACGATTTCCATGCACACCATCCAGTGGCCAGCCACAAGCACCTGCACGTGTTTGTCTGCGAGCTTCCTTTGGCCACTGGAGCTCCTTTGCCTGTGGCAAGTAGGTCGGACATGCCAGAGAATTAATGCCCCTCAGGAGCAGCCTCGCCTGCACCAGTGATTGACAGGAGTTAGGGAGATAAACATCCCATCTTCCTCAATTGGGAAAACTCTGTGGTACATTCTTTTCTGTCTCTGAGTGTCCCCAGCCGCAGTGAGCTCTAGCTGGCCACTGTGGTGTAACTTGCTTGATAAGGTACCATGCATCAGTATTCGCTTCCTTCCCTTCCCTGTCTCACTTGCCTCTTGCCCCACTCCTGGGGTCACCTCCCCGCAAATATTTTGACTTCAGTCTTTGTCTCAGCATCTGCTCTGGGAGCCCTCAGACTAAGGGGTCTTGCGTGCTCTACAAATTCCTCTGATAGAAGTCAGATTCTGATGAATCTTGCAGAAGACATGCAAAGTGCTGGGGTAGAGTAGGAGAGGGAGGGATGTAGTTCAATAGAAACATCTGAGAAGTCTTCTTGGAAGAGGTTATATCTGAACTAGGCTTTTAAAGATTGGATAGGGCTTTTGTTAGGAAGCTCTGAAAGGGTAGGGCATCCCCGGCTGAGGGAACAGCTTTTGCAAAGGGCTGGGTGTGGGAGGAATATGAGGCCTACTTGGAAAATGGTTAGCATCTGGTATGGCCGTGGTTCAGGGTCCACTGGGTAGGATGGGGAATATAAGAGTTACTAGGGCATCTGATTATGCATTGGAATGCAAGGCTGAGACACATAGACTATTTTGAGGGCAGTGGTGAGCCTTCCTGTTATCTTAGCAGTGAAGGAGGTAGTATTTGTCTCTTGGGATGAAGGAGCAGGCATAATATACACGAGAAATAGAAACTTGGTAAGTGTGAGGCTATCGTGTGAGGTCTAGTTGCTGGGGAATTTCAGACTGAGGGAGAGAAAAGTGTTAGTAATCAGAGCAATCACGGAACTACTAGGGAAGAGGTGGAAATTGAGTTGAAGTTATTCATTCACTGAATAAAGGGAAGATTGAAGCAGGGCATCCCAGACAGCACTTGCAAAGGCCCGGGGGCAGGGATGATCTGGAATCAGGCACTCATCATGATATTTATGGGCTCTAGGCACTTTGCATTCTGTGGGCCCCTTCCTGCATAGAGTACTACAAGTTAATGATTTAAAGACAAATCTATTAATAGTATACATTAAAACATTTCCGTTGGCCTAAAGTTAATTTTTTCCCTTCTGCTTCTAAAAGAAATGTAAACATGTCTTGTGGTCCTCTAAAGTCTCGTGGGCCATAGGCAGTGTGCTTTCTGTGCCTGAAGGAGAAGCACATCCTGCCTGGCCGAAGGGGGAGCCCCTTGATTCCCCATACCTCTCTGAGGCAGCACTAAGCTCTCGCAGCTTTTCATACTGCTGCAGAGTTTTAGCATGAAGAGGAAGGAAACCTCTGAGTTCATCTTCCAGGCCCTGAGAGACCTGAGGGCACAGAGCAGGACAGCCATTCCGGGTACCCCCAGTGGCCCACATCACCAAGTCCCCAGAGAAGAGTAAAGGGATGGAAAAAAGGCATGGAGCCCAAAGAGTGACGTCTGAGTTTTTGTCTGTTTAGGTCAGGTGAGCAAGCTTGGATTTGCTAGTTTTCCCTCCTGAAACCCTTCAAAGGACTTATCCCTCCGTGTGTATGTGAACACTTCTCTGCCTTTGGCTGCATCACCCCCTGCTTGTGCATTTCCACTGCCTGTCAGTGGTGCTGGGGAAACTCCCTCCTGCCTCCCATGGTTCTTCAGAAATGGTTACAAAGAAGGGGGAGGTTTACTAAATGAAGTGATACCATCTGAAAAAGGGCCTGCAAATAGCAACCTCGTGAGAAGACTGCCCAAGGGTTTTTTTTTGTTTTTTTTTTTTTTCCCCCTCCTTTTCAAAAATAGTCAACACACATGCAACACATACTTGTAAAAGGATCAAAAATGGAGAGAAAATTGCAGCTGGCAGTTGTTTTCTCCACTGTTACTTGGTTGCTTCTTAGCTTCCAGCTGTCAAAATGGAGCGTTTATAATCATAGGTGTTTCACCTCTCCTGGTAGTGTGTTGTGTTCTACTCCAAGTTTAGAAATGAACTTATGACTTCACTAATCCCATGTTCTGGGAAAAGAGAGATGCAGCCTTTTCTGTCCATAAGATTTGCTTCCTAAGGATGCACTTATACTGCCATATAAGTGCATAAAATTAGGATTTTGGCGAGCAGGGACATACTTTCACAGATTTTTCAGTTCTCTCTCCAAAGTTCAGAAGCATAATTCGATGTGAATGTTTTCTCCAAGTCTCCAAGCCTCATTTTCTGGTGAGAGAGAAGATCTGTTCCGGTAGTCTCCCCCTTATCTGTGGGAGATCCGTTCCAAGACGGACAGTGGATGCCTAAACCATGGACAGTACCACAGCCTGTATATGCTATATCTTTTTTCCCTATACACACACACACCTATGATAAAGTTTAATTTAACGTATAAATTAGGCAGAGTAAGAGAATATTAGAATTGCCAGCATCGCTACTCTTGTGTCTGGGGGACATTATTAAGTAAAACAAGGGTTACTTGAACACAGGTACTGTGATACTGCGACAGATGATCTGAGAAGCAGGACAGGCACTAAATGACTAACGGGCAGGCAGCATACACAGTGTGGATACGCTGGACAAAAGAATGACTCACCTTCTGGGCGGGAAGGAGTGAGATTTCATCATCCTACTGAGAATGTCATGCAACTAAAAACTTAAGAATTGTTTATTTCTGACCTTTTTCATTTAATATTTTTGGACCACGGTTAACCTCGGGTAGCTGAAATGACAGAAAGCAAAACCACGGATAAGGGGGGACTATCATAGTTCCCTTGTATGGATCCGAAATTATGATTGGTGTGTCTTGGTCAAGATGTCAGCTAAAGTACAGATTTCACAGTTAGCTAACCTCTCTTGTGTCCTTCTTTTCAAATGATCTTTCTTTGTAAACTGGGTTGACGTGTGTATTTGGTGCCTGAATTACAGACAGCTTTCTAGGTGGGGGAAAAGTCTGCTAATTAATTATTTTAAATGTCATTCAGATATATTAGTAAACAGGTGTTATTTTGGAAACACAGGTCAACAGAACCTCTTGTGGCTGTGGCCCCATGCAGGGGTCAAAGGCTATAAGGTGAGATTCAATGGCAAAAGAAACGAAGTCCTCAAAATACACTCTGCTCCCCTGCCACATACACACACTGGCCCATTTAAAAACCACGCTGTCATCTGGCTGGGTTAAGTTAGTATGTCATCCTGGCTCAAGTATCATAGCTTTGTATTATAAAGTCAGAGAAATTTCAGGCTGACAGGAAGCTTAGCAGTTCTCGAGTGTAACCTTTTTTATTTAACCGTCGGGAGAACCGAGGTTCACAGAGGCTAAGTGACTTGCCCAAGATCACAGCTTGCAGGACCAGCTGGGTGTGACTCTGTGTCTTCAGTTCCAAGTTTGGCGTCCTTTCTAGACTCAGCTCCCCTGCCTAACCTGGATTCAGGAGGCACGGGCTGAGGAGGCGAGTGGATTATGGAGATGAGTAGCCATGGGCTATTCAAGAGGCTGTCTATCCACGTAGCCCTGCGCGGGGATAAGATAGAATGCAAGTAGGTAGGATACCAGGCTGGCGAGTGGGTGTTGCAGAAGCGGTCACACTCACTGTGGACTTAATGGGGGAGACATCCCACCTCACGATGGGTGACAGAAATGGCTTCTTGGAGGACGCAACATTTGAAGTGGGTCAGGAAGTAGATAGGGCTTTTATGGGTGCTAGAGCGGGCCTTATTGGCCCCACTGGTGTTAATTCTGTCCAGGAGGAGTTGGAAGGGCTTGATGGCTCTCATAGCCCTGATTTTTCTCCATCTTGGTGTTCAGCTGCGGGGGAGCCAGGAATGGGCACAAGGAGCTCCAGGCCTGGTTGTGCGTGCACGTGCGTGTGTGTGCCCTGACCACCACAGCTCCCGAGTTGCCCCTGTAGGAGGCTGACCCTGCAGGTACCAAGCCCCAAGGTGCTTAGGCCGTGGGTGTGGCCAGGAAGTTCAGGGCGTGGCCCTGTGGCTCCTGCTGGTGGGGCGGAGCCTGGAGCTCTGGGCTGGCAAGGCTGAGGCAGCAGAGGTGGAGACGGCCCCCACCTGGGTACAGTTGCTGCCTCCCCACGCCTCATCCCCAGGAGGTCACCCATCTCCAAAGGTGCTGCCTCTTGCCCTGCGGAGGGAATCAGAGCTGCCTTCAGGAAGGCCGCAAATGACTTGCAAATCCCTCCCCACCCCTCTGGGGCTGCCTGGCACACCACCCCTAGTCTGCCCTGCTTTTCGGAGTCTTTAAAATAACTTTTCATTAATTGGAGCGTGCAGCGAAGGGAAGTAACCTGTGGCTTACGAATAATGGCAACAGCTTTATGGAAACGCCTAAAACTCACCAGGGGCACGTAATAAGAAAGTTCTCCATCTCTAGGTGCGAAAACATGCCGGTGATTACTTGTTGAGCAAGACCCTGTCAGCTTTTTAATTACGATACGTTATTGGGTAATACTTTTAAAATTATGTGTCGAAAGAAGCGGAGCTGTGCAGAGAATTCCATCATTTCATATGTTGTCTGTGAATCTCATTAGCCTTTTTAGCCTAGGGTTAAGGAGAAAAATAGAGAGTTGGCTGTATTTTGAAGATGGAACTCCATATACACTTTTTGTCAGGAGGCCTGTTGACCTTCTGTTAAGTTGCTTCTTTGCGAGTCTTTCTCTGATTTCCATGGTCTTTACATAAACCTAGCAACAGTTTGCTGTGTAGAACCGGTGGCAGGGCCTACGATCTTCTCTGCCAAGAACGAGGAGCAGGGTCGCGTGCCTGCTCTGCGGGCCATAAGTAGGGAACCTCTCTTCCAGGTAACTTAGCGTATGTAAGGATTGGGGGAGGGGATGCCAACGCCACCTGGTGGGGGGGCGGTGTGTGTCCTCTCCCCTGTCGTCCAGCGACAGAGGCAGCTCCAGTGTTCTGTGTTTTGGAAACCGATCCCAAGAGTTCTCCCATCCAGCAGTGCGCCAGGCAGCGTGGATGTGAGCAGCACTCTGGGGGTTCTGGGTCCATCGTCGCCCTGGCGGTGTTCTCTGGGCCTGGCGGAAGCCTATCCTGGCAGTGGCTTGCTCTGGAGAGCACGGCTCTGTCCTGTCCACGGTCCGTGCTACCTGCTCACCCCGCAGCTGGCTGCGGAGCAGGCCCCGGCCTCAGCTCCCAGAAGGACCCATCCCAAAGGCTCCTTCCAAACGGAGAGCTGGCTTCCTGTTTCCGGAGATGTTAGTGTGGTCAGACCGAGGTTGAGTCTGGAATCCAGGGAGGGGATCAGATGTCAATTATCATCGTCCAGTGTGATCTCTCTACCAGCCCTGTGCCAGGTACTAAGAAAAAGCACGACCTGGGAGGCAGCTGGACCTGAGGTCAAATACTGGCCCCAGAATGGTGTGTTTAGTCCTTCATACCTCACAACAAGGCAGAACATAGGGGGAAAAAAAAATCTAATGAAAAGGGATTCATTAGGAACAGACATGGTAGAAGGTGGAAAGAGTTGACTCTGAGCCCGGTGACCGTGGGCGAAAAAAAGCCTCTGTAAATCTCAGTTTCTTTGCCCATAGAGTGGGAGTAATGGTACGTACCTCCTAGGTGTCTGTAAGGGTTTACCGGGGTAACGGAAATAAAGCGCTCAGAGCTGTGCATGGCACCTGGGTAGTTAGTGTAGTTAGTATCTAATAGTATCTAGTTCTCTGCATTAGATAAGTGTGGAGACTCACTAAGGTCTAGTGAGTGGAAGATTTGGGGTTTGAACCCAGGCAGTCTGGTTGCAGAACTGCTGCCTTAGCTACTGCACGAGGATGCTGCCCCGTACCTGATGGAGCAGATGTCTTGACCTGAGTCGTGAATGATGGGTAGAATCATGCCAGGCGGAGAAGAGGGGCTTTGCTCTTGGTGGGGGGGCGGTAGCAGTGTAGCGTAGGTGAGTATATGAGTGTGGGGAGCCTTCCTAGGGACCTGTCCCACTCTTGCCTCTATTCACCCATTCATTTGACAGACAAGGGCAGACAACGGTTATATTTCAGGCACTGTGCACGAAGGGAACAGACATGGATAAGATAGTCCCACCCTCAAAGAGTTGGCAGTTGGGGGAAGACAGTGAGGACAGTGACATAATTGACATGGAAGGTTTATCCTGCAGGGTAAAAAGAGAAAATAACAGCTCCTTTTTGAGGGCTGAGTGTCAGGCATGGTTCCACATACTTTACATGTCTTAACTTCCTTAATCCTCACAATGACCTAGGAAGCAGGTGCCATTATGATGTCCAGTTTTGAGAAGAGGAACTGAAGTTCAGAGAGAGGTTTTGTAACTTGGCTGGTGTCATAGAGCTAATAAGGGATGGAGCTAGGATGCCAGGCTGGGCATCCTCGCCCAGGTTCCTGCTCCTAACCCTTTACTGCACGGCCCTGTATGGGGCTCATCGTGACAGCCCCAAAGGTAAAAGGAAAGTTGAACTTTGATTTACGGAGAAACAGAAGGACAGTATAACCTCAAGGTTGTTTACCTCACTGGTCTGCATATCCTGGTTCTGTGCATTATTTGGAAAGTCGTGTAGCAGCATCAGTGACTTCATCTTAAAGATTTTGTTCGGCGTGGTGTCCGGGGGGTGCGTTTCCAAACGTCACCGCAGAAGCTGCTCAGTGCCCAGTGCTTTAGGGTTCAGCCCGCTTGTTCTTGTAAGACGCAGAAATCCTTCTGTATAAGGGAGCGATAGTAGGCTTTTGGACTCATGGAATCTCAGTGAGGGAGTCTTTGGAGCTCATTTCATGAAGCTCAAGGAAACACTCCCCCAAAGAAGCTTTCTGGAATTCTTAGCACATTCTGTAAAATTGTTGCTATGGTAAAAAGACGGCAGCTTTTGTGGTGGTATGTGTGCGATTGGATATGTTTCCTCGCTCCCTGGGATTTGTGGCCTGGAGGAGATCCAGAGGTGGCTCTGGGGATTTGGAGAAATGCGCCAGTTTGCCCTGGGTCCTTGTGATGCCTCCCTGCCATGTCTGAGTCGGCAGGATGTTTAAGAAGTTGATTTTCAAAAATGCATTGTCCCTGAGTTATTAATAATTCTCTCCCCACCCCCCGACTCTGCTTGCTATTTTTCTTCTGTTTCTTTCTCCCCCCGACCCCCAAAAGTCAACATCACCTTGACCAAACCCCTTGCATTGACCTTAGTCTGGTTTATTAGTTCTCTTCTGCTTGTAGCTGAACACTCAAGCTTGATTCTCCTTGTGGGTGGGGTTCGGGGCACCTGTCTCCCCCTCTCAGGCCGCCTCCACATTCCCAGCCCCTGGACTTGGCAGATACATCCTTTTGCAAAGGCTCTCTCCATTCAGTGTTGACTCCTTAGAGATGTTTAAAACTTCTTCGGGTTAGAAAGTGCTACCTGAAGCAAACCTAGATTGTACACCACCCTCAAGATGTCCAGATTTGTGATTACTCACCAGAACAGTTTTATTTAGGACGCATTTGACTCACAGTGTAACCATTCCCCACCCCCCCGCCCCCGCCCCCCCCCCCCCGCGCCACGGGCACCTCATAAGCAGCCTTTGGTGATGTCCATGACTTAAGAATGATTGGAGAAGCTGCATGTGCAGAAAGGGAGATGTTTCACAAGTAAGCAAAGGACAGAAGTCACCTGTCCAGTATATTAGTGACCTTGGGATAACAGAATTGATGGGAATCTAAGAGTCTGACACCGGGTCAGTCTATCCACTCTAACCTTTTCCATGCATTTTACAGATGAGGAAGCCGAAGTGTGGAGAGGAAAATTCCTAAGGATAGTCACATAGCTGGTTATGGCAGAGCTGAGTCCAGGATCCATGTCCTCTTATCCTTAGCAGAGTACCACATCCTAGACCTGCCTTCCTTCTGGCACTAAGATTTTCTACCACATTCTCAAAGAGCCAAAAGAAAGAGAAGAGAGAATAAAAGAAAGCTCAGCCTGGGTTTTACAATACCAGTCGTAGGAAGTGCTCAGTAAACGCGGTGACTTGCCGAATCCCCGGGAAAGGCTGCTTCCTCTCCATGTGTGCAGCTTGGTGCAGTTGCAGGCATGATCTCACCCTCCAGGGATAGGCGTGAGGGAGGAAGGGCGGACCATCTTGTTTCACTACAGTAATTTCCTAGAGAGAGGGGAGCTCGTTTGTGTGTGTGGTCTGTCTAATGCCTCTCACATCCAATAACTTTAAAACCAATCAAATGAATAATGTAGGGAGAAACAAATGGAGTCACTCTTTAGATATTTAAACAGGGATATTTCTGCCACGGACATGTAAATCTTTAATAGGATAAGAGATCTGGCAATCAACGAAAAACAATAAGTAAACAAAAATGCCAAGTTGCTGGAGACCTGGTTCTTTTTGCACTATTTTAGGTTCAATCATTACCGACTGATATTACCTCCCTCAGATAAATTTGTTGCGGTCCTACTTCATAGCGGGTGGTGTGTTTTCAAGACTGGGTCATAAGGTAGTGTAATACATGGTCTTTGTTCTCTAAGGGTGTCTGCTCTGGTGGTAGACAGGACAGAGATGTGTAGAAAGATGAACACAAATACAGGTCAGGAAATTCCCTGGAGGTCCAGTGGTTGGGACTCTGTGCTCTCATTGCCGCGGCCCGGGATTCCATCCCTGGTCGGGGAACTAAGACCCTGCAGGCCGACCAAAAAGGAAAACCAAAAGCAAATACAGGTCAGGATGTGGCAAATGTCAGCCTGGTTCTATGTCTACTCTGTTCTCCAGCCATTCAGGGGAGGAAAGGATGATGTGTAGGGCTAATTACCCTTTAACAGGGGAATTTATGCTATGAAATATTTTCACTGGGCAGAGTGTGTAGGGCTGAATCTCTACTTGTGTAGGAGGCAATCTGGAGGAATTTTTGAGCAGTTGCCAACGATCTCCAATTGAGGTGAAAACTGTGTGTGTATGTACGGAGGCATGCACACACCCATGTATAGACGTGTCTGTCCTTCAGATCCCAGAGGGACTTCCTGGGGTAAGAGTGAGGCTCCTCAAAAGTTCGTTTAAAACCAAACTGAAGTGTGTTTTATTTTCAAGATCTAAAATTTTGAAGAGCTCTTGTTGTGAGGAAGTTTTCTTCAAACCGGGTTTCCATATGGCTTTCTTCTTTCTGATTCTTGCAGGCAAGGAATTTAATGTTGATAAGCTTCCTATTCCATTGCCCCACCCCCATTTTCTGTCATCCAGACGTGTTCATGTACCTTAGAAGTAAACTCCTTCATCCTCCAATTGTCCCGTCCCTTGTCTCTCCATTGACTCTCCTCTTTTACTTTTTTACCTCTTTCTTTTCTGTTCCTTCTGCTGGGGTGAGTAAGAAAAACCAAATGTAAAATTCTAACAAGTCTTTATTCAGAGTTGATGTCTATGTCCTCCCCACCAAGGAGGCCAGAGTTTGCAACGATGGGGAAAAGTCACGGCATCTACCTTCTTTCCTTCCATGTTCCGTCAAGTAAACTACTTTTTAGGACCAATTCCTCCTTTTCTGGCAGATCTTTTTTTTTTTTTTAAATATTTATTTATTTAATTATTTGGCTGTCCCAGGTGTTGTGGCGCACGGGAGTGGCAGATCTTTCATGTTGAGAAGGAAGAGTTAATCCTACTCTGAAGCTTTTAATTGTGGCCACCTTAATGGTCTCTTTCCTTCTTCCCAGGCCTGACAACATGGGATTTGGTTGGGTTTGCCTTTCTTGATAGGTCCGAGTGGTTGAGATGACCTTGCTTGGTGGACATAAATGCACTGATCATGTACCTGAGACCAGGAGAAGGGTGTGCATTGTCCTTATTGGGAGCCCCATCGTCTGTTTGCTTGGTTCTGACTGGTCAGTTTGGAAGTTGCCTTCTGCCACATCCTTTTCGTCTGTGTGGTGAACCAGGGGCTCCTCACTCTGATTTCCACCTGTGCCCTATGTTTACCCTTTGATGCAGGGTCCCAACATTAATGGCTGTTTTTTCAACTTACGTATTTTATGTCACCCTGAACTGCTCACCATGGGTGTAAGTTATTGATTGAAGGACTCTTTTCCCAGAATTTGGATGAGACCTCAGAATCTTTCTCAACAGTGTTCTGAAGGTAGCCACCAAATGACCAGATTTATCGGGAGAATTGAAATCTATTTACTCTCCTTGCGTCTAGCCCAAATACTCATTTTCATCTCCAGCCTAGACCTCTTGATAGGGCTTTTTCTTCCCCTCTTCTTTCCATGTTATTTTCTTTCTCTGTTCTTTACCTGTTATTGGTGGTGGTGGTGGCGAGGATGATGATACCCAGTGTTTATCAAACTCTTAACAATGTGCCAGAATAAGCAGAGTACTATCCATGGGTTATCTCATTCAATTTTTACAATACCTATGAGGAATATTTATCCTCATTTTACCAATAGGAAAATGAGGGCCCAGAGAGGTTAAGTGACTTTCCTAAAGTCACACAGCAAGTCATCGTCTGAGCTTCACCTAAAACACACTCTGCCCTTTTCTCCCTGCCTCAGCACCAACTTCCTTAGCACCTCATTACATCTTCCATAGTCACTGAATTTTATTCTTTATCATCGTGGCTTACCTAAATACTGACTGCGTTGGAAAAATTAAAATTATGGTGTCCTTAATAAAATAACTTTGGAGGGGGCGTAGATGTCTGCACTGGGAATACTTTTGGTGTGTGAAACAAAAATTCAACTTGTTATAGTCCATGAAATCAATGGTTCAGTTAATAATGCCCCTAATGGCATGATTCTGTTCAGCGCCGGTGATGGATACCTTTAAAATCAGAGACGAGATTTAATGACAAGACATGGGGAAATCAGTGCTGTCAGAAATACAGCTGCTGATCTGGGAACTCCATGGGAGAGGAAAACTCCCAGAAATCACTTGACGTTACTGGTTCCAGTCTCATAAATCCCAGTCTCCAGTCCTTCCTGTACATCCCCCATCCATCCCGGCAGCACCCCAAGTGTATTCCCCCTTGAGTCTCCTGTGCTCAGAGATTTGGCAGTAGATCAGTGCAGCTATCCATGTGCTACTGGTACGTGGAATTGCTCTGTTCTCTGTGCTTGTTCCAAACAGGAAGAAAATATTTTTAAAGACTCTTTTTTTTAGGATGTCTTAAGTCTCCTCCAAGTATGGTGCCCTTCAAAGGAATGACCTTCTGTTGTACGAATTCTCCTCCTTTGCGTGTCTCCCTACCTCCTTGTATTGGAATAAGTCTCCAGAGACTCACTGTGGCCTAGGACCAAGATGTAGGCCAAGTGGAAACACACCAAAGTGATTTAATAGAAAAGGTAATTCCTATTCAAACGGGATGGTCCCTTATTCATTTCCTCGGATTATCATCAAATTTATGTCACCAGCAAAGGAGCTTTATTGAGTTTCACAGAGATATTCCTTTTGCTCTCATTGTCGTTAGTTGGCACCCTGACATTTTCATATGTGTCTCAGCTAATGCCTCAAAATTACTCCATCTACAAATGTAACAATTGAACAGATAATTTTAATAAGATTCAGCTTGACTTCAGACTGCACTCCTTCCTTTCTTTATAGAATGCAAATTGTAACCTGTTTTTAAAGCCGTGCAATGCAGTGAACTTTAATGGGATTTGACAACATCATATTAAGCACAACAACTACGCATAATGTACCGAAAAATTGGACGTGAAATTGGAAACATAGCTGAGAACAAAGTAAATTTACATGGTTTGGTAGTTTGAATGTCTGATATCATATTCTCTCATGCAAGCGCCATAAAAAAGCAAAGGATTTAACAATGGATATCAGCAGAAAGTGCTTTTAAAGTTAAAACTGATGGATGGCTTGTCAAAAAAAATAATTGCATTGGTTGGAAAGTCGGGATGCGTGCTGAGGGGGAGAGAACAGGATCTACAGAGAGGATGATGGGAAGTGACAGTGGTCTGTCAGGAAGGACTGGCTGCCCAGAGGAGTGTGAAGCCGGAGCTATAAGGTGGCAGAGTAGAACAGGCTGTCAGAGCGGGAAAGTGGCTTTAATACCCTGAAAAGCAAAGGAATCCGCCTGTCAGCTTTGCTCAGCCTTGCTGAAAGAGGAAGGGAACATGGCATAGAGTTAGAGCCACGGAACGGGGTGGGGTGGGGACGAGGAGCAGTGCCGGAGAGCACGGGCAGACAGTGGCCTGGGGAGGCTGCTCCTGTGGGTTTCTGAAAATTTGCTTTTCTATTATTTTTTCTCCCTTGATCTCAAGGGCCAGTGAGTTAAACTGGAGGGGCTGGGGGTTTTGCTGTGCCTTTCAAGAGAAGGGTGATCTAAGAGAAGGTGCATGCCGGGCCAAATGGCCACCTGCCATTCCGGAGGAGTGGGTGGCTTTCTCGCATGGACGCCTAGGCGCGCCTTGGCTTATTTCTGGCTTTTCAGATCTCCAGCCTCTTCTGCTGAGCTTTTCTTCCCTTCAGGTTATGCTGTCCATTCTCCCAGGGACACCACTGATAGCAAGTCACTCTGGGACTAGCTTATCTTCCGCCAGAGTGCTTCACGAGGACTTACCACTTTAGCCATCCAACAGGATCATGATTAAAATGCAATAATCTGATGATTTTTCCATAAATATTTTTTTGCTCTATCAGCAATAGATTTTGAATAATTTATTATTCTTCCTTAATATACTTCTGGCAGTGAGGTTAATTTGGTCATCTTGCAGGGGCCTGGCTGGTAATGAACATTTTTATGTCAGGCCTCAGAGTACTTCCTCCGTAAGGCACATCACGTCTTTACGATTTAATTGCCACAGTTGCTGGAGAGCGTTAAGAGTCTAGGAGGGGTTGGAATATGGTGGTTTATCATACTAAAAATATTATGTGTATCTAACCTTAAAAAAACACGTTCTGAGAACCATCTAAATTCTTAAACTGCGTTACAGCCCCCTAAAATACAGTTATAGATTGGCTATAATAGTTTGGAAGGGAGACTTCTTTCCCAGGAAATGACTTCGCCAGTTGCGGAGGCAGAAGGTGGTGGTGATAGTAGTAGTAAGCAGCAGCGAACACTTATGTAAGCTCTTATTTTGTGCCAGGCAGCATTCTGAATGCTTATATACATTAACCCATTTAACTCCCCTAACGACCTTATGAGGTAGGTTCTATTAATAATGCCACTTTGCAGGCTTAGGAGTCTGAGGCCCAGAGAGGTTAAGTAACCTGTACAAGGTCACACAGCAAGGACGTGGTGGAACTAGGATTTAGACTCTGGTAGTCTGGGAGCACAGTCCATGCTTTGCATCAGTGTGCTAAGTGTGTGTGAGTATATGGGAACACACTTAGATGCCAGGTTGACTCGTGTTTCATCTCTGTTATTTTTGTGTGTCTAATGCATTCTGGGAAGGATTTTCTTAAAATTAGGCATCAGCAACAGGCAGAGCAGAGTGAGCTGTCTAGGGAGGAGCAAGGCCCCTGAGTGATCTTCCGTGTGCTGTTACCAGTGTTAAAAGAGGGGCAGGACAGGGAAAAGACCAAAGGATGGCAGGCAGGGCTGTCGTGGCCACAGAGGCAGAATAAAAACACTCGTCTGAAAGTTTTAGTCTCGTGCTCGGCAGACAAATATATACCTACACACAGCATTCGATTCTAGGTTGTAATGAACCACGTTCCAGAAGTTGGGGACCTCTGCTCCTGGTTTTCCTGGGGCCTGGCTGGAGATGTGAGCTGGTAGCCTGCCCTTCTTTTTATCACGAATTCACGCAGTGTAGTAGGAAACTGCTCATTAAATGGATTAACGAGTGGGGTATTTGTGGGCATAAATGACCACTTGGGAATGCACCCACCTCCTCCATTTCGGCCAGGCTCGTCTTGTGGGTTACAGCCTGTGCCACCACACTTCAGTGCTGGGTCGTGTTGTCGTCATCCTGCTTTCCCAGGCCTGTAACTTCGCTGTAAACAAGCAGAGTGGCTTTCTATTCAGTGGGCTGTTTACTTCCCCCAGCAGGAGATCTTGTTGTTTTTTTCTCCTGGGAAGCTCTGGTCATTTTTTAATCCTATCTGATACCAGGAGGGGAGGGAACCGTTCCAGAGTTCTACACTGTAAGACACACAGCATCTTGTGACACCCAGATTGGCTTGGTGTGATTTTTAAGAAGCCTCCCCAGTGTCCCACACCGCACTCTGGCTGCAGCAGATCTAAAAGCTGCACAGCGACACAGCTCATCGCAAGTTGGATTTACAAGGACGTCACTGTGATTTCGATTCTTGAATCAAAGAATTTCAGGTCTGGAATGGATGGAGCTTAACGGAACTCTTCAATGTCTGCTCTCGGGGGTCTCCAGGGATAGGGAACTCACTACCACCAGGGACAGCAAATTAGCTGAGACCAGTAGGGAGTTTGTTCTTAGGATGAGTTAGATGTATTCCTCTGCACCTTCCTTCCACTGGTCCTTGTTCTAACTCCCGGGAATGTACAGATCCCAAGTGTGAAACATCATATCATCCACTGTAAAACTATGTTAAGTACAGATCAGCTTGTCTTTGTCCCTCAGCTGCTGGTTCCCTGTGTGTGTTGGAGATACTCATAGCTAGAGACTTTCTCCTCCTTCTCGCCCCTTCCTTCTTCCACCCTACTTTTTATGGTATGCTTGCTCTTGCACCAGAACTCAGCTCCTTTCATTAATTTCAGGTAGCCCCGAGCGCAGAATTTAAGTGTTAAAGGAAGGACCTCCTGACCTGAGGCCAGGGAGCAAGACACATTCCCCACCATGAGACTGCAAGCTGGTGATGCTGTTTCCATTTTACATTTGAAGACAGGGAAGCTCAGAAAGGTTAAGCTACTTGCCCAAGGACACACAGCTAGTCAACGGAGGGGTAGATTCGAACTCAGGTCTGCTGACACCAGCCTCAGCTCTTTACAAGGCAGGTCAGAGTACTTGTTCTCAGTGCAGGCTCCAAGACCCAGCAGGCCTGGGTTCAAATCCTGCCTCTACCACATACTGATTGGTAACCTTGGGTGAGTTGTTAAACCTCTCTATGCCTCAAGGTCCTCATCTGTGGAATGGTGATAATAATAGTACCTGCCTCCTAGGGTTAATGTGAAAATTAAATGAGATAATGCATGTAAAGCACTTAGCACATCACCTGTGATAACCACTCAGTGAAGGTTAGCTTAATGGCATCATGGTCACCATCATCATCATTGGCCTCTCCCGTTGCGGAGCACAGGCTCCGGACGCGCAGGCTCAGCGGCCATGGCTCACGGGCCCAGCCGCTCCGCGGCATGTGGGATCCTCCCAGACTGGGGCGCGAACCCGGTTCCCCTGCATCGGCAGGCAGACGCGCAACCACTGCGCCACCAGGGAAGCCCCATCATCATATTTTTTTAACTACATAGGGAGTGCCAGAGCTTTGCACTGTTGGCTGCAGCAGAGCCTGAAGTGTGGCCTCCTAGTTCTTGTGGGGCGGGTGTCAGCAGATTCATGGGGTGGGTGCAAATAGCCCTTCTTGCTGATGCTTTACAGTTGAGGCTGGGCAGGGTCTGGGGAAGGGTGGCAGTGGCTGGTTTTTTTTTGTTTTTTGTTTTTGGTTTTGTTTTTTTTACACTTCGAGAAGATTGCTGCAGTTATCTGGAAATCTATTGCTCGGGCAAAGGCAGGATTGTGTGATACGATTTAAAAGGCCGGCAGCTGCATTTCATCCTTTTCACAAGAAAATAACCCCTTACTCCAGTGAAGCTAAAAATAAAAATGGCAGTACATTTGGCAACCACGCTTCTTTCTTTATTACCTCAGCAGTATCTGAATAAAATGTCTTATTAAGCAAGATATAAGGGCAATGAAAGGGAGAGTAAGTCAAATTAGTTGACACCTAAAGCTTGGTGTATCATATACAGCGAGGGTAGTTACTGTTTAGTAAAATGGATTTAATGCTTAATATAAATGCTGATATTTAGATGGCTATATTTTGGCAACTCGGGGGAAAGAGTGGTGGCTTTTGAGCCCGTGATCTAGGTTTTAGATTCTGCCCTGGCACAAACCACTCACGTGGCCCTGAGTGATTCACTCTATTGCCTTGGACCCCACTTCCTCCATGTATAAATGAAGGGTGTTGCCTGGAACCCAGTGGCTCTGTGGTAGGATCTCAGGGTCACCTGGGGAGGGGACAGTAATAAACAGGTCTCCTAGACCCACCCCATTCGGACAGGTGCAGTGTTACCTGTGTCTGCTTTAATTCAGCATCCCCGGGTGAGATTTTTCTTTGAAGGAAATATGGCAGCAATAAAAAAAAAAAGGTTCTAGAATCAGAAGATTCTAGCTCTCCAGAGTTCTGTGATGCCCAAGTGAGAGTTAGCTTTGGATGCAATCTGGGCTCTTTTTAGCTCTACCACCATCCACGATCAGAGAGACCTTGGCGCCCTGGGGGCAGGGCAGTACCCTAGAACACAGCGCAGGGTGAGTGTGACCAGGGAAGAAAAATGGTGACAAAGCCTTTCACAAATGTGGATGGGACAGATTTGTGTGGGGGGGGTTGGTGAAGGCATATATGAGCATTTTGGTGCATGATGTTTAAGTGTGAACGAATAAGTAAAATTTGTGCATGAGTTGGTAGAACCCGTATGTAAATCTCCGTCTCATCTGTTTATAGAGCTGTGTGCATAGCCCTACCTGTGAGGCCTGTGCACTCGGTACTGTCGGTGGCCACCTGTTGTCTCCTTGGGACCTGCCAACACCATGGTGACTTAGCCTTTACCTTCATGCCTTGACATGAGGAAACTGAGTCTTAGAGAAGCTGAGTAATTTCCCCAAGGTTACATAGCTAAAAATTTGCAGAGTAACAGGATTATAGTAGGTCTCTGTTTAATGTATGTCTGGGATATGCCTCCAGCAGCTAGGTAGGAACTCTTTTTTATCTGCACTAACCTTCTGATGGCCTTGCTATCTGAGAGTGGGTTGTCAGTTTAGTAGCCTTCCTTTGTTCAAAGAAATGAGAACCTCTGTTGAGATCTCAAAGTCAAAGACAAGGGAAATTAAGCCTTAGTATCAGAAGGTCCTTTGTCTACACAGCCATCTGACTTCTGTGTAAGGAGAAGTTTCTCCAGAGTCTTTTAGAGCGCTCGGTTTTGTTTAAGTTCCTGCTTCATTACTTTTGGGTATTGTAGTTGAGGTTTGCAATGACATAGGGCTGCCAGGGTTTATCCCAACTACTTTTGTTTTTGCTAGAAAAGGCTAACATGTTGATGTTGGGGATTTGCT
Organism: Physeter macrocephalus; assembly: GCF_002837175.3. Classification (NCBI taxonomy): domain Eukaryota; kingdom Metazoa; phylum Chordata; class Mammalia; order Artiodactyla; family Physeteridae; genus Physeter; species Physeter macrocephalus. Next base: position 26,852,168 of record NC_041233.1, on the reverse strand, counting down.
CAGGCCTTACTTGTTTTTGAGGCCTCCCTTCCCAAACTTCTGTTGTGACAGAGTTGGGAGCCTGTTGAAAATTAAGGCTGATCAGTAACAGGTACTAGGCAAAACATTCTTAGGCACTACTGGAAAATAACTGATTACAATCTCTACCCTGAGATCGTAGCAAATCTTGTTACCTTTTATTCCTACCATGCAGCACATTGAAGACTTTGTCAGTCATTCCTCTTCCTTGGAATCATAGGCTGAGAGGCTTTTGTTCTGAAGAAAAAAATCACAAGAGCCCTGACTCAATTTATGCTCTGCTTCTGATGGCTCATGAAGCCTAAGCATAGCTAATAATAGTTCTTTCACCTGCTTTGCTCAAGACTAAGATCCTTTATAAATATGCCCACCAGAACCATCAATCATTGTTTAGAAATTTAAATTTTACCAGGTAAAAAGAGAATGGATTTAGGGCAGGCTTTTTTGTAGTGTGGAGCTCAGCCCTTTCATAGATAAAGCATTTTGTGGAATTTCTTGGTGCCTTATTTGGAGAGGAGGAGAAACTGGAACCTCTGCGCACTGCTGGTGGAAGGTGAGACTGATGCAGCCATTTGGAGAAATCTGGAAATACTGGCCAAAACAAATCTATGTCCTTTGTGACCTAATGGTCCTACCCGTGGATTCATAGCTCAGAAGAGCTCTGCAATAAGTGGGCATTACATGAGGGCGCCAAATTTGACCTTGCCCAAACTGATAAATAACCGTCAATGTGTCTAATTTGTTTTCACTAATTGAATGGCGTTGCCCGTTAAGGGGCTTCAGCTCAGAATTTCCGTTGCTCTAGGACTATCTGTAGCCTCATGGAGACCCAGATTTCCCAGCCATCAGCTGGGGTACCATCTAAAATGTTGATGATAGTTATCCTGATTCCCCAACTGTAGATAGAAGTGCCAAAATACTTTTGAAAACCAGTATTGTTTTTACAAGGCAAGGATCTGAATGGAAGGGAAACACGTGAAACTAGAACCTGCATTATTTCCTTCCTCTGAGCTTCTTCTCAAGGAAATTCACCCAAGAATGCTTATGCCTCAATGAGACTCTTTAACAGAGAGAAGAACTTCAAGGCTCTCTGGGGGCTTTTAACATCCTCCCTCATCAGCATTATTGAACCATCTGATTCTCCTACTAGGGCGTTCCTATCCTTGGAGCTGGCTTTGCCAGCCATGCAGCTACATTCAGGGTACCAGTATTTATTAATTTAGGAGTCTACAGCCAAAAACCCAAAATTGTGCTTTATCTGGTGGCTTCTTTACCTTACCATGTTGATGCTGTGTTTGTTTGGCCACAAAATCTCTGCAACCTCATTCACACGTAGGCTGAACAGTTCAAGAACAAAACACAGGTTCATGAAGTCGACTTAGCTGTTACTGTGAGAACCGGGAGATTCTGAACCATCTCAATAAGCTACCGTTATCATTTGTACCCATAACGAGTTTCTTTGAGTTCTCACTTCCAAGCTTGATTATGTTTGTGCATATACAGTGTCTTTTGTTCTTTTCCTCTGACTATACTTGCTTGTAAACCTGGAAGACTAATCAATACTGATGCTCCTTTGCCACATAATTTTGATTTAAAGCTTTCTGATCTGCATGGCCTGACAGATCAAGCTGTACACCAACAGATGACACGTCTCTATTTCTCCTTCCCGTTGGTTGTAATAGAAGGGATGACCAGAAAACAGCTCAGTAGGGACTGAACTGCTCTAAGCAACCAGCCTGAGTAAATTATCTGCCCACAAAAGAACTTAAAAATTCATGTTGTTTATTCCAAAGGTCTCTTGGCTATTCTATATGCAATACTTTTTGTGAATTCTTTGCATTAAACAACTGACCGGAAGGTACATTTGGGCGCCCGGAATGAATTATAATGGTGAAGACTGTTAAGGGTAACATTGAGGTACTTGGCACACTGCGCCCGAAATGGTGTATGTGAAGATGCTTCGCAGACTGTAGAGTTACTTGAGAATCAGTATTAATTCTATGGAATTAATACTGATTAATTCTAATTAATTAATGCTAATTAATTTGTTTTGTTTTAACCAACTAATTAATACTGATTAATTAATACTAATTAATCAGTATTAATTCTATGGAATTATCCAGACATAGGCTTCTTTTCAAATGACTCAGGATGCTCACAGATACTCTCATCCTAGCCCTTTCTGAAATAACCACGGGTGCTTTCAACACATGGCTTTCCAGACACTATCATTTCTGGCAGTGGGTCTGTAATGGAGGAAGTTGTGGACGGGAACCTTATCTCAGCTGTCACCGTCCTGCCTCATCACCTTCAAGCCAAGTGATCAGGCTCAAAGGATAGTCAGGCTACTGGGATGTCTTAGGAGGATGCTGTAGGAGATCGGTCAGTGAGATTCACCAGACTCTCTTCATCCCTCAACCTGTCACTCCACGTTCAACCGTGGAAGTCAGCTCTGATGCATCACTAATAGGGAAATTGCTCAAGACTTGCTTTGAATACTTAACAGCCATACTTGGATGGGGACCTTGAGAGCAAGCACATATTCCAGTTACCGTGATGGCTGCATTGTAGCGTTTGCATGAAAACAAAATAAGACTTAGTCTTTGTTAAGAGCAGGGGATCCAGCCAGTGGCTGTTTCCTGACGTAGGAAATGAGGTCATAGAAGTGCCAGAGTGCACTGTTGGCCCCTGTAAGATGCTCTGGGGCCATGATGTAGATTAAGCAATAATTCTTTTCTGGTCGTGCATCTCTAGAATAGTGCTTGGGCCCACTATCACTGCATAGAAATAGCTTTACAAGTTGTGTGGAGGATTGGTGAGATGGGTGGGAAGGTGTTAGGCAAGATGAGGAGAATGTGGTGATTTTGGTATTTTTTGGTGCCTTTATAGTCTTGCTGGGGACATCTTGGTAGGCTCCTGTAGTTGTACCCTGTTGTATGGGCTTTGCCCAGAGAAGCTTTTGCCTGTCAGCGGGTTGTTGTAGAAGATCTGCTTCCCCGCTTGCTATCTCCTCGTACTTATATACGGTTGCTCTGTTCAGCTGTGCAGGTAACAGACTGCACAGCTGTGAACAGAAGCCCTGAGAACAATATCAACCATAACTACATCAGGAACATTCTCAGGGCTCCCAGTAGAGTTAGTGATTGAAGGACCAAGAACCACAGTCCTCTTGGTTAGTTCTGTGGCCTCAGGCAAGCTATGTAACAGTAATGGGCCTTAATTTCTACCTCTGTAAAATGTATGTTTGTGGGTCCAAGAGCAGAGAAACCTTTCCAGGGTGCCGGGGCCTGGGGCTGTCGGCCAGTGCTCTGGGGGCCTCCGTCAGCGCCCACTAATGGTTTTGGGATCTGACCCATGTTCACCTGGGAATTTCCTGGCAACACATACTGGCTTGTTTCCAGCTAAGCAGCTACCTGGAGGAGGGGTGAATTCTTAGAAAGTGGACTGCTCCCTTTCCCTTTCCCTTTTAGAACAGTTCTCCTCTTTCAGAGTGTCCTGTATGACAGTTGGAGTCAATATTCTTATAGAGAGGCTTTACTGAACGTGATGGGCCTTTACTCTCATTTAGTACATCATGGAATTGTCCCTCGTGGGTACTTTTCATGGCTAGAGGGTCTCCTGGCTTAAGTGGTGCTCTGGGATTGGGGCTCCAGACCCCGCTCCAATGTCTGTCTTGGTTTTGCTCTCAGTTTCCCACAGAGAAGGGAACTTGGCTGCAGCCACCCCCACAGAAACAAAGCTCCTTGTTCTTTTCCTTTCTACCCCTCCCCTGCCCCCTATCACTGTTCTCCCCCCCGGCCCCCCGCCAAATTCCCTCTAAGCACTGGGAGTCCTGAGGAAGAGAAGGGCAGAGGGGTGAAAAATTTGAAACTGCCCAAGATGGATAGTGAAAACCCCATGCATAAATAAATTACAGCACAGCCCTCAGATGAACAATGATTGTGTGGTTGAAGACCTGGCTGAATAAGTGTGTCAGGCACTGATTGGAAGCGTGATAAATGCAATGACCTAACAAAGGATTGACTTCTCCTGCAGACAGGCCCCTTTTAATGGATGGAAAGGGAGGAAGCTTCATTTAGAAGGGAAAGGCTGTTTGCTGTGCAGATATGACAAAGGGGAAGTAGACAACCATTGATTTACGTTTGGGAATGACAGTTGAAAAATTCAGCAATAATCATGACAAATGAGAAGAGATGCAGTCAGAGAAAAAAATGCCAATACTTTAAGCTTGCAAAGAAATGCCAAGGTCACAGAGAAAGGTTCCCAAACTTCTGGTTTTGACAGCCTTAATGGAAATAATAGAAAAGATGAGGGTTCGGGTTAAAAGGGACGGCTTGGCATGAAGGGCTGCAGGTGTTGGTAATTAGTGGTGAGTTTGGAGAGAGAGTGGCGGGAAGGCCTCCTCACACCACTGGGAAGAGGTCTGTCCACAGGCCACTGAGAGGCTTCCCGCTGCTGTCCGTCCTGCCCTCTTCTCCGAGGTCTGGAAAATCAAGCAAGCGATTTTAATGTCGGTAGGCGCAGCAGAAAGGCAAAATGTGGGCTGGGTGTGCTTGCGATGCTGGAGGGGGGACGTCACATCAGATGTTCTGCTCTGGACCCTGGAGTATCGCCTCCTTTATTTTAATTTAATTTTGTGTAAAGGACTGATTAAAGGACTGATTATAAGTGAGAAGGTGATGAGGTTTAGGTCATCTGACTGGTTAAGATGGGTAGGGTATCTCCTGGGTTTTTATCTTCTTTGTTTATAAGGCAGACAGTGTGCTGAGTTCTGTATTCTTATACTCCAGTAAGAAGGACACACTCCAGAAAGTTCTATCTGTGGAGGTGGAAAGTTGATTTAACAATGTGTATGCATGTGTGGGGAGGGAAGTGGTGTGGAGGAAAGACCTGTGGCCTGGGCATCATCCAGCCTGGGTGGTAGTTTCCTGCTAATTCCCTGTGTGAATGTGGAGAAATCGCCTCCCTTCCCCAGCACTCAACATGCTCATCTTTGAAATGGGGAAATTTGGAGGGGCTGGGTGTAGTCACTGTGATCCCTTCCTGGTAGGATCTGAGGATTCAGTATTATATCCAGACGTGGTCTGTGTGTGAGTCTAGTTTTGTGTCTATTTGTATATACATACAAGCCTACATCTAACATGTATGTCCATACATAAGTAGTTTGTATTCGCCCAGGCCCCCATTTCATTATTTTATGTAGCAATTAACGTTGCAGTATAATCTTTATTTTGGTTTGTTCTCCTCCAACTATTGTTTATGGACTAACGCCCCACAATTACAAACAAGAATTTTACTTGGATTAAATGAAATGTTATAAAATCATCATTCTGTTTACTGGGTAAAGCCTATAATACTTAAGGGCTTCGGGGGGCAGGAGGAGTCTTAACACCCTCAAAATAAGTGTCATGGAACCAGTTACCGATTCAGAGAATGACAAAATATTCTCCATGGGAATTCTTTAACTTCAGAAAACATTTGAACTATGATTACATTTTTTGCTGAATTCATTAAAGAGAGATAAATTTTTTTACAAAAATCTTATGTACGTGAAGTGCCAGGAAAAGCTTCGGCAAATGTATCTTAATTTGTGAATACTCCTCTCTCAATGAAAAATTATTTTATTTAAGCTGACCAACTCCCTTTAGATAAGCCTTGAAGAGAAGTTATCTCATTAAAAAGAGTGATGCGTTTTGGAGCTGCATCGTATCACAGTTCCTCTTCTTAACAGAACAGTTGTGGAGGCTTGCCCTGGCAAGGTTAACCCCGAGCCCCATGTCACCAAGAGCCTGTGGCTGTTTTCATTTGAATTGTCTGGGTGTGCGAAGTTTCCAAGTAAAACAGGTGCTGGGTTTACAAACAACACTCCACCAACTCAAGCATATGAACCGTCAAGTTGCGAAAAGCTCTCCAACTTGCATCAGTTAAGACACCCTTTAAACTGTAGAAATGGAGGGAAGGACCAGATTATAAATGAGTTGGATCTGGTAGGTGAGATAATCGTGGGTCTATAATGGTTTCTTACGACGTCACGTCTACCTGGGGCTGCAGAGTGTGAGTATAAGGAAAGTAGCCTCTTTAGATTAAACACTTTCTAATCAGCTTTATCACTCATATCTGAATTTATCTTATTTGAGGAAAATGCCAATATATTAGCAGGCATGTATGATACACAAGGTGACCCTACCAACTTAATGACATAATACATTATCCTTAATGAAGTCAATATCTTGTCTTTTAGCTGTCTGTCTATTGGGGCGATTAATTGCAGTGTCATTAAAGTTAGCTCTCTTTTCATTTGAGCTTGACAAGTCGCATAAAACTAATGTTCTTAGTTATCAGCTACTGGAATAGGATAGAGGATGGAGGAAGTTGTAGGACAAATAAGGGGGTACTGCTACAGCTAACTTGAAGGACTTTTCCCAATGACTGTTTCCTTAGGTCTCTCCTTACCCAGGCTCTCTTGTTAGTTGAAATTCAAGGCAAAGCTAGATGGCTCTTATTCAGACCACGGTTTGGGGTGGAGTAAAGAGGGAACAGCGTAGAATTACACTCGGTTTGGGAACCGTGGAGCCGTTTAGTAACAGGACCTTGATTACTGGAAGGTTTTCTTCCCTAAATAAATTTTCCGAGTTACTTCCTGAACTGTTGTACGGGAGCTGATAGCCTGCGAGAGGATGCGGTAAAGAATAGTTGAAACCATATTTTCATTTTGCTTTGAAGTTTTTCTAATTTAATGGGCTCTCTGGCAGAAAGGGAGGGTTGAGGGTGGGGGAAAGGGATTTGTGTCCCAACCGCACTTTGCAAATGGTTCTAATAAACACCAGCTAATTGTGGGCATTGTGGGAGCCATAGCTCCGGGTCCACTGCTAATTGTGAAGGCAAAGAAAGCCTCCCTCCCTGCCTTCCCCCTACCTCTGAAACTACGAGACAGGATGGCTGTAATTTACAGTGTGTTATCTTTGTCTATAGCGGCAAGATGATATGAAGTAAATCAAGGTACGAGTAATGAAAGACTGAGAATTTATTCCTTGGAGCACACTTTAAAGTGTAGTATCTGTTATAGTGGCACTGCCTGAAGACCCTGAAATGAGACTTGGATGAAGGGCAATAAAGCAGCATAGAGGCTCATGTTAATGTTGTTTGTCTGAGGTTAGTAATTGGGTTCCACTGATGAGTTGTGTGAAGACAAAGTGAGAATCCCAGCTAGTATTGTAAATCTTACATTGTTGGAACAAGAAGCAATCCTAACAAATATTGATCCTCTCCGTGCCCAGAGGCGAGGAGGGAAGCAGCGAACTGCAAAGCACTGGCTTGTTTCAGTAGCACCAATTACCTTAGTGAAACCAGCTCTCTGCATGAAATCCCAGGGTGGCCGCAAACCGTGAATTAGCCATGATTAGGCTTTTTAGCTGGAACCCCCCCAAAATCACGCCGGCTTAGCATTCTGTCTCAATTATCCTTGTGGTCCTAAAAACATATTTCGTGGAAGTAGTTCCTTCCAGTTATTAAAGTCTCTGGTCAGGTGTGGATGCCAGATACGAGTATGTGGCCGGCCTCTGCCTTACACACAAAGAGCTGGAGTGAACGTGTCTGAGTTTGACCCCTGGAAAGATGTAGTTTTCCACTCTAGATTTCACTGAACAGCAAGTTGGGGGGCCCACATCCCACACGTAATGGACTTGGTTGCTGTTTGGTTCTCCCCACCCCTATCTGTGGTTAACTTATGTCCTAAAGATCCTTGGAGAGATGATCTCCAGGGAAGACGAGCCATCTCAAGCTCTGTGTTTTGTGGGGCTAGCCTCCTGTTCTTCATGTTGATTGCGAAGACCTTCTAAAGATCTGTGCTCATCTTATTTGAATATCGAGCTTCCTTCCTCGGAATCTCCCCTGAGTTCTCACTGTGGAAAATTTGGGCCCATGGGAAGGGATAGTGTTGATAAAATCTGGGACGGTCACGCTTCACTTGGTTTCTTCCCAGAGGCGAGAGCTTGTTCCTGGCATCCCTTAGCACCCCCCCTCTACTCCATCACCTTGGCTGTGAGTGTGCAGTACTTACTCTCAGGCTCATTCCACAGGTCAGGTCTCGACTTTGGGCTGGGCGGCGGGGCAACGTGATGTTTGGCCCTCGGGCTCCTGACAACCGAGCTACATCAGCTTTCTGCATGCTTCCCAGCCCTCTGGCCTCCACTGGGAGAAGAGACATCCCCGGAGACCTCAGAGCATTTGGTCTCTGGTATGACACTATAACGTACATATATCAGCATGTGCCTGGAGCGGAAGAAAGATAAGGTCAACCCCCCCCCAAAATCAGGCAGACAGAGAGCAAGGGTTGGAATAAAGAGAACCATGTGTTTTCTGGAACTAAAATTGGGTCTAGGGTACATTTCTAGGATTCCATGACACCATCATTAATTAGGTCATTAATTCTACAAATGTTTATTGAGTGTGTAACTTAGCGCCAAGCAGTGTTCTGGCTGCACGGTGGAATAAGACGGAGTTTACATTCCTAGTGGCGGGGATGGTGGTGATGGAATGTAAACAAATAGGGGCAATTTCTGATGTAAACTGTAGAGAACGTACAAAGAGCTATGGGGGTAGAAAGTGGCTTGGAGTGGGAGGGGGCTCCCTTAACTAGGGTGGTCTGCTCTCCTCACACTACACACCAGACCATGGACCGGAATGTTGTGCCTTGACACCTCTACCCAGTCTTCTCTCTCTGCCCAGGCTCATGCTGTCTGGGCAGCCCTGAGATGCCTTGGGCCCCACATGTCTAGTTTCTGCTCATTTCCCAAGGCCCAGCTGAGAGAGCACACCACCCAGGAAGCCATTCTGTTTCTACCAACTGAAAATGAGCATCGGTACGCAGAGTTCCTATGCGGCATTTCCTCCTTCCTCCAGTTTGACACTTGCACTTTCCGTCTTTTAAAAGTAGCTCGTGGTGTGTTCATCTCACCTCCACTCCTTGCCCGTGGGATCCTTAAGCGCAGGAGCCACATGGAGTTGGCGTCTTGTCCCTTGTAGCACACAGCAGTGTCTTGTACATAGTAGATGCTCCATAAATGTTAATTCAATGAAAAATTACAGGGAAGAGCCAGGCAAGTTTGTAGTGTGTATGTATATGTGTGTGTGTGTGTGTGTGTGTGTGTGTGTGTGTGATTCAATGAAAAATTACAGGGAAGAGCCAGGCAAGTTTGTAGTGTGTATGTATATGTGTGTGTGTGTGTGTGTGTGTGTGTGTGTGTGTGTGTGTGTGTGTGTGTGGAAGGGGCTTTTGTTTATCTGGAATTTGGTCTGATAATACAGAAATGCCTCAGTGAAACACCAGTTTACTGTTGTGTAGCTATTTTACTGAGTGGGTTTGTTATATCTGAGTGGACTGGTGATGTCTGCCTGCCTCTCCAGGCCACAGACACGTTTTGGAGGGATTGTTAACTTGAAGGTTGCAATAAGACCTTTACCACTCTGAACAACTAGCTTTGGTGTCTGCTAAGGGCCAGCCGAGGCACAGAGTAGTTCCACTGGTGAAAATGGTTTGACAGTGTTTTTAGAAAAATTGTTCTGCAAATGTGAATAATCCCAGCAAATGCAAACCAGCTGCCTTATGGTTCAGCCTGAGCCCTTCACCCCTGTGTTGGGAGCTTGGCCACCAGCAGTCAGCCCATCCAGTCTGTGGCCAGCTCCCACCCTTCTGCACAGGGAAAGGGGAGCAAGCGACTCCGTTGCCCGTTGGCCTCCTGAGACACCTCTGAGGATTAAATAACTAATGACCGTAAAGTGCTCTGTGAAAAGAGAGTGCTCTATAAAGTGTTATTGTTGGGGCTCTTAAAAATGGAAAACGACTTTTAATTTAGAAAGAGAACACTCAGCGTAAGGAGGGGTGGCTGTAAAGCTTTTATCGCCACTTTGCTTTCCTCAAGCTTCCTAGCTAGTGCTGTTGGCACCATGCTTTGCTCTCCCAGAAGTTCTCTCACCTGCTTGCAGGGTTTAGGAAAGATGCCAACGTCTCACTGGCATGATGCCACCCTGGTTCCTTGCTTGTGTCAAAACCTCTTGGTCAGAGCTGAGCCTTGATTGGCCTTGGGATGCTTTTCCTTGATTGGACTTTGAGAGCAAGGACTTTTTTCTGAGAGCCAGCCAGCTGGATCAGAGAGTATCCTGGGATCTGGTAGTTCCAGGGAGCCCTCCGGGGCAGCTGCATAGCCCAGAAACCACTTGCAAAGATGGCACCTTACGACAGCCATGCCGTATGGAAAATAGCCTGCCCTCAGGAGACAGGCCCTCTGTCCGTTTCTTAAGAAACAGGACTCATCTTCTCTTCCTGCTCAGTGATAATATTCATTTTTTATTGAATCTCACCAACTACTCCTAGGCTTCCTGCTCACATTCTACTTTCTCCGTGTCACCTATGTGTGGCTGGGAGGTTTAAAACAGATCGTTATACCTCTGCAGTCTGTATTATGATTTCACGTCTTATGCATTTTATATGTGTTTTTAACCCCAGTGTCTAGGATTTACTTGGGCAGGCCCTCATTTTACCATGCAGTACTGTGAACGGGAAGGGGGCTTTCTGGTCTCCTTTTTGTTCACTCCTCTGACTCCTTCGACATGTATAACCTCCCTAGCGACATGCAGCCCCTTCAGGAGAGGAGCCCGTAAACTCAGTATTTATCCTACAAATGCAGTGATGGGTCTGCATTCTTATGACCCTGCTAAGTGGTGAGTATTCATTTGTACCACCTCACCCCAGATGCCCATCCCGAGGCTGAGCTGTTTATCATGCTCTCATCTCTTTCCCAAAGCCTGAACAAGGAGCTTGGGACCACTGTCAACATGTTCCCTTTCATTAAAGAGGAAATTATTATCATATATTTTTGTAATAACCAATAATGTTTCAAATTACTCACATTTTTATGGCTTACAATCAAGCTTATGCTTAACCTCTAATGTTCCTGCGGCTGGTAATGATGGGCTCGTTAGTTAACCACTTACGGGAAGTTAAGGGCAGGTAGAAAGCCACGCGACCAGTAATTAACCAGAGTAGCAACTCACTTCTGAAGCTGAGATTATAAACACCCTGCTTGGCTTACGTTTATTGGTAATGAGTGAGGTAAGCCCCATTGGTTTTGTGGTGATGCTTGGGGGATCATGTGATGAGGGATGCTGGTTGTTGCACCCTGTGTCTGCAGGTTCTGGGTCTTTGTACCAAGAGCCGAGTATTTGGGGAGATTAGGTTGCAACACAGTTGATGGCTAGCACTTGAAGCCTCCCAGAGACTCTGTAACTATGTGTCCTGATGGTGGTTTTCAGTAGCCTCTTGTTTGAAGTCCCGTCATTCATAAGTCTGCGGTAGTGTGGGATATGAACTACTGTGAGTCATGTGCTTACATTAGCTTTTGAGTTGACACACTCATTTGGAAGAGAACCTTATATGAAGAAATGGTCTAGTTTGTGGTCAGGGTATCTTGGTCTGCCAGCAGGATGGGAACAGGGGTTCAAGGGAGTGTGATTCCATGACGGTTGTTCCTTAACTGGAGAGTGTACTTTATGGGCTCTCAATTGGATGGCTTAGCAGAAGCACTCATTAATTGTGTTCAGAAAAAAAAAAAAAAAAAAAAAAAAGAAAGAAAAGGAATGTAAGGTAGAATCATCCTGAGTCCACTCTCATTTAACTGCTTTGAGGATTATACTTTTAAACTTCATTTTAATTATCAAGTCATCTCATCAGGAATCTCCTAGTATCATTTAGGTGCCAGGAACTTCAGAGACCTCTCATTTAATCATACCAACAACAAAATTATTATTTTTCACATTTTACAGATGAGGAGACAGAAGCTTAGAGAACTTAAGTGACTTGCTCTAGGCCACACATCTAAAAGTTACACAGCCAGAAAGAATTAGTTTTGATATTAAAGCTCATGCTCTTAAGTGCCATAATTTACTTTTTTTTTTTTTTTTTTTTTTTTTT